>NC_087461.1:315530-618560 GCF_036321535.1 Camelus dromedarius
ATATAAGGGATCTATGGGATAATATAAAGCATGACAATCTATGCATAATAGGGGTTCCAGAAGGGGAAGAAAGAACAAAAGGGATTGAAAAGGTATTTGAGGAAATCATGACTGAAAACTTCCCAAACCTAAAGAAGGAATCAGATATCCAAGTATAGGAGGCTCAGAGGGTCCCAAACAGACCCACACTAAGACATATCATAATCAAGATGGCCAGAGTAAAGGATAAAGAAATGATATAAAGGCAGCAAGAGAAAAACAGTGAGTTACAAGGGAACCCCCATAAGGCTCTCAGCTGATTTCTCTACACAAACACTATAGGCCAGAAGGGAGTGGCAAGATATATTCAAAGTCCTGAATGAAAAACAGATGCATCCTAGGATACTCTATCCAGCAAGGCTACCCTTTAGAATATAAGGAGAGATAAAGAACTTCACAGACAAGCAAAAACTAAAAGAGTTTAGCAACACTAAACCCATGCTAAAAGAAATATTCACAGGTCTACTCTAAATAGAAAAGAAGCAAGATGCTACAAAAATGAGAAACTCATAACTGGAAAGGTGATAACTACCATGAATTAAAAATAGAATAAACACAAAATTGTAAAAAAAAAAAAAAAAAAAAAAAAAAAAGGTGTCTAAATCATTAAGAGTGGGAGAGGGAAGCAAGGAAAGCCACTGTGGAAAGCAGTATGGAGATTCCACAAAAGACTAGGAATAGAGTTACCATACAACCCAGGAATCCCACTCCTGGGCATATATCCAGAAGGAACCCTACTTCAAAATGACACCTGCACCCCAATGTTCATAGCAGCACTATTTACAATAGCCAAGACATGGAAACAGCCTAAATGTCCATTAACAGATGACTGGATAAAGAAGAAGTGGTATATTTATACAATGGAATACTATTCAGCCACAAAAACCAACAACATAAAGCCATTTGCAGCAACATGGATGTTCCTGGAGATTGTCATTCTAAGTGAAGTGAGCCAGAAAGAGAAAGAAAAATACCATATGAGATCACTCATATGTGGAATCTGAAAAAAAAAACATAAATACAAAACAGACTCATAGACACAGAATACAAACTTGTGGCTGCCAAGGGGGCTGGGGGTGGGAAGGGACAGACTGGGATTTTAAAATGTAGAATAGATAAACAAGATTATACTGTATATCACAGGGAAATATATACAAGATCTTGTGGTAGCTCACATGCAAAAAAAAAAATTACAATGAATATATGTATGTTCATGTATAACTGAAAAATTGTGCTCTACATTGGAATTTGACACAACATTGTAAAATGACTATTACTCAATAAAAAAAGTTTTTAAAAAAAGCATATTGCAATTATCAGCAATCTTCTTGAATACTGTTCCTTTGGACTTTGTAGCAGGTAATGTGAATAATCAAACAATCTTTCAAAAATATTTTGCCAAATCTGCTTTCAGATATAATTGTTATGAAATTAATGAAAAACTGAGCTACGAGATAAAGCTAAATTCATACTGAAATGAATCACAAAGGAATTCTTAATTTGAAGAACAGAAGTGAAAAAATAGTATTCTCTAAATCGCACCAGCCAGAAGAGCCATCACCTTAAACTACAACTGACTCCATATGCTTAACAATGAATTGTACGGAATAATCTGAGATATGACCATGAGCTGAACGTTCATCTTCATCACCTGAGAGCTCTCCTGCTACAGTAGGAAGAAACAAAGGCATCCCTGGAGACAGTTTTAACTGGGACTTGCAACACTGCAGATCTCAGCCGGAAGTTTACTGGGAGGTATTCTGCAAGATGCAATGAATAGAAAAACACTACCAACCTGAGTACAAGTGACTGCTTCTTTGCAACAAGGAGACAACAGCAGGAGAAGACCACAGGTAGAACACTGCAAATGTTCAAAAGGAAGGATACAATGGAACAGAAGAATCTTCTGTTATCAGCCAGTTTATTTAAACTATTAAAAAATAAAGATAAAATAACTGCATACATATTTCTGGAGATTCTTCTTCTTAATTTTCTCACAATTATGTCAGTACTCAGAAAAGGAGAAGGAACAATTTAGTAGAATAAACTTGATGAGGCAGTATGTTGATGTGAAAACAAAACAGTAACAATTAGGTTAACTACTTTAAACACTTCCTAGGAGTTCAAATAAAAAAATTTTGTCCCACTGGCTTTGTACCACTTTAAGTTAAAAAAAGGTTATTACCATAGCATAGAAAGCAAGCTGATATAGCTCAAATCAGATTTCACGAAAGAGTCCAACAGGTTCCTTCATTTTGTTTACTCTAGTTTAAAAAAAAAAAAAAAAGTTATACCAACTGCTCTTTTGCAGTTTTGCTGGTAGAGACCCAACATGAATGAGAACTATCACTGTGGAAGTAAGCCTGGGGTGAGGGTGGGAAACCCTGTACACACAGAGGGTTTTAAAATAAGTATTTCACCTAAGTTTATTTTTCATTATGTAATAAAGAACTTTCAGACAGACTGTTCTATCTCCATGAAGAATGTAAAGTGGACTTCATCCTAGTATTCTATGAAAAGCCACAAGAACGAATGGAAGCAGAGAAATGGCAAAGTACAAAGTCAGCCAGACCAGACGCTAACAGACACATTTAGCCCAGGGGACCCGGAGAGCCAGGAGAGCATGGCTTTCCACAAACTGAGCTGTCCGTGTGGTGAGGGCACCCATCACTATAATGACGCTGGCCGTGATTCAGGAGGAAGCGTACTAAGCACCAGCACACTTCACATTCACAAACCCACCTGCTTTGAAACCTACACAACCTGAGTCCATTCCGTAAGGAAGAGCCACAGTCCCAGTCCCTCCTGTTGGTGGTCAGTGTAAACACACCAGGCTTTGTCGGGAAAGAGAGGCTGCAGCCAGAGGGTGGTAAATGGGTTTCAATGAAACTATTTCCACCTATTTTCCAGTGGAGAACAATGGGGCCTGCCTCAAGGACTGGGGTCAGTTCAGAACAGGTCAGACCAGCGTACGAGGTCCCTCGTCGTGGCTGTTGTCTCACCACTCCCATAGTTGGGGCTCCCTGGACTGACCCTCATGAATTAAGGAGCCTGCCTCTCCAGAACAGAAAAGTGCCACCTCCTCCCCCTCCTTAACCCTTAACTGACCCATTCCCGAGGCCTGCTGTCCTCAGCAGCTGCCAGCAGAGTTAGCAGTCCCAGGAGATGGGGGTTGGGGGCAGGCTCCTGCCCAGCTCCCCAGCCACTGCTGCAGGACAAGCGTTGGTCAGCTTCCCTTTCTTCTTCTCTCTGGTCTCTACACATCCACAAGCAACACAGGCTGCCGCGTGCACCAGTGACAAACACAATGACACACGCACTTCTGAGAAAGTCACTGCCCTAAACTAAGCTCTGCTTCATAACCCAAAAACCCACTCTCTGGGAACCTCTCATTTCCTTAATTCAGGAATAACCACAAGTCATGCAGGCTCCAACACAACCAAAGAAGGGAGTTCTGGTACCCCTACAGACTGGACAAAATTTAACTGCAAGTTCTTACCTAGTAATTTGAACATAAAGTCATTTCTCAAAACATGCCTGTTTTAATGAGCTACATTATAGGCTGAAAGCATACACACACAAACCATCTAAGGAAAACTCTGTGCTTTATTTCTTTTTCCCTGTGAATAAAAACAGCTTGCTGGATTCGTCATCCATCTCCTTCTTCTGATAAGGGAGAAAACAAAGAGAAATATTTTCTGTTGAAACACCCCAAACACTCATTTTAAGACAACGAGAGGTTTTCCCCTAGTCTTCCTGGAACTTGATACCCATGATGGCTTTTTCAAATCAATGTATAAGAATTTAGAAATATGTTATTTCTTTGCACCTCTATTTTTTGTTTCCATACAGGTAGACACCAGAGCCCTTAAAACAAATATTTTTCAGTTGTGAAATGTGATTTTTCTGTTCCTAAATCATAAAACGCTGCATCTACTAGGATGGTAACAGAAGGGCAGCTGTGGTGGCAACTAAAGGATTGTTTACTGTCTAAACAAGAAAATAAAATGAATAAATATATAATTTATAATTAAATTGTAATAATAAAATTTTTCCCATTTATTCCAAAGCTCTTTACTAGAGTGAAGGGTTACAGAAAGTGCTGCCAGCCTGATTTCATTAACATGTTCATCTCACTGCATTATATGTGGTAAACTTGACAGATATGTGAAAGCACAGTTGTGACTAAATTAAAACTGATTTTAAAAAAATAAAAAATAAACTGGGCCAAGAACTTTACCTACAGTATCTCATTTAATCCTCACAACAGTACATGATTGTCATCATCCCCATTTACATATGGGTAAACTGAGGCTCAGAAGAGAAACTTCCTTGCCTGAGTTCCGTCCGTATTATGGGCAGAATAGGTCTCTGGACCCTATGCTCCTATTTCATCTTTCCAAGTCTGAGCAATAAATTAGATCTTAAAGGATGCTCTATGCTGCTTTTTCATTATGTCTTATTATGGGGTGAAAAAAAATAGTTAAGTCTTACTGTTATTACTTATTAATTGATTCTAATACCAGCCCAAATCAGGAAGGGGTATATGACAGTACTTTCCTTCACTAAGAGACCCTAAACAATTCCAAATAGAACACAGCATGAACAAGGATTTACTTTGCCCTAACTTTTTTAAACCGTTATAAAGGGATACTTTTTTAAACACGAACTCTTTCTGCTAGTGTCTTGCTCTACTCCAGCCTATTTAAAAAGCACAAAAACGAAGGAGAGGATTACCATCCTCTGGAAGTAGTAAAGCTATACAGAACAATGTTCTTTACTTCCTGTCTGGCATGTAAACCCGTGTCTCCAAAGGCAAACAATTATGTGCTGCAATGCTTTGAGCACCTTAACATGTGTCAGAGACACTGTCATCTAAACCAAAACCTGAGTCGCACAAATCTAAGAAATCAACAATTCTGAATGTGGCCTGGTGACGCCATCCCCAACAAGACCTGGAAACTATCCCGCATCCCTTCAACTTAGGGGTGAGCCCTCCAACAGCCAACAGTGGCGACAATTCCTACTTTACACCTGTATGGTGTTAACACAGTGCTGAAGGCAGGGGCACACTTCAAGGACTCCTGAGAAGGAGACTTGTCTGCAGTTCTCAGCTCTGTGCAAACCTTTCACTCTCCACCAAGACCATCCCCACCTAACAGAGCAGGGAGACCTGATGCCCCTGATGACGATTTACTGAGGAGAAAGCAAAACACCAACAAAGTGAGAAAAAGTTTCATCCACTTAATGTTTTCTATTCTTAATTCGTTAATTCTGTTTACCTTCCATTTAAAAGCAGTAGGTGTACGTGTGTACTTGCATGAAGGTATCAGGATCCAGTCTCCAAGCTCCATGAGCTTCAGAGCCATGACAAGAAAGGGTCCCGGGCTTACTTCCGCTGAATCAGTTCATGACAGACCAGGTCAGAGGGCCTGCTAGACACTTTCCGCCCACACCACATGAGTCTGCAAGTCTGGGAACACAAGGCCAGTGACAACCATCCTGGCCACCCTAGAATCAGAGACAGGAACACACGGCACTAAACACAGGGCAAGAGGCAAACAGAGGAACCAAAGGCTAACCCATCTGTAATCCCCTGAAACCCGATCCAGCTTCTTGGCAAAAGGGAAGCAGAAACGGCATTGATCATCTATCCCTCCAAGAGCTGGGCTCCTTTTCTGCTCAGGAGTCACACAGCCCTTATGCTCACAGGCAAGACTACTTCACTACGTGCACAAAGTACTTTCCGAATTTCACTTTAAATTCTCAGAATGGGGACTACATCTAGCTGTCTCCCTTAAAGAGCCCCCTCTCTTGTGGGGACAAGAAAAATCAATTGAGAAAGAGGTATCAAACAAAGGCCGTAACACACAGCCCACAACTTAAACATTAAAATTTAATTAATACACTTTAAGTTGAAGACGAATAGTTACATCCTAAACATTTAAAAGCCATGCAGCCTCTGGTGGGAGAGGAGTGTGCAGCACAAAAGGCTAGTTCTGTGATTACCCAGCTCAAATAATGGCTTCAAGTTCAAGGGGAAGGGCAGGTCCAAACTCAGTGCTTCCTTGCCCAGAAGCTGCCGGCTCATTTCCGCAAGGGACGGAGCAGGGGCCCTTGTGTGGCCTGTGGCCTGCGGCCAGCAGCCCCATGCCCCGCACACCCCACGACGTACCAGAGCACCCCGAGAACCCCGCACACTTGCACTCCCCTACACCGCGTGCCCCCACACACCCTGAGCCCCAGAGCCCTGTGCCCCTCGCACTCCGAGCCCCCACACACACCTGCTCCCCCTCACATCCCACACCCCCCACATGGCCCTCCCCCCACACACACACACCCGGAGCCCCAGAGCCCCGCTACCCCACACTCTGAGCCCCCCACACCTGCTCCCCCTCACACCCCACACTCTCCACCCCCGAGCCCCACACACGGCGGAGGCAGAGGCGGCAGGCGGGAAGCCGCGTGCGTGCTCACCGGGACGAAGGCCCAGACGACGCCGACTCTCAGGCACCCTCATGCCGGAGGGCAGATGCCGGCCCACGCGCGCCGAAGCAGCCCTGGTGAGGGAACTGCCGATGGATCTCCTCAGGGGCCACTGGGTCTGCAGCCCTCAGCCCGCCTCGTCCCTCCCGGGCCAGAGGCTGGGCGCGCGAACCCCAGCTGACGGACGTGGTCCCGCAAACGCCCACCGCCCTGAGCAAAGCGGCGGGCCTCCCCACGCGGGGCTCTAGTGCGCGGGCCTTGTTCTTTCACCTCCGGAGAGACCGGAAGGCTCGTCACACGTCCTCTCACGGTGGTTAAGACCCTACTTTCTCTCACAGTAACCCCGCGGGGCTGCAAACCCGGAGGAAGCAATCCCGCCAGTTCATCCGGCAGCGGCCAGAGCGCACGCTCCGTGGGGCGGGGGTAGGGGGTAGGGCAGTGCACGTGAGTCCTAGAGCGCATGCTCAGCGGGGCGGGGGGCGGGGCGGGGCGGTGCACGTGAGGCCCAGGGCGCATGCTCAGCGGGGCGGGGGGAGGGGCGGTGCACGTGAGGCCCAGGGCGCATGCTCAGCGGGGCGGGGGGAGGGGCGGTGCACATGGGGCCCAGAGGGCATGCTCCAGACAAATGCACCTGCGAGGCAGGGGCTTGCTGGGAATAGTGGGAACGTGTGAGGGAGGCGTAGGCGGGGAGGGTATTGGGAACACGTGCGAGGTGGGTGGTCAGCTGCAGGCAATCAGGCCTGTGGAGTCCAGCTCACATGAGGAAAGGCCTCAGGCAGTATGGATGTTGAGGACTGAATGTCTGTGTCCCCCAGATTCAGATGTTGAATCCTAACTTCTAAGGTACTAGGTATTAGATGGTAGGGCCTTGGGAGATGATGCAGTTATGTGGGTGGAGCCCCCTGAGGGATTAGTGCCCTGATAAAAAGAGACCCCCACAGAGCTCCCTCCATGTATCAAGACGCAGAAATGCCATCTGTGAACCAGGAAGTGGGTCCTGCTCAAACAGAGAATTTGCTGGTGCCTTGAACCTGGACTTCCAGCCTCCAGAACCCTGAGAAACCAACCTGTTACACCCCCCGTTTGTGGTGGTGTAATAGCAGCCCAAATAGACTGAGAAAATAGCCTGAAAGGGAAAGGATGAGAATAAAAATTCTTATGGCTTCAGACAAAAACAGAATTTGGGCAAAGACTGACAAGACCAACCTAGAAATTGCCAATCTACATGTAGACAGAACTAAATATAGCACATATGCAGAAAATGACAGGTAACCTGTCACCTTAGAAATGATCCTGAAGAACCAAACATAGATCAGGTTCAGCATCCCAAAGTCTTTCAGGCACTTTTATTTTCAATAATCCTTGAGTGCATAATTCTATAAAACCAAGAATCACAGCCTTACTAGCTCCACAGACCAGAGATTCAGCATAAGGTGATGCACACCCTAAAATTCTGATCATAGGTTAAAGCAGAGGCAGTGAACATCAGGTGCAGTCCACAGGGATGCACGAAGACTGAGTAAACTAGATACTTCTAAACCAGCAACACCCTAACTTCCTCTGGGCTTACACAATGACTCTCCAAGGCACAACTAGAAGAATGCCATTCAAACCTGAGGGGTAATTACAAATAGTAAATGCAAGGCCAGTGATAACACCTGTGGCCCTTAGAGAGCACTTGATCTACACCTAAGTACACTAATCGCCATACAAAAATGTAGGGGAGAAGGGCTCTTGTTTCTTGGCTTTGCATTAAACATTCCTAACTGCCACATGAAGGGGAAAACAACTTGCTCAACCAGGAAACAAAGCTCTTTAAGAGACCCAGAAAGCCCCAGGGAGACAATACCCTCAAAGAAGGGTTATGAAATAAGAAGCAAAACAAAACAAAACATTGATACCACGATAGAAATGGCCCTACCACTTGAGAAAGGCTAGTGTTTCTACTACAGCTACAAGAGTAAAATAGGCCCAAGGTCCAGCACAGCACCCCAAACCTATGTGGGGTCTTTCTTCAATTTTTTTCTAAGTTTCTACCTAATTAATTCTCAAAATGTCTCTAGGAGAGAAAAGAATTCAATTGTATTGCACTTCTTTTAACAAGTAAAGAAAACGAATGCACAGAGGTAAATTTCCACAAAGGTTAAAGATAGGGGTCAAGTACAGTACTGTATTGTTACAACTGTGAACTTTCTTCCAAATTCATCTAAACTGGCATGAGAGTAGAGTGCAAGAATGTATTACACCTATGAAAGTAAGTCATGTCCAAAATGGCGAACTCTTTACCCAGAACCTGCACAGCCAGAGCTCTGAAAGCCTGTACTGGAAGCTGCCAGTGTGACCAGCACTACAGTGATCTGCTCAGGGTCATGCCCCAGCCACTTGAAGAACCCAACCACATGAGAGAGGCTCAGGACAGACTAGCTCTCTAGTGAAGTATGTTCTGTGGTCATCTGTATCCAGGCAAACTTCCAACACCTACATGATCTCAACTGCTCATCACAAACTCATCCACTTGTGCTGAACTGGCCAGGCTATGGGTTAATGTTTGCAACTCATATACTTGTGTGGTTCTAAAAAAAATTTGGAACAAGAACCCCCAAGATCAGTTTCTGTTTACATAATATTTAGTAAACAAATTTTCACAAGTAAAATTTCTGCTGTGAAACATGAATTTTCAGGAGCCCTGACGAAATACAAAATGCACACAAATCCACAGAAAACTTGTATTTAGCTTGGTTCCACATTCCAGCCACTCCAGTTCCCAGGAACGTGTAGGTCTCAAAATAATAATAAGGTCCCATACACTAAAAGTAAGCCTTTGGTCCCGTTTCACAAACCATAAAACACTGCCTTGAAGCAGAAAAAATCCACACCCCCGGGGGCTGGAGGATCGTTAAGATCATGAATTCTAAAGCCAGACTGCCCAGATCTGCCTCCCTGCTAACTTGAGACAAGTGACCTTAAACTCTCTCAACTCTAATTTCCTCACTAGTACAATGTGGATGATGACAGTACCTCCCTCCTGGAGTAACGGGGGATAAAATGCTGTCAGCGTGGAACTCACCAGGGAATGCACAGTAAGGGTGCCAGCCATGTGATTAAGTACACAAAATCCACATCAAGGATTTACCAAAAAACAAACAAAAGACTTACCCTTCTATAAAGATCACTGCTCTTACCCACCTTTGAGGTATTTAAACAACAAACACTGTTGAGTAGTCATGTGCAAAGGACTTGGTCTGTGACTCTCCAACTTCTCAGGAGAACCCCTGTCATCAAGCCTTCTCCACGTGACCCCTCCAGTCTCCAACCCTAGCCATGCAAGATGATGACGGACTAAGGGCTAGGGCTGCATGTCCAGGATTTAAATTACACACATTAAGTCAGGGAAATTAGTGCTGCTCAAACCTCACCGTGCAGGTGACTCACCAATGATCTTGTCAAATGAAGATTCTGTCTTCATGGGTCAAGAGCAAGACCTGAGGAACTGCATTTCCAACAAGCTTGCCTAATGCTGCTTTGGGGTGAGGATGGGGGCTTGAGTGAAAACATCACAGGAACTAGAACTAAATTCAGGGTTGGGGGAATGGGTTGCCTGAGCTCAGGCTCCTAGACCCTCTTCTCAGAGAAATCTATGCCTAGACCCCCTCAGGAAAGATCCTACATACAGAAACTGCCCTACAGGTAAGGTCCCCCAGGAGGCAGATCCAGACACACAGGTTTCATGACCCCAAGTCCTGGCCACTGCAAAGGAGGAGGCCAAGGCACTGACAATCTTGAGCAGACAGGTGTGTCTGTCGTTAATACCCTCAAGCTGCTGGTCAGAAGCCTTCTCATAAAAAAAAAAGACCAGTGCCTACCAGTCCCTCCAAAGCCACAGGCTCACACGCAGCCCAAGGCTGAGGCCCCCACCCACATCACTGACAAGAGCCCCTCCCAGCTACAAAGCTGTGTTTGCATCACACTCCAGAGCATCAGGCCAGCTGCATGCCCCTAGACTGCCCAGTTCACAGTCCCACTATTTGTTTTTGGCTTTTCTTTCAATTCAACACATCAAAACATAAGAATAAAATTCAACACAAAGTTATACTAAGGAAATCAATTTTTTCAGAAAGTAATTTAGGGTAAATTTTCCTGGAATTCTGCTGTTCCTGTTTAGAATGATTTTTTTTAGTTTGTGTTTTAAAATTAGCTTTTATTATGCTGTCTTCCCAATCTACTAAGACTCCAGAAAAAAAAATAAAATAAAATCATTATGAAATCCAATTCCATTTTATGTCAAGTCAGAAATATGTTTTGTGAACATTATAGAACCCTGATTAAACTGAAGACAAATAAATGGACAGATATTTCATGTTAATGGATCAGAAGTAATATTGGTAAAATGTTCATACTACCCAAAGTCGTCTATTTAATGCAATTACTATCAAAATTCTAATGCACTTTCCATAGATGTTGAAAAAATAATCTCACAAAACCACAGAAGACCCCAAATAGCCAAAGTAATCCTGAGAAGGAAGAACAAAGCTGGAAGCATCCTGCTTCCTAATTTGAAGCTATATTACAAACTTCTAGTAATCAAAACAGTATGTTTTTTGGCATAAAGTCAGACGATTGACAAATGGAACAGAACTGAGAGCCCAGAAATATACCAAGGCATCAACTAATATTTGACAAAGCAGCCAAGAACACTCAATGGGGAAAAGATAGTCTCTTCAACAAATGGTGCTGTGAAAGCTGGAAATCTACACACATAAAAATGAAACTAGACCCCATCTTGCCCCACTCACAAAAATGAACTCAGATAAAAGACTTAAATGTAAGACCTGCAACTATAAAATGCTTAGAAGAAAACACAGGGGAAAAGTTCCTTGATGTTGGTCTTGGCAACAAATTTTTGGATAAGACACCGAAAGCACAAGCAACAAAAGCAAAAACAAACAAACAGGACTGTATCAAATAAAAAGCTTCTGCACAGCAAAGGGAGCAGTCAGCAAAATGAAAAGGTAACCTATGGAATGGGAGAAGACATTTGCAAACCATCTATCTGGTAAGGGGCTAACATCCAAAATATGTAAGGAACTCATACAACTCAATAGCAAAAATAAATAAATAATCCAACTAAAAGTTGGGCAAAGGACTTGAACAGACATTTTCCTAAAAAGACATACAGATGGCCAACAAATACATGAAAAGTTGCTCAACATCACTAATCATCAGGGAAATGCAAATTAAACCCACAATGAGACATCACCTCACACTTGTTAGATGCCTATCAGTAAAAAAAAAAAAAAAAAAAAAAGTGTTGACAAGGATGTGGAGAAAAGAGAACCCTTATGCACTGTTGGTGGGAATGTAAATTGGTGGAGCCACTATGAAGATTCCTTGAAAAAGCTAAAAATACAACTACCATATGATCCAGAAATTCCACTTCTAGGTATTTAACTGAAAAAAATGAAATCACTTTCTCAAAGAGGTATCTGTACCCCCATGTTCATTACTGCATTATTTACAATCAGTGAGACATGGAAACAACCTAAATGTTCACTGACAGCTGAACAGATACAGAAGATGTGGTGTATATACACAATGAAATGTTACTTAGTCATAGCAAAGAAGGATATCCTGTCTTTTGCAACAACATAGATGGAACTTTCACTTATGCTAAGTGAAATAAGCCAACAGAGAAAGACAAATACTGGATAGTCTCACTTAGATGTGGAGTTTAAAAAGGCAAACCTCATAGAAATAGAGAGTAGAACGATGACTGCCAGAGGCAGCCACTGATCTGTTCTCCATTCCTATGGTTTTGTCTTTCCCCAGAGCATCACGTGGTGGCACTATACAGAAAGCATTGTTTTGAGACTGGCTACATTTACTCACCTGGTGCCATGGGGGGTCATCCAGGCTGCCATGTGCATCAATAACTTGCTTGTTTTTACTGCTGAGCAGTATTCCGTGGTATCGATGTACCACGGTTTATCTAGTCATCTTTTAGGGGAAAGTAAATAGAGCTGCTATAAACATTCAAGTACAGGTTTTTGTTGGTCATCAGTTTTCACTTTTCTAGGGTAAGTATCCAGGACTGGGGACTTCTGGGTCAAGTGTTAAGGGCATGTCTTCTTTTCTAAGAAACTGCCAAGCTGATTTCCAGAGTGGCTGCACCATTCCACACCCGCCAGCAATGCACAAGTGTTCCGGTGGCCCCCACCCTCCCCAGCACTTGGCGTTGTCACTGTTACCTTACACCACTTGAGTAGGGCATCTCATCATGGTTGTAATCTGCATCTCAGTAGGACTAGTCACACTGATATATCGTGTCATACTTATTTGCCAACCTTATATCCTTTGCAATGAAGCATCTGTTCAGGTCTTCCTCCACTTAAATTGTTTGTTTTCTTAGTATTGAATTTGGGGAGTCCTTTATATATTCTGGATATAAGTCCTTTGTAGAATATGTGATTTGTAAATATTTTCTCCCCATGTGTAGTTTGTGTCTGCATTTTCCTTAACAGTATCTTTTGCAGAGCAGTTTTTTCATTTTGATGAACTCCACTTATTTTTTTTTTTTTATGAATCATAATATCATGTCTAAGAACTCTTTGTCTAACCTCAGGTCAAGAGTTTCTGAAAGTTTCAGAGTTTTACATTTAGAGCTATGATCCATTGAGTTAACTTTTGTATAAGGTGTGTTTCTGTTTTACTCATCTGGATGCTCGATGCTTCCATCACCATCTGTTGAAAAGACTGTCCGTTTTTCACTGAACCACTTTTGTGCCTTGTCAAAAGTCAACGGCCATCTTTATGTGCTTCTATTTATGGACTCTTCTGTCTATTGACCTATGTTGATCCTGAGCAAATTATAACTTACTACTTACTTTAGTAAATGTTTCTTTGTGGAAAAAAATCTGTCTGGAAGCAAGAACAAGCCAGTGATACTCTGTATGATGTTATTCTTCTTGTAAGGAAGGTATGAGGCAGCGCAGCCCCAAGACAGATCAATGCTTTAACGGCTCCCAGGCAAGTAAACATATAAAACTTGAACACGTCTAAGGGGAAAGCAATTCTTTTCAAAATAGCTTCCAAAGGCTATCAGTGTGACACAATTTCTCCATAAAAACTCCAACAATTTAACAACAGAACGACATTCATAAAGAACTACTGAATATACTTTAATTAAACTTATAACACAAATGCATCCTCAGGTTAAGATGGTTGGATCAACACTGACTAGATAGTAAGTGCCTTCAAGGTGCAGCACAAACAGGTGAAAAACTAGGGCTAGTTTCCAGCAGGGAGACCCCACACAAGGATCTAATCTGCTGGAAAAGCAGACACTCTAAGTGGCAGATCATGAGAATGATGCTATGACCACAGTGAGATGGGCTAAGCTTAGGACGAGACTGGTGGCCCAGGGCCTGCACATGGAGGCTTCATACCAGATGGCTCTGGCATCCATTAACGAGGGGGCCCCATGTTGGGGCCAGAGCAAAAGGGTACATAATTGTTGGGGGGAAGCATAACATTAGTGCACGGTGCAAAGCAAGCATCTAAATATCACAGTGCCTCGTGGGCCACACTGACCCAACAGACAGGTTCCTGCAGACACCCAGGCTCAGTTATGCAGCCCTGGAAAGGCTGGAATTACTAACTCTCACACTGATCAGCCTCTCCTGGGGACAACCCTCGGGGGACTCAAGGCCCCACAGCTCCTTTCCCCCAAGAGGTGCAGTGAAGAACTTGGATGCCAACTCCCTCTTGTGGCATATGCCCCCTTCAATCCGGTACACCATAAACAACACATGTTCCAGCTTTGATTCATTCAGATCTAGGTTAAACAAGACAACACACACTCTGACCAGCGAAGAGAAGGGTCCACTGCAGTCTGTAAACAAACAGAGAAGAAAGACGCTACTGTCTAGTCTATGAGGCACACAGTCCCTGCGAGTTAGATGGGTTTTATATTCCATTTCTTTGCCTTCAGAGTACTAGAAATCAAATTAAAAATAGAAGGAGAAGGAACCTAGAAACTCAACAAAACAAATGAGAATCAAATATCTGGCAGCAGTCATCTTGATGAAGTGTTTATTAGAGGGGGAACATTCCTACCTTAAGGCAGAAATATACACACATCAGCACACACCAGCTAACATGATGAAAATGTTAGTTTGCTGAATCCTCTTCACTGCACCACCACAAACTAGCACAGAACGAAATGCTGACCATACAGTGCAAAACCCCACAGGACAGCCACGTTTGGTAACACACACACAGAAGGTATATATTCAAAGTGCTGTCCCTTTCAAAAGGGACCCACAGAAAATTCTCCTTTCATTCCAATGAATTAATGGCATGGCACCAAACATTTCTGGAATGTTCTTTATGCAACTTTTCCTTCCATCTAAAGTGGCCTAACAAAATTCACAAAATTCTTTGAGCTGGGAAAGACTTCAGAGATCTCCTTATTTAACCATAAATCCTCTCTGCTCACGTAGGAGGTAAAATAAATGATTCCCAAACCAATGGTTTTTTGATGTGTTGTACCTTGTGTCTAATAATGGTACATCCTCATCTATGAAGGGTTAAATTTTGTAAATAGTCCAGGGTGAGAGAGAACTCTTTCTGGAATTAAACACCAGGTATGAATACAAATTAATGTCCCTGGCTTTCCATATATGGTGGATAAACTAGGCAAAAGGAATGACAGATGGGAGGAAACTGACTCCTGTGACTCAAGAATCTGACTCCTCTGGGAAACTGGACTTAAAAAGGGAGCAAACTTTGGGTGTCATAGGAGGGGCCGGAGCTCAGCCAGCACTGCTCGTCCTCCCCAGGGCTGGAAGCGCAAACCTGGTGCCCGAGGGACCAGCTGCAGGGGTGAGTTCCTCGTCACCCCCTGGACCCTAGGGGAGGGGAGGTGGTGTAAAACCAGTGCCTTCCTGTTCCTTCTGCTCATCCTCATCTGTACGGCAGCCCCTCCCAAAACTCCATGGTTCCCAGAAGCAAAGGCAGCTGCCTTCGTTGCCCCAGCCCTTGCAGGTCCTATTCTGGGGGCTCAGTAAACAGCAAGAGCTCCCTGCTCTCTGCCCCTCAGGCCACGCCCACTTCCAAGGTCATCTGCAGGCATCTGACGAGGGTCAGCTTACACGCAGAACCTGGGCAGCCAGAAGAAAATGTCCTCTCCTCAAGCTGGGTCCACCTGGACCTGCAGCCATTCTCCCTGCTTCATTACCCGCTAACTACGCCTCAGTCACAGAATTCCTGCTCTGTCCTCAAAGGGACCCACAAAAACCATCTACAAATGGTATGATTCAAGCTGAAAAAAGTGTCCATTTGAATCTTTCACTGGTAAAGATCAACACTGCAACAGGGACTCCA
This sequence comes from Camelus dromedarius, assembly GCF_036321535.1. Classification (NCBI taxonomy): domain Eukaryota; kingdom Metazoa; phylum Chordata; class Mammalia; order Artiodactyla; family Camelidae; genus Camelus; species Camelus dromedarius. The sequence continues at coordinate 331,437 of NC_087461.1, forward strand.
TGCACATCACCATGAAAAATGAAATAATTAGTTTACCACCGATGATGCGGGAGCCTTTCCATTTTTTTTAAATTGAAGTATAGTTGATTTACAGTGCAGTGCTAGTTTCCAGTGTACATCATAGTGATTCAATTTATATGTTTTTGTGTGTATATATATATATATATACACACACATATATATATACATACACAAACACATACATATGTATTCTCTTTCATTATAGGTTATTACAAGCTATTGAATATAATTCCCTGAGCTCTACAGTAGGGCCTTTTGGTTTTGCTTTTCCATTCTTGGTATAATTTGTAAGCCGACAGCCACCACCTGCAACCATCCAGCCCTTGCTCAGAATCCAAACTTCAAGAGCGATCGATCGTTACTAGCAGTTGGTAAAGGCTTCCCCCGGGCCCTGAGACACACCCTCCTGGGCCACATGCAGAATTGCAGCAGGAGACACCGAATGACCAGGACGCACAGAGACAAAATGGCACCAGTTACAGGAATGGGAACCATCTTACAAAGTATCAACCAATAAACAATGTTTGCCACAAAAACTGATAATAGTAAATATATTCTTTAAATTTAATTGAATTTGTTCCATGATTTGCAAATGACACAGGAGACATCATAAAACTAGGCCTACTGATGATTATGTAAGTCTTTAAATGCCCTTGAACTATTTCTGTCCCTTCATATTTTTATACCAAATAAGCCTAAGGTTAGAGAAGTATAAATAATATCCCTGACAACAGCTGGGATGTCGCAAGGACAGAACTTACACCCATAGGGACTGACTGACCCGTTTCCCTCCTTTCTCTGTATGAAGACACGGAAGGAACTGTAAGCGAGGCCTGAGTGTGCACCTGCCCAGTGTCCCTGAGGGTCCCTGCTGCTTCCCTACACACGCCCTGCAGGGCAAGGATGCCCCTCCTTCAGCCTCGCCCTGCAGCTCCGGAGAGCTGACGTCACCCCACGGGCCACAGCAGGCCTCCTCCCCGGACCCCCCTGCACCCGCAGTCATGGCAAGGCTGGAAGAAGCTGACCTAACAACCAGTCATCCCCAAGGAAAACTCCATGTGTCCTTCCAGACAAGGGGCCAAGGCTGCCAGGTGAATCAGCTCAGGGGTAGGGTTTTGTTCTTACGTGAAAAAAAGACAGTGGTGTTTGAGCAGCACTGACTCAGGGATGCCACAGGCGGCCTCCCATCTCACCCCGACAAGGGCAGCTGGAGCAGGGTCCCTGCCTCCCAAGATGCCAAGAGACCCTAAATTGAGCAAAAGCCTTTGGTTCAGGCCTTAAATCAACGAGCATCACAATATGGACTTTCTCTTCCTTGATCCAAAGCGCCACCCCGCAAAGCACACACACAATTATGACACACACTTCCCCTGGATGACGATCAAACCCCATCAAGGCACCATGGGGACACAGCGGAACCTGGGTTCCTCGTCCCCTCCTGCCCCCAGCCCCTGCTGTGCCTGGAACCGCCCCCACCCCCACATCCTGACCCCCCTGCTCTGGTCTCAGAGGCTCCTTCCTCAAACTCAAACGGGCTTGTGTTTCACTTTCTTAAGTGTGAGAATACCCAGGGGAGAATCTTCACTGCTATCCAAATGTGACAGCACGTAAACCGAGCAACGTGCCTGCAGTCAGGCGGAGAGTGGCTGCAGGCATCCTTGGCATGGCTAGTGGGTTTGCAGTTTATCTCAAACTGTCACTGGCAAAACACCAGCCCAGGGATGTCTGCCTTTCTCTCAGAGCAGGCTCCCCCATGGGCACTCTGCAACGCCTTCAAAGTTTCTGCATCAGAGGCAAGCGTGATCCCATGTCCCTGCTTCATAAAGCAAAGTGACATGGCCTTGTGAAACCAGGACCCCAGAAATGAAGTACGTGAAGGAAGGACAAGCCAGCCCAAATCAGGCTCCACAGACCACTGCCTCTCCTGGTCATGAATTGGGTTCAGAGAGCAGAAGCTGACTTCTCCCTGTGGCAGGACAGACAAAGGCCACCTCCCCTGACTCTGGGATTCCAGCAGAAGTGACGCTTCACTGAAACGGTTAGAATTAGCAGCCACGCACACAGAACAGGCAAGGACTTACCAAGACGCCCTGTCTGAACGTAACACCTGGCAAAAACAAAAGGTAAAGCACTTCATGGAAGGATCAGCTTATTCGAGAGGGAGTCCCCTCAGTATCTATGAGATCCTCGAAACCAGTCTCTCGGCCAGCTCCTGGACTCAAGAGGCACATCCCACACCATAGGACAGCAAGACCAGGATGGCAGAAGAGGGACAAAGCCATGTCAAGGCAGTCTCATCACCCTCTTCAGAGCTGGAGGGAGGACCGCACACCAGCTGACCGCCAATGGCTGCTCACCAACAGGTCACCCAGGGCCACACAGAAGTGCCATCCTGAAAGGGCTGAAGGGACCTCCAGGTCATGTGATCCAGCTGCCTCATTTGACAACCGCGGGCCCGTGAAACACAAAGTCCAGCATGAAGACTTCTAACCTACATGCCCTACCTCCTCCCTACCCACCTCCCATAGTGTGCATGAACAGTGAAGAAATACGAACGCCATGAACTTCCAAACAACACATTTAGATTCCAAGCATAAGATGCAAGCTAAAAACGTAAAGATAAATGGTAAGAAACTTTGGAAATTAACCTAAAGACTGTTCACTGAATACCCAAAGGCAAACGTAATCTTCTAAAAGGAGATCAGATGAATTCAGCCTCAACTATTTCTGAAATTTCACTGAGTATCTGGTGGGATCTACTTCCTTCTTCTCTTTTAACACGATTAACCCAACAACTAGTTATTTCATTTCAGGGAAAAGGCTAAAATCATTTTTAAAGGCCCTACCACAAAACACTTACTGTTCATCTGCTTTATAATAAAAGGGGTATTCAGCTTCAAGCGTCTACAACACGGGTTTTGTAAAACAGCGTTTGTGTGAACAGACACGAGAACATGAAGAGACCCTTGGCCGGAGCTCTCAGAACCCGCAGAACACGTTTCAGCAGCAAGAGGAAAAGGCTCTACAGTGCAGGTCACCTGGAGATTCCTTGTCCTCATTGCGAAAAAGCCAAGTAAATGCCCCGCGTTCACCAGAAAACAAGGGAACACATCCCTCAGAAGAGCCGTGGTTTCTGCTTCTTTCTCATCACCACTGACCAACAAAAGTCTGCACGGTAATCCCAACACGTCCAGCCTGTAACGCCCCAGAAATTAGGCTGAAGAGTCTACCAACTTGGAGATGTTGTTTCTACAATCCAGGCGTGGGCTCTGATAGAAGAAAACACCTTTCATTACTGTGAATGAGGACGCTAACCCCTTCCAGAATTTTCTTTAGGGGGTAAAACCATAGTTTGTGGCAGTTAATCACACCCTTAAAACTTCACTGTCACTGCAGAAACTGGGCAGAGACGCACGCCCAAGTTCTCCTCTCAGAGACCAGCCTCTTCTTAGGGCTCAGATGTGAGTATGGTGGTTGTCTGGTTTTTAAGACGAGAAGAAGGGGCATTTTCAAAGCATAATCAAACATCTTTTTCATGCAAAAACAACACTCGTAAACAGACAGTGCTACCAACTTGCCTCACACAGGTCAGCCCCAAAGCCAAACACTGCAGAGGCAGCGGTACAAGCCCCGCTCAGGGCGCTGCGAGGGTCCGCGTGTGCCTGCACTCCCCGGGCTCCGGTGGACGGGCAGATCCAGCCTGTGACCCACTCCCAGGCAAAGGGGTGCGGACCCCTGCTCTCAGAGGAGTGTTTTGAGACACAGCCCGCCGTGGTGACATAGGACCAGAGGAGGGAGGCGGAACTGAGAGGGGGCCATTTCATCACATGCAGTGACCTGAGGGCAAGAGGAGCAGCAAGCTGGCGGCCAATCTGGAGACCTTCTGTGTGTGAGCAGGGCTGGCAGCTCTGAAGACCATTTCCAAACCCGAGTGTCCACAACACCTACACCTGCTGGTCTCAGACCCCACTGACCCCAACATCCAGGAGGAAGGGCTGGACTAGGAAAACAACATTCTCCGAGGGCAGAGGTGGAGGGAGCAGTTTCAGCACAGAGCAGGCAGTCCTAGGGGAGACGGACCAGAGCCAAGTGCCTGGTGGGGAGCCTGAGGCTGACCGAGGGAGGAGAACGCGCTCGTGGGGGCAGGCGGCCAGAAATCCCTGAAACCCACCCCTCTGGCATCACCACAGTCAGCATCACTTGGGAACTGAAGGTCTTGGTAAACCCAGGGCTTGGTCTTGTCACTTCTACCTAGTGCTTTTGGTCCTTGGTAAATGCAGCTCAGAGGACCCAGGGTGTTGGGTTCACAGCCAACACTCCAGGTAGCTGCACTTCGAGTATCTGAATAATGAGCAGACTGTCACAATTTGATGGCATGGCAGGAATATTCAACACTGAAGGGTTTTAGGCAGGAGTCAGGGTCAGGAGTCTTCAGGGACCTTGCTTCTGCCCAGCACGTGGAGGTGCCAAGACACTGTCACAACAGTCCTACACAGGGACAGTGGGCAGGATCTGGTCCACCTCCCAGGACATGTGTGATGGCCAGGCAGCAGCTGAGACTGACGGGGCTTCTGGGAAGTACCGGGTGGACGCCACTGCTGTTCCAAGAGGTGGAGAGGCGCTAGGAGCAGGCGGGAGCACCTCGTGTCCCGGCTCAGATGTGAGCTGAGACCCTGGGTTCCAGCCTCACTGTGCCGAGTGACCCCACCCCCACCCCAGACTTGCACAGTCCCCGGGGCCACACGGCCGCTGCTCCCAAGCAGAGTTTTGCTCTTTATTTAACTTTCATTAACTTGCATTTGAATGGCCATGCTGGCTGGTGGACTGCCGGTCCCACTTGGCCTACCCTCCCGAGGCCGGTTTCTCTCCTATCAACGGGTGAAGGGCACCAGCCCCCGTGTCCAGAGGATCAAGAAGGTACAGTGGGCTAGTGGTTGGAGACAAGCATGCGCCTGTGCTGCTCTGGGCCCCACATGGCTGTGTTTCCATGGGCCGGGCTGGGGGTCGGGCACTGCCCCCCTCCACGGCTCTCAGTGCCTCCTCTCCCTCCCCTCTCTCATATGGCCAAGCACACACTCCTCTCCAGGACTCAGGAGATCTGTCCCCTTTACCCAAGACCTGCCATGATGGAAGAGAGTAATGCTCACAGGACAACATCCATGAAAACAGGGAAAGTTCCCAAACTGCTGTCCCTGAAGTGCTGCACCCTGAGGAGCAGCTGACGTGACACTAGGTCACCTGAGGCAGGTGGAGCAGACCACAGGCCAGGCTTCCTTCTCAGCCACCCGGAGGAGGTGCCTGTGCTGCGGACTGAATGCTGTGTCCCCTAAAAACCACATGTGGAAGCCCCGGACCCATGTGATGGGGCCTCTGGGAAGCAATGAGGTCGTGAGGGTGGAGCCCCACGATCAGATCAGCGCCGTTGTAAGAGGATGCCAGAGAGCCGACTTCAGTCTGTCTGTCTTGGTCTGTCTGTCCCTCCCTCCTCACCACGTGAGGACACCACACGCAGGCGGCTACCCACGGGCCAGGAGAGCCCTCACCAGAACTGGCCACGCCAGGGCCCTGACCTCCAGAACGATGAGGAACGCCTGCTGTGTGGGGCGCTTTGTTACAGCAGCTGAGCTGACTGTGACGCCTGGAGGGCCCTGTGAGTGGGGAGGCCCCTGACCCCAGCGACGCCTCCTCCCCGGCTGGCCACGGCACCGCCACACCAGGAGCCCCAGCTGACCACAGACTCCTCCTGGATCCTCTTCCTCCTTCTCCGACGACACTCTCCTGGGAGCAGGGAGGTTACTTCTTAGGCAGGTTCTGTCATAATCTCCCTTCTTCCATTCTTTCCACCCCCAGAGAAGTGCTGCTAACAAGATAAACAGCTGGAGGCCCGGCAATGGCTCAGGGCCGAGACACTCTGCACCTGGGGCCACTCACACCTGCAAGGGCTGAGCTACACAGCCTGGTCTTGTGACTACTCAGCAAAGCCTGGAGGATAAAAACCAGTGCAGACGGGCAGACGCCAACCGGCACACAGGAAAGCGATTCCCCAGACTGAGTCTGGATGGGATCCCTCCCTACAGCAAAGGTGGGTAACGACTGTGAACTTCGGTTCTCCAAGGCTCATTAAAAGGTCTCCCAGGTGTGACCTTCCTGTATGACAAACAGCATCTCAGGCAGCAGCTTTACCAAAACACAGGCACGTTTCAGATTAACATGTGAGGCTGGGCTCTGTGGGAAGCATCTGCAACCTCTCATGTGGCCCCAAATGAAGTTACCACTTTGTCTGCTTTACTTCATGTGCCTGAAAAGAAAAGAAAACAAAAAGGCTGGCTTTTTTCAGCCAATCACCTACTTTATGCTTACATATTTTAAATTATAACAGTTGATTGTTTCTCAGACAAACGCTATACAAATATAACTAATATCATTATTACTACTCCAAATATTCAGTCCATTTCCAGATAATCAGGCAACAATAAAAAATAAAGCTATATTAAGGTTTACAACACTCAAGAATAATAATTTAAAAATACACTCATGCTTCAAAAATCACTATTCCTATTTTAGATGCCAAAACGCATATGAGAGAAGTAGAAACACTCTTGATTTTTAAAAAATCTTACATGGAGATGACCACTTTTTTTTTAAATTTTAAGAACTGACTGCTTTTAGAACTACAACAGCTTATGGTTCCAGACCAACGCTGAGGATTGGCCCACTCCGTGTCTCTTCCATGTGAAGCTGGAAAACTAGAAATACGCTTTCCAGACCCAAGGGTTCCCCATGGGCTCAAACACGTCCGAACGCAGCGGGCAGAGGAGTCCCTCCTGCCCACTCTGGCTGGTCTCTGCTGAAGCCACATGTCACGTGGAAAACAAATGTGAGCTTGGAAAGGAGAGACTTTATTTGGAAGCCTTACTGCAGCGGGGAGAGGACACTCCTGGCACCGGGGGACAGAACACTGTGACCCCAAGGCCTGTCGGCTTCTGGGGAGGAGGGGAGGAGTCAGCAGGGCCGGGAAGGATGCATGTGGGGGTGGGACAGAAGGAGGTGGGTCAGACACGGGTCAGGGGTGTCACCGAGGCCAGCCTGCTCCAGGGGGACCCTGAGGAGGGGCCGCACGGCCGGGGCAGGGACCTGGAGAAGGAGAGGAGCCAACAACCTGCTCCCACCAGTCAGTGCAGAGCATCACGACTTCCCCTGAGGCACAGACGGGACTGGGAGGGCCTGACGGGCTTGTGCTGGGTTCCCGGGGCAGCAGGGCCTCATCCAGCTCTCATGGAAAGGGGGTCCCCTGTGGTGAGTGAAGGGGGCAGGGGGACCCTCAGCCATCCTGCCTTGCGGACTCGGGGTGCAGGAGCGGCACACATCCCGACAGCCCTGGGTCCCGGGCCTCCTGCTGAAGTTCCCGGAGGGTTCTGAGTGAGCCTCGCCCATGAGTCCTCACACCTGCCCTCACAGCACACAGAGGCGGCCACAGTTCTGCAACATACACACACACACACACACACACACACACACACACACACACACACGACAGCCCCGACGCTGCCACAGAAACATCACCCCACTGGTCGCGGCCCCTCAACGGGCCACAGGGCTTCCCGGACTCCCCACGGGGTGCTCGCAGAATTCCCTGGAAGGCGGAGGAGTGTGGATGGTGCTCTGGAGCCTTCCTCAGCCCACTTCCCACCCCACGGTGACAGCGGTGGTGGCGAAACCCACCAGGCAGGCTACGGGCGTTCACAGTGCTGACGTGAGGGCGGTTTACTCAGGAGCAACCAGCCGGGGCTCGCCCTGCCCCCTACATAACGAAGCAACAGCAAGCAAAACCCTGCCCCAGGGTGCCCTACACACCCGTCTGCTTGGGAAATGCTTCACGTTCACAGTCTAAGCTCCGCCATGTCAATTAACGTACGAAATCTACGCAAACGTTATTTGTTACAAAGCACATAAATCACAAAAGAAGAACATGCAGCAGAGGATGCAGTGTTACTGCTCCAAACAGTGAAGTGGGGGATTCTGCGTCTCAAACCTCAAACACGGATCAGCGCTCATCTGGGGCCTCTTCTGGCTCTGAGGTTACTTAATTCCTCATCCTCACAAGCAATGCACAATAATCCCCCAGACAGATGTGAGCGAGTGTTTCCAACACAATATACATTATTACCAAGACCAGACTATGTGACTGTAATGTCATTTTCTTAAAGGCCCAAATAACAGATCCAAAGAAGACACACTACTTCTGTCCAATTTTCTCTTCCACCACAGTTTATAAATACCTATCATCTCCTAGAAACCACTTCTCACTATAATTTAAGGCATTTGAAAGGCTGATACAACATGGTCGTTTCTAAAAGCTCAGAGACAATGAACAGAAACGCTATATTAATTTCCTATTCCTGCTGCTGTAACAAGTTTACAAATTTAGTGGCTTCTGACACCACAGATTCACCTCCTGCAGTTCTGGAGGTTAGAAGTCTCCCTGGGTGAAGGTGAGGCAGGGCTGCCTACTGAGGCTCCAGGGAGAGTCTGTCCCTCATTCTTTCCCAGCTCCTGGAGGTATCACACCACCCCGACCCCTGCCCCCAGCACCACCCGGCCCCTGCCCCCAGCACATTCCCTTCTTTGACGTGGACCCTCCTCCTCCCTCCAGTAAGAACCCTTGTGATGACTCAGCTCCACCCACATGACCCAGATCACCTCCCCATGTTGAGATCCTTAATTCAGTCACATCTGCAAGGTCCCCTCTGCCACGGAAGGTGATATATTCTCACCAGTTCTGGGAATCAGGACGTGGACATCTGGGGGGGGGGCATTATCCTGCCAATCACAAATGCTGACAAGTAAAAATTACTTATAGAATGTCTGTGATTAATTTTCTACTTAACTTTCAAATTTAAGACCCAAATATTACATCACATGACAACCACATTAATCATTAACCAGTCACAGGATGTCAACCAACATGACTTAAAAAAAATCAGCCAACCTTTAAGTACTGAGGGCCCAGTGTATCTCCAGAGCTACGTGGTGTAACAGAGAAAATGTGGGGGCACACGCACACACACACACCCACACCCACAGGCATGCACGCAGACCCAGACACACACACAGTCGCATTCCCCTAACAACCCCAGCACATTCACGACAGAAGACCAACGCTTGTGTCACGGGCCTAACTCCCCTATCACCGGGCTTTGCTCTCAGAGTCACATCAACAAAGCGATGTTGCGTCACAAGAGGAAACGGTAAGGACACGTCCAGCTGTTCTGACTCACTGCTCTAAATTGAACATAGAGCAGCTAAAAATATCAAAAGACAAATAATGATTAGAACAAATTTAACAGCCTCCCCCAACTTCAGGTTTCTATTCAAGCACTTGAGCTTTTGTCTCATTATACGAACTTTTCAAAAGCAAACTCCAGAATTCACAAGATGGTAACCTCTTCTGGTGGTGGAATCAGGAAGAAATGGGTGGAAGGCTGCTCCCTCAGCCGTCAGGAGCTCTTCTTCTGCAAAATGCCCAGAGGGAGAAGGGGCCCAGGCTCTTTAAGGTCACTTCCAGTCTGGCCAGCAGTCCCGAGGCCCGAGGTACACTGCACCAAAGCCGTTACCCCAGGGAACTAAGCACCCCACAGCAGCTTTTCAGAATTGCTTCATACCACCTGATGCTGAATTCAGAAACAGCGTAAGTTGTACTTTCATCTTTGAAATAGGAGGATCGTTTTTCCCCCCAAAACAGTTTCCCTTTCTCTGAGATGACTTGGTGTCGTCTAAGAGTGAGCGTATTGAACACGATACCCTCCGTCCCTTGACTCATCAGAAGATGACATCCACCACCTCTCCACTACCAAAACCTTACCTGATAATCCCACAGTTTAGCCGGGCTCGAAAGCATTTAAAAGGGAGTAAAAATCCAGCTGCAGGTTTGGGTGTGACACAAAGCCCTGTGCTGTTTCCACCTGGGCTGCTGCTGGCTCAGCTGCAGCCAGTGCCCGAGGGAAAGACAGAAGCCCACAGGCTTGTCCCTACAGCTGCCCGGGCACTCCCAGAGGGGACCAGGGCCCACAAGTTCCCACTCACACTCCCCAAACAGAACACAAACAGCAAACGGGGCGGGGGGGCATGCAGGGGGAGGGGCACTGGGCCCCGGACCGACAGACGTCAGCTCAGTCGGTTCCGCCTGCTTTCTAAGCCCTTGGCCAGAATCCCCGGCTTTCTGCCTGCCACGTGTCAGGCAGAACGGTCTGTCCCCTCACTGGCCCAGCACAGCCTTTCCCAAAGGGGCCCCAGAGCCCCCCCACCACAGTCCCTAACACGTCCCCTCCACAGAGCCTCTTCGGATTCAGCAGCAGAAGAGCTGAGCACTTCCTTTAATGTCACTTATTCTCGACAAGAATACATTCTATGCTTTCTATTCAGTAAAAGGAACACAAGCAAGGTGCCTGAGGGCAGGGACGAACCCCGCCTCCTACTGTAGGGCCCGGCCCCTCCAGCCCCTCCATTCTCAGCAAACGCCCATCAGGTCGGTTTACTGTTTCTGATATTACGTCCAGAGGCTAAAGTGACTTCAAACAGCCCGGATCCGCCCACACGACCAGCCTCACTCCTCCTCACCCACACCAGTGGCCCCACCGAGAGACCCCCGCCCATCCTCAGCACAAAGGATTATGACTCACATGCCTGCTCACTGCTTGGAACACAGGGGCAACTTCCAGGAACTTCCAGAAACAGAAGAGATGCTAGTGCTCCAGGGAGCCAGGTATCTGCTCTGCAAAGTCAAAAAGGGCCGCTTTCACGAGGTACATGGTTTAGTTACTGAAGGAAATGCTTCCATGCTGGTTTCAAACTTAAATTTGGAATTTTAAAGGACTGTGCTCTCAGCAGGTGTGCACTTGGAGTTGGTGGCCGGAGGGACGGGGTTTAGCCACATGCTTTCCCTAGTCTTGCCTAAAATGCAACACACCACACCTGTGCATTGGGGTCAAAGGACGGGGCTCTGGAGGGTCAACAGCATAGTGGTGGCTCTCTCATCTGGGCAAGAACACTGCTCCCACTTTCTACAGGAAATGGATGCAAAATTTCCAACAAATGAGTGAAGAGCTCACAAGAGATTTCTAATTCTGTTCTGCGAGAACTTGAAAGAGCAGGTGCGTGGGGAGAAGTGCACCTGCTCCCTGCCAGTCCCCAGGGGGATGGGGGGGTGGGCCGAGCCAGGACAGCTGGGCAGGCACCAGCGTCTCTGAGCTGGAAACTGGCACCTCAGGGCCCACCCAAACCCAGGGACTCAGAACTGGGCCCACGGGCAAGTCTCAAACATTCAGGGTTCCAACTGACCGGCATCAGGGCCTAGGGATTCCCAGGAGCTAATTACAAGAAAACACCCCATTCAACATCTCCCTCCATGGTTCTGCTCAAGCTGCACCAGGAATGGGCACTCAGTTCCTGAAAACTGTCCCCAGACAGGACACATCCCAGCATGGGGCCGGCTGAACAGCCAGAAAGAAACCTTAGCTTTCCCACCAAGTAAAGTTATGAAATGACTCCTGTAAAGGATGCCATCCACCCCCCAGATAGCCCACGTCTGCACATTTTGCCTCAAGTGAAAGAGGCCACGAAGGGAAAATGCATCAGTAGGGAGGCCCATGGCCTCCTTACTAAACTCTCCGGGCAAGGCCCCCAGACCAGCCAGCTAGGGACCGCCTGCTTGTCCTGTGACTTGCGTGAGGTCTGCGCACGCCACTCCTGCAGAAGGTGCACACCTCTCCCTCACGGAGAAGATTAAAAACAACGCTCAACCTCAGCTTCCACACCCACATAGCACCAGCTCGACAGACACAACACTGTGGTGTAACCTGTGTGAGCAGTCTCTCATCCTGGCATTGGAGTCACATGCCCACCAGACCAGGAGAGGCCGGCACCGTCTGGCCCGGGAACCGACTTGGAGGAAATCAAGGCACCGAATGGTCCCATGGGGCTATGTTCTTGGCAGAGCCAGATCAGCAAACAGCTGCGTCAGCATCCACCTCGACAGCTTTGATTTCTGCTTCTTTTAATAAATGCCACTGTTTCCAACTCAGGATCATTCGAAGAGGAACGTAACAGCAGGTACTCAGAGCAACCACAGCATCGGCTACTGAATTACAATGCCACACACTCCTAACGAAAGTGGACTTTACAGCAAGAGCTGTGGCCTGGAAACGGGGCCCACCAGACCCCTTCCCGTGTCTGCCTCAGGTCACAGCCCCTGGAGGGGAGAGGCCTGGACCCTGGCTCGGTGATGCCTCCACGTCTGCCCTTCACCCACCCAAACCAGCCCCCTGTCCCTGGCTAACTCCAGCCTAAGATACTCAGGGCTTTTTTTTCCTGCATTGACAGCCAGGAAGCCTGGGTCATCCCAAACCAACGACTGCATTCTGAGCTGTCCAGCCCACGGCACCCCGACGGTCACCGGGGACCAGGAAAGCTAACTCAGCAGCCGTTCCCAGGAGATCTCATTTCAAAATGCACGCAGGTCTGAATTCAGATTAGAAACCACACATCTTTTTCCACACAAATAGCACAAACAACTATTCAGCTTCCACATCTGGCCGGGAATCAAAGCTGAGTCCCACCTGTGCCCACAATTCAAGATCAATTCGACAGGGAATTCTGCCATTTTCCCTCAGTGTGCAGTGTGGATGGTGGGACACAAAGTATCCTGGAGACTCGCCGAGACGGGGCCTGGCCAGGGACCCACAGGGGCGCCCATCGCCCTGAGGCCACATGCACCAGCTGTGAGGTGCTGGCACAGGGCCACACCCACTGGCGCCCCCAGCCCCTGTGAGGGCCCCAACGTGGCCTTCTGCGCCAGCCCTTCCCCTGGGACAGCCCACCAGGAGCACTTCCACGATGACAGAAATGTCCCCAATCTGCTCGGTCCCAACAGAAGCCAATGGTCACCCGAGGCTGCTGAGCACCTGAAAGGGGCAGGTGTGACCTGGGGACAGAAGTTCCTGTTAATAAACTCATTCTGCAGATGTATTTAATTCATGTAACTCAACTTTAATTAAATTTACATTTGAAACAGCCATGACTACTGGCTACCAGAGTGCACACCGTAGGTTGAGGGAGAACGTGCGCCCAGAAGCTTCTCCGGGCTCTTAAAGGCACTGGACACATCGTTGTGCAGAAAATCACTGGGGGAACCTGGACAGCAGGTGCACGAGATGCACTTGGTCTCCAGGGCCGGACAGACCTGGCTTTGACCCCAGCCCTGACGTGCGTGACTTCCGGCGTCTGTTCCCTCCACTGGAAGTGGTGACAGCCCCCCCGGACAGGCAGCAGGATGGGGTGATGGACTGGCCCAGCCAGCCAGGCGTCACCCTCAGGAAATAGGGGTGATGAGGGGAGGTGAATAGAAACCCAATGGCGGGAGCGCATGGGGCTGGAGCAGCTGCTGGGGGCCCTTCACACACTGCTTCTGCCAACAGTCCAGGGACAAAAACACAAGTCGTGTGAGCATTATTTGCATTTTCTTTCAGGAGAAATCACTGCACAGCTGTTAAAAAGAAGATATCGGATGGTGTCTGTCTTTAATCTGACCCCAGGGCCACCATGGCTACCTCTGCAGGACCTGGACACGTGCAGGTGTTCTCACGGGGGCGGCTTGTGTACAATGGAGAACAGGTCTCTGTGCTGAGGGCTGTGTCTCCTCGGATACATTGAGCTCACCCAACTTTCACCCCTGAGACATTGAGGTCACTTATAGTCAATAACCTACAACTGCAGGTGGGAAACAGGAAGACAGTGTCACCAAATGTCATCTCCCTAAGACACGCCCCCCCATCAAACGTATAAATGTTCATAAAAGGTCCCTTTACTTGGGATCCTGGGAGAGACACCGCTCACAGCACCTGTCCTTGGCATTTCCTTCACTGGAACTTTTGACTCATCTGGAACAATGTCATCGACAGGTGTTATCACAGACGGAAACATCCACTTGGAAGAGTTCTGGGCTTTAGTGCTGAAAACTCATCATGCTCTGGGTCACAGGACCCTCCAAGCAACAGGAGCTGTGATTCACATCATACCGTCCAAAAGCGCTCTTGGGCAGGAGCCCCCCAAGCACCACCGCTCGTTCTGTCTCCCAGCTGACGACGTCTCGCGTGCAGGTGGGCTGTGCTGCTCACTGAGTCATGTTCCACGACCGCCGGAGAGGTTTGGGGCCTGAGGGGAGGAAATGGCGGTGGAGTCTGTGCACACCCAGCGGTCTTTCCTCCCTGCATCATCGTGGGGGCCACTGAGCACTGGTGCAGGGCCCCTCCTCCTCCAGTTAACAACTCAAGCTTGAGTCCCCACTACTCTGTCCACCCCTCGATGATAGGCTATTGCGGGAAAAACTGTTCTTTTAACTTTGGGCTCCAAAACAAGTACAAAATTTCTAACAATTTTATCAATTAAATTAACAAGCAGCAGCTTGTAATCTGGACCACAATGTGATGCAAAATTCACAAGTAATTTGGGCTGCAAAAATAGCTCCTATTATGTTACAGACGAACACAGATGACAACGTCAACTAATCTGTATCTACTGTTTGTGGGGCCAGTCTCGTAAACAAACCAGCTATTCAAGCAATGAGAGTGTCTTCAGTCAAATCCAAATTAATTTGCTTCCCTCATAAAAGATTTTTCTTTTCCAGTACGAACTTTGAAACCTATGGTCGCAGGGGAAATGTCCTAAGTCTGCGCTGCCCCTGAGCAGGTCTGTGTCCTTGCCCCTCAGGTAGGCCACAGTGAGACCCCGCTAAGCCTCCCAACAGTGAGCCCACTGATCACAGCAAAGTGGCATGGAAACCACACACCAGACCAGGGGACAGGCCTGGAATCAAGCCTGAGGCACAGACACAGTCTGGCCCGAGGGTCCCACCGACGCAAGCACCCCTCAGGGTGGAGGTGAGATTGATGTGACTGCGCACGTGAAAGGCCCACCAGAGTGGACACGTGGCCAACAGGGCTCCTCCTGTGACAGAGCAGCTTACCACCACGGGGACAGGTCAGAACCACTTCCCTGGCTTCTCCAAAGTATTGAGGCCCAGGGATGCTGCAGGGTTGCCTGGAATTTGCATTTTACTGTGATTCTATGGACACGAAATTTGGAGCCATTGATAAAAGGTGCCACGGCCTCCGACTGGCTTCACTCATCTTCACAGGCTGGAAGGACACTGATTCTCATATAGACCAGGTGGGCAGGGCCGGGAGGCAAAGGTGAGGGGAGACAAGGTGTGCACCAAAGTCCCCGCACGCTGAGGCTCCAAAGAGAGGCAGAGCCTGCGGGGAAAAATGCACCTGCCCGGCGGGGAGTCAGAAGGTCCCCCGAAACTGAGTAACTGCTGAAGGCCAAGGGTGGGCAGCCTGAGCACAGACCCTTCACAGTCCATCCTGCACGCTCGGGATGGGGCGCTGGGAGACATGGGCCTGGGGAGGGGCGGCCACTCCCACAGGACAGTGTGATGAGGAGAGGCAGGACCCTCGCCCCAGCAGAACGGCACCTTCAGCCACTGGCGGGGGGACAGCTGCCCCCCATGGGTCCCCAGAGCACAGGGGAAGCCCACCACCCCTGGAGGAAGGGGAAGAAAAGCACCTCCATTCCCGTGGGAGAGGCAGGAAACGTCTCCTGCCAACAGAACCAGGCGGAGCCCGGACAGCATGACAGAGAGGGCTGATGCCACCCCACAGCCCCACAAGCCCTGGACTGGGGGCTGAGGGCGGGTCAGGCCGGGAATGGCCCCCTCCATGACCACTGGGTCTCCCAGGGTCAGCACCGGGCATGGAGAGACACCCCAGCTCTGACCTGAGGCGGGGTCAGGAATGCTGAGAAAGACTGGCAACCCCAGCCCAGGCACGAGGTGGGGCTGGGGTCTGAGGGCAATGTGACCACAAACCCAGTCCCACTCACAGCCTGACCACAGGGACTCAGCCTCCCACACCGGGGGCCAGCAGAGGAGCAGGGCCATTTCTGGCACAGATACCCTTTACCTCAATCTCCGCTCTCCTACACTGGGGTCAGGTGTCCAAGCAAAACATACCACACACAAAGAAAGAAATAAAAAAATCCACTGTCAACAGACAAAGCAAACCACAGAACCAGACTCAGAGATGACTCAGATGTAAGAACTATCAGGCTGCAAAATTTTCAAAACAATGACTAACATGTTACAGGCTGTAACAGAAAATGTAGAAACTATGAGGAACTTCAGCAAAGAGAAGGAATCTATGAGAAAACGTCATCAAGGGTAAATTCAAAAAAAAAAAAACACGGCAACAGATGAAGAATGCCTTCAACGGGCTCATCAGCAAACTCAACCCAAGTGAAGGAGAAAAAAAAATCAATGAACTTGAAGATAAATCAACAATTACCCAAACTGAAACATACAGAGGACAAAAGGGGGGAGGGGGGGATCAGAGCACAGCGTCCAGGAGCTGTCAGTCTAAAAGAAGGAAAAGAGAGGGAAGGGGACAGGAAACTCTGAAGAGAAGATGACCAAGAATTTCCAAAATTAACGAAAGACATAAAACCACAGAGTCCAGAAGCTCAGAGAATCCTGATCAAGATAAGCTGACCCTTACTGTGCAGATTCTCAACAGCAAGACTCTCCCTCCAGGAAAACACATCGGGATTATCCAGAGAGCTTTTTAAAACTATACGCACCCTAGATTCCCTTTGCAAACTAACTAACTAACTAACTAAAAGCAACATCAATGTCCTTCAAATATGTTGGAGGAGGGGAAAATGGGTAAAAATCATTTATTTTGATCCATTCAAATCCAAGCATTTTGAAGCAGGAGTTGCAGAAGGACACACAGCTGTGACCCATCACAGGCGGAGGCACCTGGACACACACATGTGTTCCATGCCTCTATCCACAGAGGACTCTGTGATGGACACTTTTTTTAAATCTAAGATGGCAGTCACTTCCCCCAGTAAATTATTTTTAAGAGCCATTAGCTACCTGTGTGAGAGCAGGTTTTAAGGACCTCACTTCACAGAAAGGTGTGACACCAGGCTCACACACCTGGTGTGTGGTTTGTTCATCTTGACTGATAAGCAGTCATTCTGATCATTTTGAATGACAGCTGAATAACTTTCTAGATTTTGGCAAACCTGACTGACTGCTGATGACCAGAGACATTCACTCCCGAGTGAACGCTGACACAGCCTCAGCAGGGCCGCCCGTGGCACCTCGATGGCTGAGGAAACGACGTTTTCAACCTTTGCCTCCTCCCCCACTTCTCCATCTCCTCGGTGGTTGCCTGGCCCACCCTAAGTGTGCATTTCCATGGTTCCCTCCTGGACTCTCCTGCCCCGTGCAGACACTTCCTCCAGGTGTCAGCTGTCCCGTGCACATGAGTGCCCTGAGAAACAAGTAGACGCCAGCTGCATGTCTCTCCTGGGAGACGCTCCTGTCCAGAAGCACCCACAGACCTCAGTCCTTCCTGCCTCCTGTCTTCCCTCTCATCCAAACCAAAAATCCATGTCTCACCCTAGACTCTGGTGCTCCTCACCCTCGCTCGAGGCAGCCGCCGAGTATGGTCTGCTTGCCTTCCTCATGCTCACAGACATCTCTTCCATCCATCCCCACAACTTCCAACTACTTTAGTTACTTCCCCAACCTGCAGTCATGAGGAGCCCCAGCCTGGCACCTCCCGCCTCAGCTCTGGGGTCACCCTGCTCCGAGATACAAGTCCTAGCTACCACTAACCAGCAGGGGGACCTTAAAGATCTGCTCTAACTCACCTCAGTTTCTCAAATGTAAAATGGGAACAAGAATCAAGCCCACCTCAGGGGGTTTTGTGACGATTAAATGAGGTCACAGGCAGCTGCTGGTCACTTGTAACACAGGGCACTGGGGTGTGCAGGCTCCTGCCCACACTGAAACATCGCCAGCCACGGTCTGTCACAGGTCACATGGCTCACGCTACGGTGCAGCTGATTCTAATACCATAAATTACATGTACTTACAGCCATGGCTACTGAATAAACATTTTTAAATCATTACAGTCTGTTTGCTTCTTTGCAGCTAAGCTAGAAGACTATCACTCAGTTACAGACTTTGAAACCACAGAATAACACGTGATTTGGGAACAAAGCCTCTTTGGATAATTATCCCAGTGGCTGCCTGGGGACAAACAGCCACGTCCACGTCCGTCAGGAGGAACAGCTCAGAGCCTGTGGACGTGCACACGGCTGCATACCCACTGAGCACTGTCCTTCGTGGAAGTTTGGGCCAGCTTTTCACTTTTTCCAGAACTTGAAGTCTAAAAGGAGGGGCGTATGTAAAAATCACGAATATCACAAGGACGTCCAGTATTTTCCTCAATTCAGAATCCAACAAGGGCACAACCTTAACCGTGTTCTCATGGTGGCCCCTTTTCCACGAAATGGAGCAAAATCAGAACTCTAGTGGGTGCCTCCCGGGCTACGTGGAGACGCGCCCTCTCTAACAGCTACACTTCAGTTAGTAAGAAAGACAACATAGTGACTCTTCACTAAATAAGACAACTCCAGAGTTATCACACGGTCTGATTACGCTGT
Source organism: Camelus dromedarius (assembly GCF_036321535.1). NCBI lineage: Eukaryota > Metazoa > Chordata > Mammalia > Artiodactyla > Camelidae > Camelus > Camelus dromedarius. The sequence continues at coordinate 350,031 of NC_087461.1, forward strand.
TTACCCATCTGTACTCTGCGCCATTAGGCAAATTTATTTCAGCACGTGTGGCTCAGTGTACTCGTTTCCTAGTGGCTGTAAGAGATCCCCGCAAACCTAGCAGCTTAGACCACACAGACTTACCTACAATTCTGGGAGTCAGAAGCCCGGAGGGGATCAACAGGTGAAAGTCAGGTGCTGCGGGGCTGCTTCCCCTGCGGCTCCAGGCCTCTTCCGTCCTGGGGACGCCCGCTCCCCAATCTGCAGAGCCAGTGACGGCCGGAGTCCTGGCCCCACCCGGGTCACATCTCCTCCGTCTGACGCCTCCCTCTCTCACCTTCAAGGGCGCTTGTCCCAGGCCAGCAGGGCCAGCCTGCTTTCGTTAACTGATTACCCCCACCAGGACCCCGGCACACCGGCAGGGCCCTGGCGTTGGACGTCGACATTTGGGGGCCACCATCCTGCCGTGACAGACTTCCAGCAGGGGCTGCCCTTCAAGGACTGCTGTGTGCTGAGCAGACACGTCCTGGCGCTCTCCAGATGGAGGGCTCTCCCACAGGGTTCTGGCCGCCAAAGGGGTGGGACCGGGAGGACAGCTGGGTGACCCCAGGCACCTCCCGAGGGGTCAGAGCAGGACGCTGTGTGCGTGTGTGTGAGACATCTACCCAAACCACATCCAAGGGCACTCACGGTGGACACATCTCTGTCTGACGGCTGCACCCAAGATGGCTTCAGTCTCTACTGGCAAAACCCCAAAGTGACAGAAGAGACCACCTGAGGACTCTGGAAATTGACCAGCCACGGGAGACTCTGCACGTGTGCCACAGCAACCGGGGCAGCCCGAGGTCGCCAGCAGTCCCACCCCTAGTCCCAGGATCTGGAGCTAAGCGGCATTCCTGAGAAAACCTATGACATTCCCGACCCAGCAGACAAGGCCGGAGCTCCTCCGTGGCATGCAGGGACAGAAGAGCAGGCCGTGCGCCAAACAGCAAGCCCAGCACAGCCACCCACCACCCACTCCCGCCCCGGAGTGGAGCCTGAGCCACAGTGCTGGCGGGTGGGCCCCCCGGGCCGGCCCTGTCCCTGCAGCAGACGGCCCTGGACAAAGAGGCAACTTCAGTGTCAGCTGAGCATCCACTCACTGAGGGCGTGGCTGCGCTCAACACCGACTGGGCGGAGGGGCAGCACCAAGGGGCAACACACTAAAAGTAACCCTCTGCCCTCATGTTCGTGACGTGGACACCTCCATCGTTCAGCTTAGGTGGCACTGCTTTAAGTAAGTCACCTCAGCCATGCACAACTGAAGTGTCTGCTTGTCCAAGCTCAGCACAGCTCCACGACAAGTACTTCCAATCAAAATGTAAATCAGCGTCCCTTATTCTCAGGGTCACGCCTGGCCAAAACCTACTTGCGTGAGGGTTCGAAAGTCGACCTGGTCAGACTGGACGTGTTTTCTGCTGTCTGTTTTATACACCATTTACCTGAGTGTTACTAAGCCGTTTACGGCGTTTCCCTCCTGTCTGCGCCGTGGGAGCGTTTCCTGCTCTTCCGACTGTAGTGGTGCGGCAGCCACAGGCTGCTGACGTCCGTGTGCATGTGTGCTTCGTGGCCACGCACTCGCACACGAGCAGGGCAAAGGCACACTGAACCAGGCTGAACTTGAAAACAGCACACAGAGGCCCGACTTCCAGGGGCCCTCCTGGGTGGGCCGCAGCCTGCGGGGAGGGGGCGCTCGGCTGCAGCGCCTTTACGCTTTACGTCTGTGCAGCAGACTGAGAGACTAACTGACCACGAAGGAAACCACTAACTTCCGTTTCTCCAACACAAGCCTGGAACCTCTCCCGACTGAATGGGTAACTGGGGGCGATGAGCAGATATGAAAAGAATAAAAAGTAATCTACACGTGTGGAGAGAAAAAATGGCCTTTTATGTTTTCCTCTGCTTTTTACAAGTCTCCTATCATAAAAGTGAATTTAGAAGTTTTACTGCTTTTGACGGGTAGTGATTCTCAAACCCTGGCCTTTAAGCAGAGTAGAAAGGCTCAATCGTGTCAAAGTTTAACAACTGAATCCTCCAACTCTCAAAACCACTCTGCTCGGTTTGAATTTAAAATAAATATGTCTTACACTGACTCAGTTTATTCACTGGCTTATCCAATAATTAATTGACTGGTTTATCTCACAGTTTAATTATTCAGTCATGCTGGCAAACTGTTTCAGTTTTTGTTTTGTTTTTCCCATTGAATACGTATGTGACCGTCATTGTAGTTTGCAGTTAACTGGTTCTGACGTTTGGTTCTGAGGAGGCCCAGGTCCTTGGAGATGAAGAATCAAATTCAAAATTCAGCTTTGGGGAAAGAGAGAGAGACACAGGGGCCAGTGGGCCACCAACGGCCCAAAACCAGAGCAGGACCAACCTGAGTATTAGCTGCTATGAACAGCGCAGACACGCCCTTGTGCACACACTAAGCACAGATGCTCGCGCACCACCACAGCCGGGGGCACAGGGTGAGTGAGAGAGACCCTGTCGAGTCCCCGCCCCACCCTCGCCACCGGTAACGAGACCCACTTGGCACGTTACCTGCCCTTCCTGGGCCTCAACTTTCTGTCTGTAGAAATGTGGATAATGATGAAGCTGCCCCAGCGTTGCAGGGAGGCCACACAAGTGAAGCCCAGAGCCGGGGTGGGGGCACATCCAGACTGTGACCAGGCTGGTGCAGCCAAGAGGACGTCCCTCGTCCATACCCGAAAACCAGGAACTTCTAAGCCTAAGAACAAGCAGAGAGTATGGTTTCTTTCTTTAAATGCCATATTCTGGTTGTTTTTAAAAATGATTTATCTTCTTCAGCATAATTCAGAAAATATATTTTCCTTTGATCAGAAAAAGCCCAATAAACAGACAAAATCAAAGAACTACACGCACAGGTACCTATTTCAGCTCTGCGTGTCCTCCAGGCCTCCGGCATTCTCTAAGACACTATTTTAGGGTCTCCCTTCCTGAGACACCTGCTGGGGCTGGAAAAGCAGCTGCCGATTCCGGCTCAGGGATCGAGTGTGTGGATTCCTGGAGGGTCACCTCCTCCCCACTTCCTTCCGCTCAAGAAAAGAAAACAAAAATAATACTCTCCAGCCAAAAGCAGTAATGCTGCAACCACTGGTCCACAACGGCTCTAAGCTTGAGGTCCGTTCGATTAAACACTCAGCGCTGACTGGAATTACAACGTTCAGAAACCTCTCACCACGTTCAGACAAGCGGTCATGTTCTGACCGCTCAGCGTTGCTCGGTGACTGGCCTTCTGGTTCCACGCGGGGACACTGCGTTGGGTTAAGTTCAACAACACAATGTCAACAAGAAACCGTGGGGCCAGGAGCGCACCGCTGGGCACCAGGAAGCGTAAATGTCCTCACCTTAAACTCCAGGACAGGTTTCTACAGTCCTGAAGATGATCACCCGACTTCTGCCCAACAATTACGGTTCTCAAATTCATTTTTCCTCTGCTCCAATTCCAATTTCAAAGCACCAACATTCCTTGAGTAATTATTCCATTTGGAATACTGAGCAGCCAAGAGGAAAGGCTCCAGTGAGAACGGGACATGGGGCCCGGCCACCCCATGGGGCCAGCAAAGCCTGGGAACAGATGGAGCGGTGATGACGCGGAGTCAGGGCATCACCCAGACACGTGCGACTACAGTGGAGCAGGGCTGTCGTGGGGGCTGCCTGGGAGGGGCAGGGGCAGGGCAGACGTGCTGGGGTCCCTTAGGCCGGCGGGGGGGTGGGGGGACTCACAGCCGCACAGACCAGAGAGGACAAGCCATCCGGCCGCCTCCTCTCGCCCAGAGAGAGTTCCAGTGGATAAAAGCAGCGCACAGGGCAAAGGGACTTTACATGGATGCATCACAGAACCAGGAAGAGCACTTCTGAGTTCCTCTGGTTTCCGACTCAACCTTCAGGGGGCAGATCCCAGAAATGGAGCCTGAAAGCGCCCAGACCCCGGCCCCCATACCAGGGGCCCCTCGCAGCTCCCTGTGGCCGGGCAGGAGGGTCGAGGGCCTGGAGGACCTGGTCCTCAGCGAGTCACCACATGACAAACTGACGTGGCTGTGGTGTCACAGATCCTGGCACCTAGGACTGAAGAGGCCTCCGAGACTCACTCTGAAGCTCTGTCCCCTCCCTGTCACCAGACCGCAAAGGAGAGGCTCTAAACTGAGTCAGAAGATCAGGCCAAAGGTGGGAGCCTTATCTGCTTCACTCACCGGGCACTGCCTGGTTGCTGCAGGGGGCCCAGTCTCAGGAACAGGCGCCCAGGGGTCTGAACGGGATGCCAAACTCAAATGCCTTCAGGAGCAGCAGGTGGGCAAATGCGGGGGTCTGCCGTGGATAAACTCCTTACGACACAAATTCAGAAGTTTCTTTTCACCTTTACTGAGATGTCCTGGAGACATGACAGATGTTGTGTGGGTTTAAGGTTCACAATCTGAGACCTGATACATTTACATACCGTCATACGATCACACGATTACCACCGCAAGGTCACAACACTGCCACCACCTCACACTCTTTCTATTTTTTCTTTTTTTTGGCCACAAGGTCATTTAACATCTATTCTCCTAGCAACTTCCAGGCATATGACACAGCCCTGTCAACTACAGCCCCTGCACTCCGTCCCCAGAGCTTACTCACCAGACAGTGGGAAGTCTGCGCCCTCTGATCAGCATCTGCCCATTTCCCTCCTGCAGCCCCGGACAGCCACCACGCCACTCTTAGTTCTGTGAGTTTGGCATCTTTAGGTTCCACATGTAAGTGGAATTATGCTGTAGCTGCCTTTCTCTCACCTACTTCACTTAGCATAACATCCTTCAGGCTCCTCCATGTTGTTGCAAATGGCAGGGTTTTCTTCCTTTTACGGCCACACGATGTTCCATTATACACGCACACACACACTGTATTGTCTTTATCCACTAACCCCCCGATTTCACACCTAGGTCGCTTCCATGTCTTGGCTCTTGTAAATAATGCAACAATGAACATGGATATCTCTTCAAGATCTTGATTTCATTTCCTCTGAATAAATACCCCGAAGTGAAACTGCTGGATCACATGGTAGTTTGACTTTACACGTTTTGAGGAACCTCCATACTGTTTTCCAGTGGCTGCATCAATCTACATTCCCACCAGCAGTGCATGAGGTTCCCCTTTCTCCGTGTCCGCACTGGCACTTGCTACTGCTTGTCCTCTTGACGATGGCCATTCCAACAGGTGTGCACCGGTGTCTCACTGTGGTTACGACCTGCGTTTCCCTGACGATCAGTGACGCTGAGCACCTCTTCGTGTGCCTATCAGCCATCCGTATGTTTTCTTTAGAAAGATGTCTATTTGGATCCTCTGTCCATGTTTTAAATAGACTGTGTGCGGGTTTGGTTTTGTGTTTTTGCTGTTGTATGAGTTCCTTATTTATTCAAAAGTTTTAAAATCCCATGTTGACCAAACAAAACCCAGGACCGACTCCAGGTCTAAAATCCCACAGCTTGCACTTGGCTGCCTGTGTTGAGTGAGTGAAAGGAGACACAAAAGGGCCGCTCTCTCGTGTTCCTGGTTGACGCCACATCCCAACTGTTTTGGGATGAAACACCTCCTGATAAGGAAATGGCTCAAAGCCGACACATTCTTCTTTAATTATTAAAGCCTAATTTTAAGGCTGTATCATTTTAGTCTAAATCTCCAGCACAGCACCTTCTACATAGCAGGTAGTAATTAAGTCTTGGTTCGTTTGGCTGGACAGATCTAGACCCAAAGCCCAGAAGCCCTCTCACTGGACATCTGGCCCGGCTCAGGCTCATGTGGGGTTACCAAGTACTGTTACCCACTCTCCTGACCACATGGCAAGCTCTCTGAAAGGGTCGGGGCCTCTGTGCGTGCCGAGCTCCTGATACCAGGCTCTGTGACACGGCCCTTCTACCCAAGACTGTATCCTCAGGGAGGCTGGACCTGATCAGCCTAACTCTACGGCAGGGGTTCTCAAACCTCATCCTGCATCAGGACCCTGAGGAGCCTTGAGGAAACACAGGTGTGAGGATCCCACCACCAACAGTTTCTGATTCAGCAGAGCTGGGATGGGACCCCACATCTGCATTTGTGACCATTTCCCCCTCGACAATGACACTGCTGACCCCCGACCCACTCCCTAGAGCACCCCTCCCTTGGCACCGTGTCAGGGACGAAACTAGGGCTTTAATTCAGCCACTTCCTGCTCCTCCTTGTGCCCTCCTGGGTCTGCACAGGGAGCACCAACTGTGTGACAAGGCTCCCTCACTCCTTCCAACAGCGTGGCCCCACCTGCCCAACTAAAACAGATGCGCTCATGACTCATATGTGCTGCACAGCACACAGCCGTTAAAAACGACATTTGGTAAGAATACCTGTTAACACAGGGATTTTGCATGATATATTACTACCAGAAAAAACAGTAATAGAGCTGTATTTCAAAATATGGTACAGATTAAAGTACACATGGGTGGATGGTTGGATGCACGAATGGGTAGTTGGATGGGCAATTGGATGGGTGGGTGGAGTGGATGGTTGGATGCACGAACGGGTAGTTGGATGGGTGGTGGATGGGTGGGGGGTAGACGGCTGGATGCACAAATGGGTATCTGGATGGGCAGTTGGATGGGTGGGTGGAGTGGATGGTTGGATGCACGAACGGGTAGTTAAATGCATGGGTGGTGGATGGGTGGGGGGTAGATGGTTGGATGCACGAATGGGTAGTTGGATGGGTGGTGGATGGGTGGGGGGTAGACGGCTGGATGCACGAATGGGTAGTTAGATGGATGGGTGGGGGGGTAGACGGCTGGATGCACGAATGGGTAGTTAGATGGATGGGTGGGGGGTAGATGGCTGGATGCACGAATGGGTAGCTGGACGGGCAGTTGGATGGGTGGGTGGAGTGGATGGTTGGATGCACGAACGGGTAGTTGGGTGGGTGGTAGATGGGTGGGGGGTAGACGGCTGGATGCACAAATGGGTATCTGGATGGGCAGTTGGATGGGTGGGTGGAGTGGATGGTTGGATGCACGAACAGGTAGTTAGATGCATGGGTGGTGGATGGGTGGGGGGTAGATGGTTGGATGCACGAATGGGTAGTTAGATGGATGGGTGAGGGGGTAGATGGCTGGATGCACGAATGGGTAGCTGGACGGGCAGTTGGATGGGTGGGTGGATGCTTAGCTGGGTGGTGAACAGGTACTGAGAAATCCCTGGAAGGATGTATGCTATAATATTAAAAGAGGTTATTTCTTGTAGTGAGATTACTTGTGTTTTTTGCCAAATAATTTTCAACCAACACTACTTAACAACAGTGAAAAAAACTAGCTGCTTTTAGTCTGTTTGAAAACGTTTTAGGAAAAGTATGCTTTCTTAATGCTTCTGCTTGGATTGCTTTTACTGGTTATGTTCATTCTCCTCTATCCCAGAGTCAGGGTGAGACAGAAGGAAGGTGTGTCCTCCGAGTCCACAGCCCTAGTCGCACCTTCACGTCTGTAAAGTGGAGGCCGCGCCCCCTTCCTACTCCCACAGGCCATAAACAGCACATGCATCATACAGCCGAGGAGTTCCCGGAGCCTTGAGCACTAACACAAGGTGAGGACAGGCGTCAATTTGGCTCCCGTTGGAGACTCGGCGGCTCCCCACTTAGCGTGCACCTCCTTCAAAACGCACAAGAAATGCTGTGTTAAATTTTAAAATAGTTGCATTTTTATAGAGCACGAACGCAAGAGGAGTGAGACCCTGAGGGTCTGGAATCCACTCCAACCAACAGCAGGTGGGTGCATGGCTCCTGCCAGCCAGCGAAGATCAAAGCCCCGCACGCACAGCTCTGCAAGGCCGCCTTCCAGGCTCGGCTGGAAGCCTTGACCAGCCCGTCCACAAGGACTTTACACATCCAAGACACATAACTAAGGAACACACTCATTCAGGAAGGACTCACAGAGCAGACCCCAAGCAGGTGTCGCTCTAGTGGGCATGTGAGAAAACGACAACACAGCCTCACCGGTGCTGAGACGGAGCCACGGGCACATCACCATGACAACCTGGAGACAGGAGGGTGGGAGGTTGGCCCGGGGAGCCCATGAGGCCTGGAGACCCTCCAGCCCCCGCGTATTCTCTGGGTGCACAGGCTGCACCCACTTCACCCTCTGAGGTTTCCAAGAGCACAGCCAGCCCCAGCAAGGCCTACTGCCTGTCTGACAGCAGACACCCAGGCAGGGTCACCTTGGGCTGTGCCTGTGCTCGGTAACCTCCTGTATTTTAGATCCAGGGGCCCGACATCGACTCTGAAAATGAAAACACGTCAACCCGCACTCCAGGCGCGTCTTCAGCAGGTCACTGTTCACACTGACGATTACAAAACCGCTTGAGCTCCACTGCGACGGCAGACAACAAACCCTCTGTTACCCGGGCCGACTGCCATGGGAGGCTCCGGGCGGCACCCCTGCCTCTGCCAGCTCCGCTCAAACTGACACGAGTCCCATGACGATGACTAAGAGGCAGTCGCACGTCAGCTTCGGCCCAGAGGAGAAGCCATGGAAAAAAACTCGTCGCAACAGCGGGCAGCTGGCAGGGCCGGCTCCCAGATTCAGCACTGCTCAGAGCAGAGGGCGTCCTGGGCCAGCGTGGCTCTGCGGGAAGGAGACCGTGCAGCTGGGCTCTGCCGGGCCTGAGGGCTGAGCTGCCAGCAGGTCAGACAGCCCAGCACTTTCCCTGGCTTCCGGAGCTGGGGAGGCCAGAGGAGTTATGAACAGCATGGGAAGGTCTGGGGGGAAAGGGGGGAAGACTCCCAAATTCACAGACGACGTGAAGCCAGGCAAGGCCTCACGCACGCCTGCCACAGCCATCGGTGAGGGCCGCCAGTAGTTCTGAATGTGTCCAAATGAATAAAGGCCTCCTTTTCAAGGTATATTGAATCTTTTTCATTACTTACAAGAGGAGAACAGTTGCCTGAAGTCCTCCCCACAAAAGAAAGGAAGTTAACCTGAAATTGTGTGTAGTAAAGTTTATTTTAAGATGACAATGCTTCAGTTCAAAAGAATTAAATGCTGAAGGATATTTCATCAGATGGGAATAGAATAAAACAGTGAGGATTCTCACAAAAGCCCCTTGAAAAGGGCCACTGAGCGTCGAGATTTCCATAAACTGGAAACGAGGAAAACCACGTGTAATGACACACGCAGTAAGCTGCTAGATTCAGTCTAAAGTAGCAAACAATTTAAATTATACTCAAAAGTGAAGCAAGCTGGTGGGGGGTGTAGCTCAGTGGTCGAGTGCGTGCTTAGCATGCTTGAGGCCGTGGGTTTGAGCCCAGCACCTCTGTTACACAAACGGCAAACAGCACTAAATACGTCAACCTAGTCACCTCCTCCCCCCAAGGTAGATCAAGCTGATCAACTGAGCAAACGAGGAGCCAGGGTCTCGCTGGGACGCTGTTCCCAGACTCCAGCATGTGACCCTCACGCCGCCAGCGTGGACAGTGACTCATGGGCGCCACCATTCACTGACTTCCCAGGACACACGAGGCTCTGTTTTAAGCATGCAAGTGTCCCTTGTGACTGAGGCGGAGCCATGATCCCCCTCCTTTACAGACGAGAAAATGAGGGAGGCAGGGAGCGGTCACGCAATCCGCCCGAGGCCACACAGCTGGTGAAGGACAGCGGGTCACAGCACCACAACCTGGGCCCATGCGTCACCCTGAACCCAAGCGCTGCCCCCAACAGCTCTGGTTCAGCCCCCAGCGCCAGGCACTCTACAGAGGGGCCAGGGTGGAGGCCCCCATCAGCAGCACCTGGGTCCCCGTGTGCCCTCCCCCATCTCCACTCCACACACTTCATTCTCCTTCCCTTCGTACATAGGCCCCTCGAGTGGTCCAGCAATGCCCCCTGGCCAGTCAGGACCGGGCACATGCGGGGAAGGGCCCGAGCAGGGCAGGAGCCTGAAGACCACCTACTGGGCCTCCACAGCCCTGAGTCCGGCTGAACCCGTTCGCGTCCCTTCACGGCAACCCCCATCCGGGGCCATTCGAGAGCCAGTTTGATGACCATTCCCCCACTCCTCGGGTCACAGACACCATCCTCCTCCTGTGAACAACCCACAAGAAATGCGATCATAGCCTTATACCATGTAGGAAACGCACCTCTGTCCTCCTGTCACTGAATGCAGCTCTAGTCACATCGTTCACTGCGCTGGATCTCTGTGCTGAACCAGGAACTCCAGCCCCGCCCTGTGGGTAGCATCCCTCAGGGGCCCACACAGTACCCTGCCCCGGTCCTCCTGTGGCCTTCCTCCTCACACAAGAAGCTGCTCTGCCACCAGACATCACAGCCGTGTCCCGGGCAAGAAGACAGAATAAGAGGGCCCAGAGCTGTTTGGGTTTTATCCAAAAAGGGACCCAAAAAGGGACCCCCTCCCCAGGAATCCTCACCATCTCATTCTCCAGAGCCTGTCTCCCTGCCGCTGCTCGCTGCAGAAGTGAGTTTTAAGCTGGGCCCACTGCTTCCTGGAGCAAAACTGGGGATTCCTTAGTGAAGAACAAGGGAAAACAGGTTATCTTCCTGGCTCATCACAGCGCGAAGTCGCACCCTCCACCCAACGGTCCCAGGGGGCACTGGCTGCCACCTCCCGACAGCACCCAAGAAGAGTGGGCTTTCCTCAGGAATTAGACGTGATCTGTGTTGAGGGAAGTCCTTAGCTTACTCGAAGGCCAGGTGAGCCAGGAGTGAGGTCACCCACCTGCCAGCTGGCCTGGCCCAGCCTCAGCGCGGCTACCGCCCGGCACAGACACCATGACATCTCTCAACCACCAGTTACTAACCTTCGCAGGAATGTCTCCTGGGCTCACCATGCACACGGGTGACCGCAGTCCCACCCTGACACGGCCGGGCGCCAGGCTCCCCTCATCTCAGCCGTCATTCTCATCTCAATGTGTGCTGTGTGCACAGCTCTTCCTTTTTCATGTTTCGGGCTGTACCAGACACTAATGCGCAGTCGGAAACCTGATCACCACCAACCACCTTCCAGGTACTGTGCTGAGCACCTCACAGGTAACAACTTGTTCCCACATGATCGACGAGGAAACCAAGGCACAGAAAGGTTTCAGTAACTGCAGAAACTGTACAACTGCGAAGCAGAAGACCTGGGGCTCAGGACAACGTTAACCACGTGCTGACCTACCCCCCTAAGCTGAAACAACACCCAAAATTAACGAGATAGAGCATCACCACGGAAACCAGCCAATGTTGGCCTCCACAGAGTATGGCCCTGGGAGGTTTACGTCACCACAGGCTGAGACCCGTCAGCTCAAAAGCCTGCTAGCTCCAAGCTCAAACTTTCCCACATCCGGTAACTTTTAAACAGCCAAACAAGCACATTCTAGCCACAGAGAGCCTGCCGCTTTGGCAACAATCAGACCTCTGTCCTGCGCACAGCCAGCCTGCAGGAGCCCCAAAGGATGGAGAACACTAACCAGCGAAAACAGGAGGAGAAGGGAGCCTGTCAGAGAAAAGGTCAGTGTGACTGGGGGTGGGGCAGGAAGCCCTGCAAGCGTCCGGGAGCCGTCGCTGGTGCTCTTCAGTCCAGCTGCCGCCTCGGTCGCTGCCGTGGGGGCGTCCTCTGCACTCCAGGGTGTGTGGCAGCATCTCTCTCTCCCCTACAGATGCCAGCATCACCCAACCACAGTTCTGATCATCAAAAGTACCTCCAGAAATGCCATGCGTCCCCTGTCCTGGGGCTCAGGATCGCCGAGGCTGGGAACCACGGAGCCAAGAAGGTGGACGAGGCGGATGTGTGGGGTGTGGGCTTGGAGGGCTCTGATCAGATAAACAAGAAATTTCTTTCCTGTCTCTGTGCGTTTTGACCCCAGGAATGGCTTGATGAGGGCTCTCCTTGGAAGAACTGATCTGAGGCAGAGGGTGGAACGACGACAGAAGAGGGTGACCAGCTGGAGCCCGCAGAAAAGGAGATGGAGGCTTGACGTGTGAGGCAGCGGGGACGTGGGGAAGAAATGGGTCGCACACTGGGTGCTCTCAGTTACCTGGCGCAGGGATTTCTCCACAAGCTGAGAGGTGGTTGTGACTGTCCCTTCCTCCCAAGCAAGAAACTGGTCCAAGATCCACAGGATCATTAATCCCCAAGTCTGGGTCCTCCAGAGGATCAAATGTTGGGGTGAGGATGGCTGCTGGACACACGGACAACTTGTAGACGGACTCTGTGCTCAAAGGATGACGATGCGGGAAAGGGGCCCCCGTGCGGTGAGGCCAGCCACCACGCTGCCCTTCAGCCTCGGTCTTGTGCTGGGCTACAGCCTGGAGGTCCTGGGGGTATCCTCAAGGAGGGGCTGAGACACAGCACTTTATGGAAAACAAAGCAGTTCTGCGTTGTCCATTCTTGCCAGATCTGGATAAATCCTCCCCTATTTATAGTCTGCTGGGGAGAGCCCTGAGCAGAGAGGAGGAGCTGGTCTCGGGCCAGCAGAGCTGCCAACGGGAGCTGACCTGACCCAGGGCCCGTGCACCCCCAGGATGGCCCCCGCTCCCCTAGGGCAGCTGAGTGTTTGCCTTCTCGTCCACAAAGCAGCACAGCTGGGCTCAACCATCCCTGGGCTCCAAGACTCTGCTGTAAAATCAGAGGTGCTCAGAGACTGAGACCACATCTCTAATCCAAGAAACAACACAAGGTTACCAGGACTTCACAAGGACCACCTGTCAGAACATCACCGACCGCTTCGCTTTTCTAGTTTCTCTCTTTGTTTAAACAATCAGACACTTGTACACCTCGAAAAACCACACTATGGAACCGAACCAAAAAAAAAAAGACAACGATTTTCTTTCTAATTAAAGACTTTAAAATTCTTCCATATACTTTTTTTAATAGTTGTAATTACAGCCCTATTTAATGTTAAGCAAGTCATCCAAATGAGAGGCTAATTATACAGACTCAGGTAATTATGAAAAGTAAAATAACATATGAAATGTCATAATGAATAATTAATGAGACCTCTGATCTGGTTCAGACCAAGGGTGCAGTGCTAACAGGCTCGCTGAGTCTCCTTGCTATGGGGACTGTCTGAATAAGTCAAATACCTGGTTCCAAAAGCAGGAGTTCATAACAAGCATTTAACCTTGTCTTAAAAACTAAGGTGACACAGGCATAGTAATCAATCTTACGGTTATGGGGGGAGGGGGTGGGAAGGGATAAACTGAGAGTTCAAGATTTGCTAGTATTAACTACTATACATAAAATAGATTTAAAAAGCAAATTTCTGCTCGATAGCACAGGAAACTATATTCACTATCTTGTAGTAACGTCTGATGAAAAAGCATATGAAAATGAATATACATATATATATATATTATGACTGAAACTTTATGCTGTGCACCAGAAACTGACACATTATAACTGACTATACTTCAGTAAAAAAATAAAGTATCCAAAAAAGGTGAAAATCTCTGATCAGTTTCATACTGGAACAGACACCCCAACAGGGCGGCATGGTGCTGACACACCTGAGCTACAGAACACGGACGACATACTTGTGGCAAACGCTCTGGAGTTCTCGCCTACACCCTGTGAGGCTGTTCAGGGTGGTCACATCACATCAAACAGGCACAGGTGAACACCAAAGCAGGGAGGGACCCTCCCTCAAAGACCACTAAGTCTTCTTAGAGGGTAAAATAATTAATTCATGTAACTCAAACTGATCCTTAAAGTTATTTTCTATGTTATTAATTTAAATAAAATAACTAAAATTAATTCAAACAATTCATATAGTTAAAATTATTTCAATGATGAGTCTACTTAAAATAATCAAAATTAATGCAAATAAGTTGTTTAAGTTATTAACTTAATTCATATAGTAAAATACCTCAGTGTTTTAAGTACCGTCAGGTTTGGCACTTTCTATTTACCGTATTTTCCAGTTTCTAGGGGAAGCCATAGTGAGTGTTCCAGAATCCTGTTCGCCCAGGATTTTCATCTGTCCCTCGGGACATTCAGAGTTTTGGCACAACGTCCATTTTGCTTTAACCTGCACAAGAATGCATCAGCAGCAGGGACTCAGATTTGCCTCAGGAGGAGTGGCGCCTGGGATCATTGGATACGCAGTTAGCTACCTGCACCAGCACTGCTTGGGTGTGTCACCCTGTGACACCCAGCAACTATACCCACAGCAGGGCAGCCCCGGGAAGGTCCCGAAACACTGCCACAAGAGCCTGCCTCAACAAGTGGGCCTCTAGCGGGAGGGCTGAGGGATTTTTAGAACTAGTTTCACGCTAGGACAAACCTTCATCAGTCACTCAGTGCTAAACACCCCTCCCCAGCCGCCCTCTAAGAGAAACCCAAAATTCAGGAGAGGAGCACCCGCTTCCAGTGCATCCCTCAGTGACGCACTCCCAGGTCGGGGCCTCTACACCTCCACGTTGCTAAGTATGAAGTTCCTGAAGGCGTTTTACTACTTTCATCCAGGTCCACACTAGACACCAAGGCGTCACTTCCACTCTAACACCCCACTGAAGGCGTCATTTTCCAAGGAGTAAACCGCCAGTATTCCGTGGACTTCTGAGAACTTTGGAAATTAGTACGTATCATCAAAGGTCATTTCTAGTTCTTGAGGGGAAGAACCTGCATCGGGGAGCAGAACGGAGAGCGAAGCATGAAAGCACAGCTTTCAATTAAAAGAATAATGGGATTAATCAGAGAGATCGCATAATTCTAGAAAGCAACACGGAAGCCGGCTTCAGAAAAGGCAGAGGGCGGTCGTAAAAACACGGAGGGTCCCTTCTCTATCCAGGCCTGATACAAGATAAACTATTACAAAGAAGAACGCAGAGGGCAGGTTGAGTTATGACTCTAATCTCAGAAAGGTAGTAATGGCCAGCCCTTTAACTTGGGCACCATGAAGGGCAGGGAGGAACGCAGTTCTGGGCGGCTTCTGTCTGTGAGCTGCTCCAACGAGAACCCCAAACACTGAGAACCCCAAACACTGCAGAAACAGTCCTGGAGAAGCACCTCCGCAGGGCCAAGCCCACAGCCCGCCCTCTTCCGAGGAGAGCTAGCTCGTGATGGTCTCGTTATCGGGACACTTTTAATAAAATGCTTCATCCTGAGATGCCCCTACCCTGCTTCGCGTTCCCTCAGAGTCTGGTACACACCCCGTCCTGCTCTGGGTGCCCGTGTTCAAGACCTGGGTCCACGTGGGCTCTGGGACGCAGACACCAGGCAGGAGGAGGGAACACGGATGACAGCATCTCCCACAACGTTTGGTGAAAAGAAAGGAGGGGACATTCTGACAACAGTCAACTCCCAAAACAGAGGCCTGTGAATCAGCTCCTTTCCTTAAAGCTTTCTTTCTCCTTCTATTTTTAAAGACTCACTCCTGGCTTTGCCTTTTGGAAGGACATCCCCATGGTCCTGGCAGATCGACCTCCTTCCAGAAAGCCTCCCCCGTCTTCACTACCTCAGACTCCCTAGGGTTTGCCTGGCCTGAGTTCACTGGTGACCAGACTTATACTTATAAACTCTGGGAATCAAAGAACATGCAGCCTTCCAATCTGGGCAGTCTTATCTCAGTAGCCAAGTTCACAACCATTTATCAGAGGAAACACTGACAGCTACCAGCATGTCCACGCTGCTGCCTTTCAGACACTCAGACTTCACACTGACAGCAGGTACAGGGAGCTGCCTCGTCCCCTTATTTCTCCTGCCTCTCCCAACGTCGTGCGGCTCTGAGCATCACGGTTCGCCCCGTTCCACCTGCCCACAGGAGCAGCAGCACTAAACTGCCTCTGCTCACAGTGGAATCAGCTCATGAAAGCCCACGGTGGCACAGAGAGGGGAAGGTGGCAGTCGGAGGTGTTCCCCCTCCCCTTCCTCCAGGGATGCCAGGTGAGGCCTGTCATGACCCTAATCTGCGTTTCTCCAGGACTTAGGGCCGTTTTTCCGGACCTATTTCCTACATCACTAACATGCTGAGCTTCCTGCAGAAGGCAATCACCTGATTGGTAAACGTTCCCCTCTCGCTACAAAACTTGCCTGGAGAGAGAGCAGAGCCAAGGCTGCGGGGCCCCCTCCCCCATTCATGGGACACACAACCAAACCACAAAGGTTGGGCAAGCCGCAAACAGCAGGTCTTCGGGTCTTCGTTCTCCACAAGGTCTTCCTCCCCAGGGATTTGCGAGATCTCCTTCCAGCCTTCAACAAAAGGGTCTCAGTGTGTGGCTACGGTCAGATTTCATCCACGTTGTGTCTCAAAACACTTCCATATTCCTACTCCCGTATTACCTTTGCTCCGTGACACATTACATGATGCTCATCGGAATAAGTGTCGTTTAAAACACGGGGCAAGAACCACATCAGGTCCCACTGGTTCACAGACTCCAGACCGATTCCCATCCAGGGAAGGAAGGGGCAGATTCCTCCTGGACGTCCGAGGCAACAACACGAGGCAGCAGAGGTCATCACCCAAAGAGAAAGGCCCTCAGTTCACCAAGGATGAGGCCTGTGCTTCTGAGACGTCTCAGGATGACAGGGAAGGAAAGAGGATTCCCGGAGGGCACCCACCACTCCCATCCAAGACTGCCCAGGGCGCCTTGTTAGCTAATCATAAATTCCTGGGTTCCTGTTTCACTGCTCAGAAGGCCAAAAACCACTGTTCAGTTCATTTTCTCCCTTTTCCAAAACTTAACTAGGGAGATTCACTAGCAGAGGTAGTAACCAAACTAGCAGGAAATAACCAAAACTCTCGCCCAAGGACCACCCCCCCTGCATTCTGAGAAGCCGCGGGCACACAGCCCAGGCTCGGGCAGGAGGACAGGGGTGTGTGTCGGGCAGGAAGGGCCTGCCCCCACCTGTGTGCCAAGTCTGAAGAACGTTTTCTAGTAAAAATAAAACAGAACTGCTGTGCCAAAGCACCTTGCTCAATTGTCTCTAAGCCACATCCAAGTGCATTCTTACTTCAGAGCCAGAGGCAAGTAACTCTTCAAAAATATATACGAACAGGGGCTGGGGAACCAGGACCAAAACATTCAACCCATGATTGATGGATAAATGAACTTCAAAATTTACGAGAAGAGCATGTGCTGTTTAGGAAAATTCTATGCAATCTGACATCCTAAATATACAGCTGCTGCTTCACGCTGACAACAGATTTTGCTTCAGTTAAGAAAAGGTAAAAACTTCTAATGAGAAACCAAAACTCTTCACAAAGAGCAAAATCTCAGTGCAACTCAATTACGCACGACAATTTAGCCTAAATATTTAGATTCTCAAAGCACAGCTCTTGCAAAACAAGACATTAACAGGTATAAACGTATCACCTTTAGCAACACAAGAAAATACAGCTCTGGAAGGGCCAGAGCTGGACTGTGAGCCACAAGACAGGGCCCTTCCAGGCAGAGGCCACCTGGGGAACAATGTCCGCAGCAAGGGCGCCGGTCCAGGCGCACGGGCACTGGGTGTTTCTAGCACTTAGCCTCCCAGGAAACTGGGAGTCGGAGGCCGGCAGGGTGTGCAAGCAAAAAATCACGAGCCTCCCACGCTCGCCCGCGGGAAGTGCCACCCGGGCTACCAAGCAGATTCTGACTCAGGCTCTGGGTTATTTTCCAAAATGTCCTTGTTACAGACCAAGGGCTCCAATGTTGTTTTGCTTCCTGCTTCAGAAATGCTTGTCTCCTCAGGCATCACCTGCTGCAGGAAGCTTGGCTGGAAGGGTGACCGGGCCGTGATGTGGCCACTGCTGTTGGTCACAACAAAACACAGAGAAGCTAGCTTAGTCTCATTACTGTTTCTAAGGTAGGTTTTAAAGAAGCGATAACGGTGTTGGCCCCGCTGCCTGCTCGGCACATGGCCACCCTCAGCCGCAGAGCGTCCCTCCCCCACGGCCTGGGGACCTTGCAGCAGAGGCCTGGCCTGCCCAGCTGGGGCACCCGGCCTTTGGAGCCCCACGGTCTTCGCCTCGATCCTGCATCTCCACAGAGGGAGACAGGCCTCCACACGGGCGCACAAAGCCATCTCTGGAAGCCCTGGCAAAGGAACACCCCTCAACCCGCCTGCCTCACCTCAGAAAGTCAGCTGGTGGGAGTGAGTGACGACCTTGACCCGCTGACCCAAGAGGGGGCGGTGGCAGGAAGACAGAACCGACAAGGCCTGACTCGGGCAGCGGCCCCGCCGGCCACAGGTCACAGACCACAGACCCTGAAGTGCCGGCGTCAGCGCACAGAGAGCACGGGGCCACCAGGTGCCCTGCCTTACCTGCCAGCAGGGCCGTGGCACGTGTGTGAGACTATGTAAGTTCCAGCCAACAGGTAGCGTCACATAATCGCGTGACTCCATTTACTACGTCCCAACTGGCACATTGAGACTTTCTAAAGATAAGACATCCTTCCTCCCTTCCTACAAAAAAGGAGGTTAACAGGCCCAAGACCATTCCTGACAAATCACTGTTAGTTGTACTTGAAAACTCTGTTCTAACCTGGAAGGATCTCAGGGTCACATCTCACCCCTCTAGGTCAGGCCCAAGACAAGCCCTCACCTACCCCACGCCTCCGGCCCTGTGTGATTGCGGAGGACTCACTTGGAAGGACGGTTTGCAGGAGCACCTGAGGCTTGTCTGTGCTCTGGGGGCACCTGGGCTGGGGCAGGGCGGCCACGCAGCAGTTGTCTGTCCTGCTCACCGGGGTCCATGCACTTCCAGCCTCTGTCTGCAGTCGGATCCCAGGCACCCTGCAGACGGCACCCTCCTACCAGCTCTCAGTGCCTCCTCTCCTGCTGGGCTCCCAGGAGACTGTCAGTGGTAGACACTCTGAACGACAGACCCACGTTCTGACCTGACGTCCTGCTGGCGGAGCTCAGCCGCGGTAGCGGCCTCACTGGTGTGGAGTCCCGCTGGACTACTCGTGGGGAAGGCAGCGTGCACTTGAACTGCCCAGGGTGAGCGGCTCCACGGCTAGCTCCAACGAGCAGAGACAGGAGGTACAGAGTTCACTAGTTCCACACGGTGCCCACCAATTTGAAATCTTCCCTAAAAGTGAGAAAGGAAATCATTTTTCCTACCGTGCCTGTTTTAAGAAAACATCTCTAGTTTTCTGCTGCACAAAACTGTAACTAGCTATTTCAAAACTGCCTCTCTGTGTTGGAAATTCAGCACGCCGGGATCCCTGGCAGCCAGTGAACCACGGTTTCTGAAACGTGAGCTTCACCAGAAGCACCCGGAGGGTGTGTTAAAGGCTGGCGAGGGGCTCCCTCCCCAGAATTTCTGATTCTGAAGGTCTGGCTGGGGCCAGAGTTTGCATTTCTAACAAGATCCCAGGAACCACGTAGTAAAGGAGGCAGCACACCTACAGGGCAAACTCCAAACACCTGCCCCAGATGCCAACTTAAATACAAAAGCAACAAGCAGGTTTCCCTGATGGGGCTCAAGTCCCTTGTGATCTGTATGCCTCCCTCCACCTTTAACGTCTTCTCACTTTGGACCTCTGTTCCTCCTCTGTCCAGAACAAAGGCCCCAGGCCCAGCACTGACCGTCCGGTCCCTGGGCGGGGCGGGCACACTACGTAGGGATCCCAGAGGGCCCCCTGAGTTCCTGCAAGATAGGACAGTCACTCCGCCTCTGCTCTCGGGGCTGCAGCTGGTGTTCACCGGGGCTAATTTAGGAAAAGAATGTAATACAGACACATGTGAATCCACTGTCTCCACACTCAGCATGGTTTCCAGGGGAGGAAAGTAAAAAGGATTTAACAACCCAACAGGGGAGCCACGGAATAAACCGCCCAGCCGTCCCGGTTGGTTACGCGACACGTCCGTGCCACGGAAGGGCCTCAGGCCGAGCTCACCAGACTCTTACCGTTCTGACCACAGAATATTCGAACTGGGGAGACCGATTCATCGTGACCCTTCAGTCAGGTCCACTTTGGTCAATGAATATGCATTGGGCCCCCAAGGTGCAAAACGAATCCCTTCCACACCCCAATGCTGTCCACTCGGTACATCAGAAATTGTATTGAATTTTGGCTGTTTTGTAATGTTACACGTATCAATACTTCTTACTGTTTATCCTCCAGTTTTTAAAAAAATCTCATTTGATTCCTTTGCTTTATTAAGCCTCCTGCATGCTTTTAAGTTGAGGGGACATAAGAAGTAGAATGCTCCATGTGGGGAGGGGCCAACTGGGAGCTGGCTCCTGCTCCCAGCAGCAGCATCCCCACCCGGGGGCGCAGGGCCCCCAGCACCCCTCATGCCGGTGAGCCTGCGCAGGGCTCAGCCAGAACAGCGTCCAGCTAGCACCCCCGGTAAAGCTCCCCACGTCTCAAACCCTCAGCTGGAAGCCGGTAAGTGAGGTGCTGCTGTGGAGAGTCAGGCTGCCAGAGCCCACGCCACAGAAGCCTGGCAGCCGAGAAACAGAATCCAGTGCACCTGGAAAGGGGGCACCAAATATGAATGACAGTGAGGTGACAACGGGGACAGATAAGGAAGGGCTTCACGGACACAACGTGGGGCTGAAGCCTGAGGGAGCCTGTGAACAAGAAAGGCCAAGCCCAAGTCACTCTTACCACCAAGAGAAAAGCCCAGAACTCTCAGGAGGAAAACAGGCATCTCCTACCGCGGAACAAGAGCAAGCTGCCCCAGACAGACTTCTCCAGGACACCGAGTTCCCAGGGAAGCAACAGGTCAGTGTTTGAAGCACGGCCTGGGGGAGTGGTCAGCGGGCTCCTTCCTGAAAAACTGTGATTGACATGGAAATCAGAGCCCAGGGCTGGCAGGGGTGCGGTGCAAAGGGGGCGTAAGGTCTCCACTCCCCAGGGACCCCAGACTCAGGAATTAGCTCACACAGACTGATCCAGGGTCTTTTCCCTGCGGGCCTGCGGTCTGCCCCACCCCCAAATCCAAGTGTTTAGGAAGTTATTTACACTTTAGGGATACATGAAGATCAATTACATGTTACAAAACATTAATGTGTCAGAGTTACAGGTAATTCTTAAACAAAAAGATCTCAAGCTTCCACAATGAACACTACTCTTAACAGCAGAAGAGCTTTTTGAGTCACCATAAGCAAGTACACACCTGCCAAACGACCACCATACAATAAAAATGGAGCAGCAAACGCTAGAAACACACCACCACCCTGACGACGCTCCTCTCGGTGGAGGACGTCTTCCCCAGCTTTCCTGTGGTGACAAGTCCGCTGCTTTTGAAACGCAGAAGTGCAACAAACTCACCGTTTAGGAAACACTGTCAATCACCCACACTTGAGCCCCCCTCCTTCAAAACGCTACCCCACCCGTCACTCTGATTTTATTTTTTAAATCAACTGGGCTTTTCTCCTAGAAAGTAGCACAGAGCATAATAATTTCTTTAATTAAAGTGAATTAACATTCGTGCTGACTTGAATACATCCTAGAAAGGGGATACGTAAAAGCTGGAGTGACACCCGTTTTGTTCTCCAGGAAACACTGGCCCCACGTGGGCTGAACGCAAGTCCAGGGAGAGGAGCCCACCCCACCCCACCCTCCCAGCTCTGATGGACACCCCAACAGCACTGAGGCCACCGTCCCACGAGCACCTGGGGGACACACAACCCGCCACCCCTGCCCCGCGCTGACCCGCCCCCCAATAATCACGAGGGAGCGACTCTCCACCCACACCCACCTCCTCGCCCAGGAGAGCAAGGACCCCAAGACTCTCCCCAGAGGCCCAACTGAGGGTGGTGGGTGCCCACCCTGCGAGCACTCAGAGGTGTGCTAAGAAAAGGAACCTCATTACAAAAATGTGTGCAATTTTATCTCTGCTGGTAATTTTATAATACTTGGTTATAACACACAATTTTTATAGCAATAACTAAAATAATTCACGATGCATTCTCCACATTAAGCCTAGCAACTGAAAAAACAAAATGCACAAGTGGAATTTTATAGGGTTGTAACACTGTATATTAGGCTGTCAAATTATTTTAAGCCAGAAATTAAGCTAATTAAATCTAATTCTCAAGGTGGGGGCACACACTAGGGAAGAAGTTTAAAATCTCTGTTTTACTTCCGAACTTCACACAGACTCTCAGTTGAGAATTTCCGTGGCTGGAATTACGTCCTACTCCTTGGGTTGAAAACCACTTTGTTAACACTTACGAAGTTTCTGTTTTTCATAAGCAAACTTGAACACAAGCAATGGTGTCAGAGGTGGGGAAGGACAGGGAAAGGGAGAGCAAAAATGCTTTTTAATTAAAATATATGCACTTCCAAGTGTGTTAGCTATGTTTTTATTAATTTTCAGGTAAGTTTACATCTGATAAGGAAATAATTCTTATTGGAAAAGGAGAAAATTAAATGAACATAAAATAATGTAACTCCCTTAAAGCAAAACACCACAGAACCAACTTTTCCTTTTCTCATGTTACCCAGTAACTCTCAGATTTAGAGTCTTGTCATGTTGCAGCAAAGGCCACGAATCAGCAGGAAGTGAGGCATCAGAGAACCCCATGTGTAAGTGCCACTCGAATTCGCAGCGAGTAATGAAGTCAAAGATGGCGCTCAGAGTGCTGTGGGATGAAATCACTTCACTTTCAGCTTAAACCAAAGTCCCAGCTCACTCGCCAAACGACCGTCTATTCTAAATGAAGGACAGGTTCTTCCTGGCAGAAAATCACTGCACTTTACCTGAGGTAAGAGAAACCCTTCTTACGTCAAACGCGCTCACGGCCCTTGTAGGTGACCACCTGCCCAATACTCAAGTGCGGCTCTGCTGTGTTAACACACCACTAACATGTCAAAATGGAGAAGTTTAGCCGTGCAGGACACACACCAGGAGCCACAGCCACCCCCGCCCACGACCGAGGACCCGACTTCCTCAAGGCTGCTCCATACGCACAACTGCTCGTCCCACAGCCAGGCCGGCCCACCCCTCAAATCTAACTCTACCATTCGCTTTGAAAAATAAAGTTGCATAAAAGTAACACACAAGTGCCCCTCCACGCACTCCTGAACCCCCTTCCCTTCCCAGCATCTTTCTGCACATTTTCCACGTTTACAAGAGCACAGAACCCATGGCAGGAGGATGTGCCTTTTT
The DNA here is from genome assembly GCF_036321535.1 of Camelus dromedarius. NCBI lineage: Eukaryota > Metazoa > Chordata > Mammalia > Artiodactyla > Camelidae > Camelus > Camelus dromedarius. Next base: position 373,104 of record NC_087461.1, read on the forward strand.
AAAAAAAAAAAAAAAAACAACCAAAATGGGATCATGAGAGATGATCCTTTTGCTCTGTTTCTTCACATTCTTGGGCACTTTTCCATGCCAGCAAATACACACCCTGCTCCTTCTTCCTCAACAGCTCCAGGTGGGACCAGGCTGCACTGCAATTTCTGTGCTGCTAAACTCCGAGGATGCCCTCAGTGCCTCCGACCCTTGCTCCGTAGCAGGTCATGGCCCTGGCAGCCCCCTGCTGCCAGCTGTGGCATCCAGACCTCTCTCGGCCACAGGGGGAAGCCCCAAGGCCCCCAGAGCCCTGCTAGGCCCAGACAGCGAGTCGCAGCGCTGAGGGGCATAGTGCTGACATTCCTTAGGAGGGAACAAGAGGGTACAGGTGTGAGGTCATGTCCACAATGTCTCCGCATGCTGGAGGGCCTTCATCTGTCACGTTGCATCCATGGGCAGCAGGCTGCATGTGGCATGAGGAGGAGACCCACGGCCAGCCCTGCCACAACCCCAGGTGGTAACGTGGCCCGTCCACCCCATGGGCTCCCCTGCGGGACTCACAGTCCATCATTCACATGCTGGGGCCACTCATCCTCTTCTTCTAACACAAGTGGTTTAATCCTGCCCTCCCACACAGGGTATGAGCTGAACCCCCACGCGCTGCCGCCAGACTCGGCTCCCTCTGACGGCGTCTCACAGCAACAGGTGGGGATGTGGCCCGGCACTGCCGTTCAACACGGAAGACTTCCAGCTTCGGGCTGTAAGCACGTCGCTGACAACCATCGTTCATGTTTCCTCATGTCGGGAACCACTCATTCTGCTTAGAAAGCCACGTCTGGATTCTAGAGGCTGAAATTTTCCAGGAAAAATGTTGCTTAGACTTGAAATGCCAAGACCAGGCTGGGATCTGAGGAATGTGCGGACCCGTGGTTTTGTGCCTCGGGCCCAGAGAGAGCACAGCCAAGACGCTCCTGCCGTCCCACAGGCTTACCCCAGCCAGCTCGGCCGGGACTGCGCTGGCCACAAGTCACATCTGGTTACTGATGGAGGGTCCTTCGCTGATGCACATCGGAGGTCCCAGGTCCCCTCTAACCCCAGCAGGTGCGACACCATCTCCCTGGGCCTCGACCACGCAGAGAAGAAGGGGCAGAGGCCCTCCCTCCATGACCCCATGGTTCTTCCCCTTCTGGCGAGCTCTCGGTGCCTGGAGCTCAGGAGACCCATCCCTGAGCTCCCTCCAGCCTCACCGGGCAGCCCACTCTCCCCGGGGGCCACCAGAAAGGGGCACATTTCCCTACATCTGGGCCTCCCGTCCTCCTCGGCCCGCCTCCCTGCACACACACCCCCAGTGCCACAGCCTGAGAGGTGCCCTGGTCACATCCACGGTGTTTCAAGGATGGTGCTTTGAGACCTGTCAGCCAACCACCGTGGCAGGAGCCTCCTTACTGACTAGTTAACAGACAAGCAAGGTAATGTGCAAAACCTGCGAGAGACACCTGAGGAAAGAGGGAAGAAGCCACACTCAACGTTTTTATTGGGGGTGCACCAAGATGGGGTGTCAGGTCGAGCTCTGGACTGAAGTACATCCCTTAAGCCAAAGGCCCCAGGAATTCCACAGGGTCCCAGCCACTTCCTCTCCTGATCCAGCTTCCTTCCAGGCCCTGCAGAAGCAACAGGACTTCCTACAAAGAGAGCTGCACAGAACCCCAAAGAAACCCCAACATGAGCAAGCAAGACTGGGGTGCCGAGAGCCGCCCTGGATGCCAGACAGCAACGGGAGTCCCACCCCAGGGTCCTGGCTCCTGCCACATGAGGACAAAAGTCACGGAAAACTCGAGTCCATTCTGTGACCTGAGAGGACTTGGGGAGGGGGGCCTCTGGGGGACACATGGGATTTAAGGTAAAGCACATCCACTCCCCGCCCCCCAGTCACAATGCGCCTTGCACATCAGTCGTGTCACAGCCAACGCCCGAGTTTGCTAGAGTCGTCGTGAGTCACAATTCTCCCCATCACTGAACTCCCTAGCTCAGAAGTGCCAAGGGATTATTTCTTTGGATGAGAGTCTTCCACCAGGATGGGGACACAGGTGTAACAGTCTACCTGGACAGTGTTCCCAGCAAGGCCAGTAACTCAAGAAGGACATTAAACTGTTTTCTGATTAATTCTTAAGCCTGAGAAATCAAAGTTCTCTTCGTGAAGGACTTAAGAGAGGGCAACACCAGAAATGGCTCAGAGGAGAGGGTCCTGGCTGCCCCCGGAAGGGCCCAGCCAGTGTATCTGGGCCCGCGGACACCAGCAGGCGGGTCTCTTCAGACAGGGTCATGGCTGCCAGCCGCACGTCTCACAGTCCTCACGGGCCGTCCCACTTGCTCTGTCCAAGGAGGGCTCCGGCCAGCGTCCAGTGAAGGAGCCGCAGCGAAGGAACCAGCCAGGGACAACGGCAGTCCCCGTGTGGCAGCCAGAGAACATATCCTGCAGCCCGACGGCCAGAGGAGCCGAGCGCCCCCGACGTCACCGCTGATAACGTGCTAACTGGTGCATCTTCAACAGCAAAGGGCTTCCCTGAAAGGACAACCAGAGGCGAGAGGGGAGGAAGGACCGGACAATCGGAAACCCCTTCCAGGCAGCTGGGCAGGCACAACCACTCAGGGGGGAATGTCCAGAGGGCCCTGTGCCCCGAGTCGGGGCTGGTGTGGGGGTTCCCAATGTAGTTCTGCTTTTGTTAAAATGAAACCACCGGCCTTTAGGTGACACAAACACTTCCAGTTCCTGGAGAAAGTAAACCAGGTCCGAGAGCAGCTGCCTGAGCTCCACCCAAAGTCCCCAGGAGAGACCGAGGCCCTGGGGTCACTGAGCAGCCAGGGTCGGCGACACCCCACGTCCTGTGAAGTGCACACAGAGTCGGCCACACATGCTCATCCAGCCCCTGGTGAAACAAACACCCCACTAACACGTTTTGAGTCGCATCTCCTACCGTGCCAGGAAATCGTCCACAAAAGTCACAACAAGCAGACGCCGGTGGTACTTTCATTTTGACTGCTGCCCCCACTTAACACACTTACTCCCACGATGGACACAGACGAAGTTCACACACCTTCATGCCGGCAGTTACAGCTTCTCTCCCTCCCCAAGAGGGGGCTGCAGGGCCGGGGAGAGGCTGCCCAGCGATGTGCCCCAGAGAGGGCCTCACCGACAGATCCACACATGCCTGCCCACATGTGTGTGTACACACTACACCCCACACACACACACTCACACACTTAGCCCTTCACTCCCATAAGCACTGGCCCACTCTCCCAGACGCACCTTCTTGAGACTTAACAAGCCTGCCTGGCTGCAGTTTCCCCTCTGGATTGACGAGGCCTCCCCGAGCCGCCCCCTCCGTGTTCTGAAACTCTAATTGAGATAATTCTGCTGATCACGCTCAGACTCCCAGAGGGGAGATTCCGGCCTCAGGCCGAACATGCTCGCTGTCCCGTCCCCGGGCAACCAGCCACGTGGGGAGCACAGGGCCACCTGTTCGCAGGATGCCCAGGTCTGATCCACTCAGGGGTCCTCTGCTTGAGAGAGCGCCTCCTCCCTAGACCACAAGCTGCCCTGCCTTCCTGCCCCTCCTCTCCACACCCTTCTCACCACCGTTTCATCATCGGGGAAACGAAATCACAGTTGTCAAAACTGAAGGCAAAGAGCGAGCCTTGAGAAATAAAACCACAGCAGCGTGAGCCAGAGAGCAAGGCCTGGTCCCGCGAGCCAGAAAGTACAGATGCGGCCGGAACGTCACTCGGCTTGGACCTCGGTGTCTGAATGAAGACTCCATGTTCCTGGGTCCCCATGTTCTGTCTCATGCAGCTGTGGCCAAGGGACATGGAAGAATCACAGGCAGAGGAAGAGGAAGCAGGTAACTCGTAAATGCGTGTCTGCTCCACAGACGGGACACGAGAGCCGGAGAGCTGGGGCAGGACACAGGCTGCAAAGAGCTGGCGAGCCCACACCTGGAGGACACGGCAAGGGTCAGGCGTCCTGCAGACATGAGCGTGGCCAGGGTCACTTCCGGGTGCGCAGACACCACCCACGCAGTGTGGAAGGGGCGCCACAGCCCGATTTCTAGGAATCTAATTTTACACACCTCACATCTAACATGTCGCAAAAATAGTGTTCCAAATGCTGTAACACAAGTGCTAAAAAGCACCCAACCAAAAATAAAAGTGGCATTTCAGGCAAAACCCCAGAACCAGAAGAAGAGAAGCTATATCCTGAATTTATCCCAAGCCTTTTTCCTTTCTTCAGCCACATTCACCCCCAGTTCCCATACAGTAATGACAATCACGGCCACAGTCACGGTATTTAAATAACTTGGCAAGGAGTCCATGACTCGCCCTTCCGTGAGGACCTACTGTCCCCACTGTGAAAACTGCACATTTCTCCCCCTGGGCCAGGGGTCACGGCCCCCTCGTCCCCGAGGGGTCAGCTCCCACCCTCCCTACACCTCGTCCTCCACTTCTCGTCCGGGGCTTCGCCTGCTAACTCCCATGTGTCCCATTAGCAGAGAGGAGGAGACGAGCAGGACGGGGCACGAGGTGCACCCTCCCTGTGACGCTGCTGCCCCAGAAATGGAAACCGACGACTTGGGATCACATCCTAAGGGAACTGCGGATCTCCGCTGCCTCCTTCCCAAGGCAGAGCCGGCAGGACCGCCAAGAGCAGGCATCGCGAGGGCACTGGGCTGCTCCGGAGACACCAACAGAAGACTCGGCCACCGAGCGCAAACCCAGCCAACAGCACGGTCCTGAGAAGCCCAGCCAGTCCTCAGTTCCGTGTGACGCGGTCACTGCGACCCTGGACACAGACAACCATCCACAGCTGGGGAGACCGCGTCTGTCCGCAGGCACCTCGGCCCCCACCAGCCTCTTCCCCCCGGAGGTGCCGTCACCTTCAGACCTCCCCCTCCAACCTGATTGCTATTCTCATGAATCCGCTGCCCCACCCGGCACCTCCCCGCGCCCGACTCCCCTTCTAAATGTCCAGACAGGCACCTCCTTGGCCCCTCGCCTTCCACAGCCACTCTCCCACTCCAGCCACCTGCCTGCAGTCCTGTGTCAGCGTCACCCGGACCACCCCAGGCAGACGTCTCTCAAAGTTCCCAGCCTCTCTGCTCATGTGGTGTCAGAGTCTCAAAGTCATGTCTGAGCTGAACTCGTCGCCGCCTCCCACACCGTTTCCCACAAGACCACCGACCTCTGCTCCTAAACTCCAGTCTCTTCCTGCCTCCCTCTGCTCCCTCCTCTTCAGCTCACGTGTTCCCACGCCCCCTCTCCCAGCCCCGTGTGCTCACCCGTCACACGTGCAGCTGGATCAGGTGGGACTCCCCAGGACCCTTCCTGGCTCCCAGGAACCCGACAGCTGAGGACTTCACATTCTGGTCTCAGTAACCTGCCCCCCTGCCAGACTGTACGCACCACACCTGCGTTCATTCCTAGGCCCTCAGGTCTCCCTACAAGCGCTGCATGGAACACCTAAAACTCTTGCATTTTAGGTGAACATTGCTCTTTAAAATACCTCTTCTGATAATTTTGTGACATTGCGAGAAACAGTGAACAGCCACGAAGCAAGAGCTCAGGACCACGAGTGCAAAGAGCCTGGCGTGACCAGCTCAGCCACCGCCACGAGCTGCAGCCCCCCGTCCCGGCCTCAGGCTCCCCCAGGCCACAGCCCCAGGGCCTCCCACTCACATCGCAGTAGCTGAGTGGCCGCAGACCCTGGAACAGGTGCATCTGCTCCCAATCCGTAACTACAGGTCACGCCACCCAGTAAAATAGGGCCCCGAGAAGAGAGTGGCTGATTCCATGAAATCGAAGCGGGGCGACTTGCGAAGACGATACAGAAAACAAACAAACAAAAAGTTGCCTTCAAGTTAGGTGTGGGCAAAACAACGATAAAAATACTATGGGGCTAACAAATGCTTGAAAGCTGAGACTCTAAAGTGAGGTTGTGTCTCACACATTTGCTTGTCCTTTCAGAGGAGTCACACCGGCAGCAGGAGTCACTGTCACAGCCACGGTCACGCAGGAAAGTCACCCAAACCTGGGCAGCTGCTCAGAGGCGCCTGCCCGACGTCCAGGGACGGGACCCCACGTCTCTGCTCTGAGCGGAGGCGTCCACGTACCGCCCTGGAGTCTGAGTTAAGGCCTCTTGGGTTACCTCAGCAAAGGGACTCTGCTCACATCAGACAAGTGGGCTTCTACCGTCTAGGGCAGATTTTAAACACCCTGAGCCCTACTGGGGGCAGGACGGTGATCACCACTAGGCGGCATGCTCTCCAAGGGACAAGCGTGGTCTGATGGGAACTTTGGGGTGAGCCCCCCACTGCCCTGCATGGGCTTAGTTTTTGCTGTAATTCTAGAAAAATGAAATTAGATTTTCAAAAACCAGAAACCGTTATTAAACAACTAACGCACACCTGCATATCTAAGCAGGCCGCGGGGAGCGGGGACCCTCAACCGGGGCGATGTGCTGGGTAGGTTGCTGATGAGCCACTGGGCAGAGGCGGAGACGACACCAAACATCTCACGACACACAGGACGGCCCCACACAAGGAACTTCAGGCCCAAGACGTCAGCCGTGCCAAGGCTGAGAAACCTGATCTAAAAGGTCACGTTCCCCAACTTTATTGAGGCATAATTGACAAATATAATTGCATATATTTAATCTGCACAACGTGATGACTTGTCATACACATACGCTGTGGAATGACTACCAAGATCAAGATAGTTAACACACCCAGCATCTCACACTGTTAACTCTGGGCTTGGTGCCGAGAACGCCGAAGACCCACTCTCAGAAACTTTCAGGTACCGCTGCCACGCTGCGTGCCAGGTCCCTGTTCATCTCACCCCGGAAGGCCGCTGTCTCTGACCAGCACCTCCCCATCTCCCTCAGCAACCACCATTCCACTTTGTTTTTATGAAATCAGCTCTTTTTTTTTTTTAAGTTTTCACATATAAAAGATACCATACAGTATTTATCTTTGGCTAATTTCGCTTAGCATAATGCCCTCAAGGTCCACCCACGTCGTCGCAAGTGGCAGGGGCCGTACTCCATCGCACACACACTGCAGCTTCTCTGCCCAGTCGTCTGCTGAAGGACACTTAGGTTGCGTCCACATCTTGGCTGTTACAGATAATGCTGCTGTGAGCACGGGGGTGAAGGTATCTTTTCAAGTTAGTGTTTTGGGGATTTTATTTTTCAAGTTCATGTTTTCACTTTCTTCAGCTAAATACCCAGGAGTGGGATTGTGGGGTCACAGGGTGGTTCTAGTTTTAATTTTTAAGGAGCCTCCATACTGTTTTCCACAGCGGCTGCACCAATTTACATTCCCACCAACAGTTCACACAAGGGCTCTCTTCTCTCCGCATGCTGACCAACATGTTATCACTTGTCTTTTTGAAAACAGCCATTCTGGCAGGTGTGCAGTGGTGTCTCACTGTGGTTTTGACCCGCATCTCCCTGATGATTAGTGATGCTGAGCACCTCTTCGTGTACCTGTTGGCCATTTGTAAGTTTTCTTTGGGAGGAAAAATGTCTGTTCAGGTCTCTTGCCCATTTTTCAATCAGCTTATTTGCTTTTTTGCTGTTGAGTTCTATGAATACAATGGGGAAAGAATGGCTTCTTCTATAAGCAGTATTTGGAAAACTGGGAAACCACAAGCAGAAGAATGGAACTGGACCCCACCTTGCAGCACCCACGAAAACTACCTTGAAATGGATTACTGATCTAAATGTGAGGCCCAAAGTATAAATCAACTAAAAGAAACGTAGAAAAAAAAGATCCCTGGCCTAGGTCTTGGCAGTGGTTTCTTGGATAAGACACCAAAGGCACAGGCAATAAGCCAAACTCCAGCGGGAATACGGCGACCGAAGAGCCCCTGCGCAGCAAAGGAAAACCGTCAACGCACTGGAAACGTGCAACGCACGCGTGCAGAGCAGGGGCACGCACCTGCAACCCTCTTGCCTGACAAGGGGTTAACACCCAAAGTAGAAAGAATTAAGTTTCTATGTTTTCAACATCGTTCAATTCAGAGGCATCTTACCATACAAGCTTTCTTCTGCCCCCCCTCACCAACTTTTTTTTAAAAAACAAAGTATGGTACTTGCAAGAGACAAACTTTTATAAAGCACAATATAAGACTCTAGCAATTTTATTTTGCTCCAGGAGGGAGAAAAGGACTGGTCTGGGGAGGTCCACTGAACTTTCGTGAGTTTTTGACTAGAAATAACCGAGCTGGCAGTCCTGGGTGTGGGTCCCTACCCACTGTCACCACCAGACCTGGACCAGATGTTTAACCTCGAGCCCTGCTTTTGTTTAGAAAAAAACAAAAACCTGCTTCATGTGGTTAACGAGCCCTGCAATAAAACAATATGATACATGTGAAACCTTGTTATAAACCAAGGGCATCAACACTATTTCATCATTGTTACACTTCTGGCCTAATTAACTTTAAAGTGGTATGGGGAAATAAAATGTATCCATACTACGTTGAACTGTAAGTTCACAGATTTTTTTTCAAATCTTTGTCCCAATTTTATAGTGCTACTTATAACTTTAAAATGTTAATTTATATTCTAAAATAATATTTGTGATGTTTTAAAGTCATAATGTATCAAGCATTTTAAACTGTACCAAACATATATCTGAAAATACATAGGGCACATTTTCATAAAAGTAAAGGCAGAAAGAATTACAACTCCTAATTCAACACATTATAGCTCAGGGTAGCAGAAAAGTCAGTTCTCACAGAGAAACACACAGTAATAAAACTCAGAGAAGTATGTTAGCAAGTTTTTATAACTGTGAAATACTTTAAGTTATCAATTAATGAGAAAATATCTGTTGAATTATGACTGGCAAATGCCAAAACCATCTTTCCAGCACATACGCGTTTTACCCTGGGGCTGGTGAAGACAGACGTGGCTGGAAGTTGACCTGGAAAAAGTAAACACAGAGCTTTGAAGACTTAGGTTTCCTGGATACAAAAGAAAATCATCGTTACATTTCTGGACCAGTGGGTCCCCTCAATCTTTTTCTTTTTCTTTTTTTTCTTTTGAAGACATATAAAGTATGTGTATATATTTTAACTGTGTTTTTTAATGTTGCTTATCTGTGCTCTTTATTTCGTTACAAACTTCATTCTGTAACTAAATGGTACTTTTTCCAGGAAGAAAAAAGGGAAGGGGGTAGATAGTAACTACACAACCTAGAACAGTATTTTTAGTTGCACAAGTCCACTAGTGGTATCACCTAGAAGGGAAAATGGTCACTTTTAACAGTTTCAGAAAACTTCACATGAGAGGAACCGAGTAAGCTTTTCAGAAGAAAGACATACATAGTCATTCAGAAGATTCTGGGTTTTCTCTGAAAAGTCCATGAGATCTATGTTTTGACCGTTCTGACCACCTGTGACAAGGTCTGGGAAGATGGGCGTCGCCCCTGCCCACCCCCCTGGGAAACAGCCCTGAGCAAGGTCCTCACACTGCTTCCCTGGAAACCCCTCACCACGGGAGCCAGGTGGCACCAGGGGAGAGCAAAGTTAAGCAAGAGTGAGCTTCTCCCCTCCAGGATGTGACGCCGGGACAGGCCACGGCCCTCACCCTGGACTCGGTGCCCTGAACAACCTGCTGGGACAGGTCAGCAGTCGGGGGTCCCACACGGAAGCCCCTTCCTCCCCATGCGGAGGCTCGGGCTCCACCTCCGCTTTCCCAGCCCTGCCACGGTCGTGCACCTGTGACGGAGGAGGGCCGCCCAGCTCTCAGCGCCTCCCCCTCCGCACTAACGGGGTTTGGGGGTGATACACATTTGAGATAAAAGTTCACATAACGCAATTCCAGATTTCAGTGTCCTGCAAATCAGCCATCTACAAACACTGAATCCCACCGTACCTACCAGGAAAGTTGAAAATAAAGCCAGGACACCATTTCCTGCCCCCAAATGCTTGCAGAGTCAAGACTCAACTAGAATTGCCTGCCACCTACTTCTTTTCCTTCCACTCTGACAATCTTGTACCAAGAAAAGTATGACTAGCTTCAAGTGGGTGGGAGAGGCCCCACCAGCTGGCACTGCACTTGCCTGGGGACCCACACCCCTGCCCCCAACCCTGACCACCATCCGATGTAGGAGCTGGGGCCAGACTCAGGCTCCCCAGTGACCACAATAAATGCCAGCTTCCCGCAGGATGGAACAAACAGGTGGTAAAACAAGGCCTGGACGTCAGCATGGTGGCTGACTGCTTGCCACACCTGTGCAAGTCTGAAAGGTAGTGACAGTCACTGGCCGAACTGGCCTCCTGCAGGCAGTCGCCAGCCTCAGGTGCCAGGACACCAGCCAACTGGTGTTGGGGGCTGGGAAAAGGCGCTGGGACTGAGGACATGTCAGAGCTATCGCGCTCCCCAGGCCCACCGGACAAGGGGAGCCCCCCCAGGAACTGCACCCCAGGCGCGTCCGCCCAGGAAGCACTGCGCTCCCGTGCTGCAGGCAGCTGGGGGCTCGGCCCCGGGACTGCAGGAAAGGACACCAAGTGGAAACAGGTGGGAAGGAACAGGGGCTGCCTCAGTCACCTTCCTCGCGGGAAGAAGGAAATTTGTTTGAATAAAAGTTGCACTTTGTTTGTAGTGATCAACTATTGTTTTGGTTTATACTGCCAACAATTCCATTATTATTTCAGCAGATGTTATACCATAAATCACAATTTTCATTCTCCTGAAATACAGAGGTTCTTCACTTAAAAACACATATGGAAATGTGTCAAGGGGGAAATGCTCCCCAGCACCCCCCACACAGGCCCCAGGAGCAGCTTCCAGACTCCTCCCAGGCAAAGTCAAACTTCCTGCTGACAGGGGTGGGGTTGTGATGCACACGGGGTTCTGCAGGAAGCAGGTTTCTCACGAAAGACACTGTCTGGTTATTACATTCGACAAAATGAGGTCTTTTGTGGTGTGAGGCAGGTAGCTGACACCTGCACTGGGATCCACTTTTACTTTGTGTTGATCCCAGTGAGAAGCACACAGGCATTTAGAGAGAGGCCCCAGCAAGGTGTCCTCAGGAAGGGGAGGCTGAGAGGAGTGGGGGACGGCATGCGGCGGGGGTCTGGCCCAGAGGGCGGCGACGCCTGGAGGTTTGGCCACAGCTGCTCCATCGTCCTCCGAGACTCGGGACCAAGACAGAGGCCACACCACTGACCGCCCTTTTCATTTTAGAGACTTCAGTGTTCACACATCAACTATTTCTAAGCTGAAGCCCCACCTGTCGGGGCCAACGTTCATCCCTACAAGTCAGTGCTGCTCATCTGAACCCTGCAGCCTGGACCGTAGAGCCGGCGGCCGCAAGGAGGCCACCCACAGACCCCCTCCCACAGATGACACAGCACATGGGCAGCAACACCTCAAGACAACACTTTTCGCTCTGACCCAGAAAAAGTGAAACCTAAGACGTAAAGCATGGATATTCCTAAAAGGAAACAGAAGAGATTGTCTCTGATCTTAAAAAATAGAAAGTCTTTCTGTCACAGCCTAGATCATGGAAAGTTTACACCCTCTCATGGTCGCAGGAACCCCTGCCACCCAGGTGGTCCAGGATGGGGGGCGGGGCCAGGCCACCTCAGGCACCAAAATCCATCTGCAGCTCCCCATCGAGAGACCTGCATCAGAGCAACGAGCAAGCATGCGGCTGGGGAGGACGTTTACACAGCCCTCTCCACCTGAAGTGTGGCCTGGCACCTGGGCAGAGGGGCAGGAGGGTCCCCAGAACAGGAGCGGGGGCTGGAAGGCAACACCCAACGCGGCCGCTGCCTGATGCCCGCGAGCTCAGCACCCCTGCGGGGACCTCCGCACACACACGGCACACGACACACCACATGCACTGAACCTGAGATGCGGGCGACGGCCCTGTGGTGGGTGATGCCCACCCACCCCACACCTCTGGCTCCTGTGGAAGCCCAGTCACTGGGGCGTGAGAACCCCTGTGGAGAGGAGACTGCAGGCCAGCAACCTCCCGAGTCCCCGGGTGCACGTGACTGTGCGAGCTACATGTATGTGCGAATGTTCCCATCTACACACACACTCTTCCCCCTAAACACACACCAGCAAGGGGTGGGGCACGTTCAGCCATTTAAAACTCCACTCTACTTGGTACTAAGTAGTAAACAAGAAAAACGGCAAACCTAGTCCATCTAAATCCCCAGAGAGCGTTATTACTGTAAAGTGATTTACCCCCTTAAACAAGCAAGTCTCTCCTTCAGGAACTGCAGAAACTCTAAGCACAAAACAGAAAACAGCGTTAAGCACAGCTTTCAAGGGATGACGAAAGCCAGACGCCTTTTTCAAAAAGGTCACCCAACATCCAAACCGAACGCGTCCAACTTTCAGCTGCCGTTCAGATGAAAGCGCCTTTGTCATCCACTCTGAGTGACGGGAATACTGTGTCAGCTTCACTGCTCACATCCACTCCAACGTGAGGTGCTTCGGAACAAAGGCCAGGATCCTAGGGTCACTCACAGGAGCGAAAACAATCCACGCTCAAATTCCAGGAAACATTCTTACATGGCAACATGTGACTGCTCATTTCTAGAGCTCTGTTAGTTTGCACATAACCAGTGTTGAAACAGGCGTGCAGAGCTTGAGCGCACGTGACCGAGGCGGGGTAACTGGTGGGGCAGAGGAAGGCCAGCCAAACCCCATAAGAAAACAATAAAAAGTTTCCACAGACAATCCACAGAATGGGTGATATTTAAGCAAGTAAAGGTTCATTCAGAGACGTAGAGGTGTCTGGCTCAAAAAAAAATCCTTTCCACAGGTAATGACCAAAGATTCAGAGCAGTCAGGACCCCTACACACACACCAGAAAGTGAGGGTCTGTGGGTCAGAAAGACCATAAAACAGAGGAAAGGGTGGAGGGCGAGGTGAGAACCCCACTGGAAGGGTGACCAGGAGGGCCTTGAACTGGGAACAAAGTGGGAAACGAGGACTAAATGTCCAGCTGTGTGGTTCTCTCAGAGAAACGGAAGTTAGTCTAAGTCACAAGCAACGATGTTGACACTTTTGCCAACAGGTCCTGCCTGCAGGTCCATCTTCTGGATCGACTCCACGTTACAAAGAAACTAAGAACAGTTAATTCACAACACAGTGGAAGGATTCAGCCTTAGACAACCAAATTAATACAATCCACCAAAAATAAAACTGTATCATGCTCTGAGATTGGGTTATTATGCAGAAAAGGAGTGGCTCAGGATTTAAAACAAACTGGAAACTATCTTGTTTCCCTTAGTTCTACGAGCATGGCCCCAGCTCAGCAGAGGCTAAGGGGCTTTCTCAGCTAATAGAAGAGGCACAACCATAAACACACAGAAACAACCTGAAGATAGACTACTCCACGTTCTCTGTTCCAACTAATCAAGCAATTTTTAATAAGTGGGTGAAGATTCACAATTTTTACAGGAAAATCACAGTGAATACACAGTACACAAAACCATCTTTGTTCTGGGATTTGTTTACTGTAACACGAAAAGTTCAGGGCTTCCTGATATATTTACATTTGTTAGGAGTTTCGAGAATGGAAGTTGTCACTGTCCAAAAGCACTATTCAAATGGCCCATATCACAGCAGAAAGGCATGATACATGCACACACGTGTAATTACCGTCTTGGACACACGGACTCAAAATTCTGGTGCAAATGGGAATAATCGGGGGGGTGGGGAGGGTGTAACCAAGTGAGAGCAAAGATGGCTGTTCTAGGGTATTCCCTGAGATGGTCGCCGGGGACGCCACGCCACACAAACCTCATCTGCTTCAAACACGGTCATTCCTGCCAGCATCCACTTGGATTAAGTTTTTTGGTTGTTTTTTGTTTGTTTGTTTGTTTTACATAAAAGGAAGGAAGACACAGATTTGTTCCAGCAAGATTTCTCTGATCACTAGATTATTCTCACAATTATGAGTAATCACTAAATAGCTTCCACTCAAGGATTTAAAGGAAACAAAAGGAAGCCCCAATCTCGACAACTTTATCAGGCATATTACAGTTATGAAAATAAAGGATCTTTTTTTGAGACTGCAAGCTCCTTCGTGGTAAGGGCTGGTGACTAAGTTGATTGTTATATTAGGTGGAAAAAAACATATCATTTAGGGTTTGTGAAGATAGTATGTAAAAAGGAAAGCTCACCACACCTGCCATGAAACTTGGTATCTCTTTAAACACCCTATTTCCTACTTGGGATTCCCAACTCACCGCACGAGGGTGGCCTCCAGCGAGTGAGGAGAGCTGGTGCCAGGTGCAAACCAGGCAGACTTGCACCTCCTGCTCAGCCACGTGGACTCGGCAAGCTCTCTAACATGCTCCCCTTTTTGTGAGATAAATGCCCTTTACGAAGGGTAGTCTGTGTAAGACCTAACACAGTGCTCGGCACGTGGGCACAGCCACGGAATGCTGGCCTGCGATGTGAAAGCGTCCTCCCCGTAACAGACAACAGATTTTGTTCCCACCAAAAAAAGACATCAATTTGCAACATCTGATTTTAAAGTCCGAGTTACGCACTGTCCACTCCTACTGACAAGACTGTGGTTCTCTGGGGACCAGGGATGAGCGTGATTCACGTCCATTAGACGTGGCCCCCACCCCTGCAAGGCCTGGAGATCAGTCAGGCTCTCCATTTGGAATAAAAGCACTCTGCATAAGAGACCTAAGACTGATTGCCGCGTCAGTGACTGGTGGCAGCTTAAACATGATCACCATCATCCTGGTTAGTAATAGCAAGCTTTGAGAGAGGCCACTCTTGTAGAGGCACTGAAGAGGTTATTTCTGGAACCTCGTTTAGAATATTTTTCCCGGAAATGACACAGGAATTAACAGCATCATTCTTTGACTGAAATGATTAAGATCGCTGATAAATCAAACCATACCCAGCCTCCTGATTCTAAAGGATGCTGTTTATCTTCCATGAGAAACAGGGAAATTTCAAACACACAGAAAATACACAGCTGTACAGTGAAAACCCACACATCCGTCCCCACAATGACAGACTGGGTCTTAAACATAAAGTTTAGAGGCAGCCGGCTAAGAAAGTGTGCAGCACATGCCTCCACCCACCACAGCCAAGTGCAAGGGCAGTGTGACTGCTGGGAGAGACTGCGGGGAGGGGTGCCTACTGCTTCCCCATCAAGGGCACCCAGGACTCCATGAGCTCCCTCATGCCGGTCTCAAGGGGAAAAGCCAGGATCCCCAAGTGTGGTTGAAAAGGAAGGCAGGCTCTCGAAAGCCGCCCAGCCTATCAGTTCACTCGTGATACCGCTAATGTGTCAGGAACCCAAGATTCCAGTGCTTGATGGGTTTCCAATTATTTGCAATCTAGTATCCTCATCTGTACAAAGAAATTTCCCCAGAAAATATTTTTAAAGAACTAAGAGATCAATACGAATGCCGCTGAAAGCTCTAAGGCATCCTGTGATTTATAAGGTTTATTTCATACCTTTTTGTTTCAAGGAATGCTGGTGTTTAAATATTGCTCCCATCACTCTTCCAAGAATAACAAATAAGTGATAGTTATCAAACCTGCCCCAGGATCCCACTGAGGCAATTGCCAGTGAGCTTCCCATCGCGGTGAGAACCCCAACAGCAGACCTCCGTCTCCTGCGGAACAGCAGCCCGTCCCAGGAGCTTGTGCCCACGTTCCTTCCCCAAGCCCTTGCTGCTCTGTATCTGGGGGAAGTGGAGTACAACGCTTTCCATAAAGGGCAGATTTCATCCAGAATCCTAGTCATGTCAACCTCAACAAGTCATGAAGGAAACAAAGTCAAGGCTACTTCCTGCCCTGTGTACAGGACCAGCTCTCCCTGAAAACAGAGAAGCAATTCTAGAATGCCAGGAGGCATTATAAAATCCCTTACTGTATGACAGCTGAGTGATAATTCAGCACCATTGCAGGTGCGGGGAGAATTCCACTTCCTTTTCCTTGACTTGTGCACCAGTACCTGAGATATTCTCCAAGTCCAGACTCTAAGATCAGTAACAAAATAACCCCAAGTGCTACTTCTCCTTTGGCCCTCATCAGTGTTGTGCTGGTGGCGGAAGCCTACCTTCCCGGCAGCATGCAGTAAGACTACATTCATCTGAGCTAAAAGCAAATGAAACAACAAAACCCACCCACACACCAAGCCTCACCTTTACAGACCTTCCCTCCAGGACACAGCGCTGCAACTGTAACTTGTGGGCAGGAGGTACATCGCAAGGTATATTAGCAACAAAGTTCCACCTGGCAAGTCGACACACTTTTCCCCTGGTTTTAAATAGGTGTATCTTAATGACATAAGTTTAGCCAAAGTTCACCCTTGTTTAAATAGCTCCTTGAAGATTATATTAGCAAATCTCAACAGCCTTCAAGCCCCCAATACATTCATCAAAGTAAGTAAAAACAAAAGATGTTTTGAAGCCTGATGACGTTCACTTGAGAATCTAGCATGAACGGAACTGCTTTGCTGTGCACCTGAAACTAATATTGTAAATCACATACGCTTCCATAAAAAATAAAATTAAAAAAAGAATCTAGCATGAAACACAGCTTCACCTTATTCATGTCACACAGTTATTATACATAATTTAAGCCATAACTTTTGATACTATTAACTTCATGGTGAGGAGGGGAGGTCAAACTGCCTCTGGTTTTCATTTTAAAAGAAGCAGCTTATGAAAGTCGATAAGAAAAAGATCCCACTCACACTCACAAAATCCAGACAGAACTCAGCCCATGTAACTGCCAGGGTGATCAGAGAGGACGAAATTCCAGGATCTTTCACAAGTGCCAGGCAGGTGGGCATGGAGCCTCAGGTCCACTGCCACAGCGAGCCTGGCTCTGACCTGGCCTTGCAGAGCCACCCCACCCATGCGGCCGGTCCAGCGGCATCCACATGCACATCACCAGACACAGGGGCACAAGAGGGGTGCCAGCTTCCAGGAGGAAGATTCCCGGAGTCACAGCTGGTGGATCCTGGGCTCCATCTCCAGCAGAGAGCGGAGGGTAAGGCTGGAGACATCCAGGCAGCTCTCCCGGGAAGCTTCAGGACTGACGCTGCCAGGAAGGCCCAAGTGGTCCCGAGAAACATGATCACAAGATTCGACATTCAGAACCTAATAGGATGGACTTCCCAGCTACACCTGGATCAGAACCTAACAGGATGGCCTCCCCAGCTACATCTGGACTTGAATTTGAGCTAGGAAATCCTTCCCCCACTTTCCTATTAAAAATTAAAGGGGCTGAAAATGGGGCTTCCAAGAATATAGACTTCCAAGAATACAGACGCTGCCAGAAAGGATGTTTTGTCTTTAAAAAAAAAAAAAGACATCGCAATGCTGAAGCTAACCCCGTGCCTGGATGGCATCTGCTGAGAAGTGTGCCCTCCAAGCAGAAGTGAAACCCCTCCCCTCCACTGCTCTTCTTCCAAGGCCACTCCCAGGACCACTGTGACCTCAAATCACCCAGATGAACTGGGGGGGAAGGGGAGGGACAGGGAGGACAGGAGCCTTGTCCCAGTGGAGCTGGATGCTGACCAAGCAGACACTGTGACACCGCCACCTTGATCCCTGCCACAACCCTGAGGTCGGTTATTAACCCTCCGACAGCCGAGGAAGCTGAGGCTGGGAGGGACCAGCCAGCTCAGCCGGGGTGATGCCAGGATGGCAGTGGACGAAAATCAGCCTGGAGGAAGGTGTCTCAGTGGACATTCATGAGAAATCTCAAGATCCTCACACAAATCTCTGCAAACAGGATTTAGAGAAAGACCCAAGGAGATTCAGGAAGCACAGAAGAAGGTCACCCATAAGTTACAAATGGATTCTTGAGCTTTACGTTCTCGCAGCACCAAAATTCAGCCCTCAGACTGACGGCTCCTAAGTGAGCCTGCCCTTCCTAAGGCGCTGGGCTGACTCCAGATGTCACCTGCTCCTGTCCTCCGATGACACCCAGCCCAGCGGCCACTCTTCTCCCCCGAGGGTTTATAAGCTCATGTCATCAGACACAAGGAGCTGTAACATGACATCCTGGGCCTGTGGTGTCTACACACTCTCCACCCGCATTACTTCACTCACAAAGACCCAGAATCTGCTGATACGGTTAGCTAGTAACACCGTCTACATTTCCATTTCCATCCCAGGTAAACTGGCCAACAAACTCCACTGTGCTCAGGAAGCACTTCCTCGGCAAGGTGGTCACACAGATCCACGCCACCTCCGTCTTCAGCTTGGAGAGAAAGGCGAGGAGGTAAGACCGGGACCCCACGTGCATGTGCGTGTTTTTCTGGGAGCGAAGAGGTCCAGACACGTGCTCCGTCCCCGCGGGGGCACAGCCAGAACAAGGCCACAAGTGCGGGGGATCTGGCATCTGACCAAGGAAACTAGGCTGCGAGGGCCTCTCCCGGCCAAGACCTTACATGTTCTGTAAACTCCTGACACAAGGAGTAGCCTCACACCTGCAGCTCCGGAAGACAGCTCCTCTCTGCCCAGGACTGAGTGAACAGGGCTCAGACCTGAGGCTGGTGGGTGTGAAACAGCCCGTGTTGAAGAGGGGACGTATTTACACGTTGTTTGTTTATTTTTTTTTCATAATTTTAAAATGTTATAGTTTCTCTAGGAAATAAAATAGAAAAATGTGACTTGACTAACCAGATAACTCAATAAAATAAATAAATAGATTATGCATAACTGTGGAGAGGCGTGCAAGGAATCACTCTCCGGGGCCGACTGAATTAGTCTGCATCCGGCCCACAGCCTTCAATCTTTTCATTATGACACAGAGTTTCCAACCTAATAAGCAAAAAAAATTATTTAAAACCAGCAGCCCAGAAGGAGAAGTCTATTTAACCCACCAGCAATCACAGAACCCCTCCGTCCCTCCCTATCTTGGACAGCTTTTTTTCCTGATTTTTCATACCTATTGTCCAAAGCACTTTAGTAAAGAAGTACCTCAGTGTGCAGTTGTCACAGCGCAGAGAGCACGTTTTACTCTCCAAGATACTCAGCAGCAGCTAAACCAAACAGCAACCCCTCCCACCCCCACCAAACAGGCTGCTCGTGGTGCTGCTGACGTTTGCAGCTCAGTATTTCAGCATTTTCCCACTTTACTGCCTCAAGGGCTTACTAGCATTAACATCCCGTTGGTTCCTGAGGGAAGTGCCGAGACGCAGAGCACTCGCTCCTCTGGCAAGCCGACTCCTGCGTTCTCACCCCACGCCAGCTGGGATTCCCGGTTAGAGCCGCCCCTTTGAGAGCACTGGTTGTTATCATCACAAACAAATGGATGCAACTGCTTCTTCCGAGAGTGACAAGTTTTCGACCCTCTCAGCAGAAAGAGCAGAGCACTGGCAACAACAGCAGGTGACCTCTGCAGCGCACACAGAAAGGTCATGAAAGAAGGAAAACCAATGCTGGCAACCTTGAAAGTGGCTGCGTACAGGAGGAGAGACTGGAGGACAACAATGGTGAAACCCAAGGTGACACAGGGTCCCCTGCTCCCAGGACAAACACCAAAGCGCGAAATGAAGCCAATAACTGCAACCAAGCATCCACATCTGTGAAGGTGCTTGAGTAACGACGAGAACTGGAAATGATCTTAATATGACCAGGCTTTGAACTGGTGAGTCAGCCCATATACACGACATCAAAACTAAGATTATCCAATACATTCTCTTTGCAATTCAGAAGAATGGTACAGCTCATCCCATAAATCACTGCTTTAAAAAAAATCAGTTCTAAAAAAAGAGACAACCCATCTGAAAAAGGCTGGGAGGAGGAAGGCAAGACGTGACTCATAACATCCAACAGCACAAGAGTATAAAGCCCGTGGGCCCAGCATGAAGCCAAACAGTCACCGTTACAGCTGTGACCTCACAACACTGGAGCCGAGCGAGACTTCAGCACCACACATGCCTCGTGTGCACCGGGAACAATCTTACATGTCAGAGCCTTTAATGTGTGTGTTTCCCTCCGTAGTTTCCTGACTCAATTTGACATCTATATTTATTCATCGAGAAAAGATCATTCAAGTCTTACTATTTTCATAACTGAAAAACTCTTAAAATTCAAGTCCACACATCCAAATCCCACACACATCCATGCTGCCATTTTGCAGATTTTTTAATACAGGTAACAATCGTCCAGGTCTATCAAGCCAAGAACTCCACTCCACTCACCACAATGCCTACAGCGACGTGAGACAGCGCTGGGGCGGACGCCACAGGGTAAAGAGGGTTTGCTGACAACAGTGAGGTCCGATTCCAGGTGGAGAGGCTCAGATATTATTCCCTGAATCTGCTGACCCCTTCAGCTTCCCCTCCCAACAAATTATCAGTGCGACTCTGGAAGAAAACGCTTTTTCACATATTTGTTTTCCAGAGTCCACTACCTCCCTGCAGTGAGGAGAGCGTGTGGGTTGTGTTAGAGATGGCGGGTCTCCTCTTGCCAACCCTGGAAGGTGGTCCCGGGCTCTGCGGCCGCAGGGACCTCCAAGAAAAGCACAGGGGCTGCGGGGACAGAACACAAGTTCTGGAGCTATGTGCACCTGCTACCTGAAAATTCCACCCCTCCCAAATCTACACACCTTCCAACTGGCCATCTCTCAGGTTTTACTCTGGTGACGGTTATGCCAGCTGCGTGTGAACTGCTCAGCCGCAATTTAAGAAATTATCGGTTCCTTGAGCAGCACTAAGAACTGATATTTAAGTTAGCATCTACCTCCTTCCTTGGGCAGCTTCACACTCACTAGAAAATGTTAATCTGGACGCAATTACGGAACATAGCTAATACCTGCAGTCATTCGGTACGTTGCAGGCTAACTCCCGTGAGCAAAAGGCCGGTACTCAGTAGTCACGCGGACAACTAAAAAGCCGCAAAGTGTAAAGCTAACGGACTTCTGCAAACACCAAACAGCTTTCCCAGGCCAGATCACAAGGCGATTTCTCTATGTTCTACCAAAATAGGAACGTAACCACTCCCGAGAGAGCAGGGTGCGAGCTTCTGGAGTGCAAGTCCAGTGTGTGCACTGCCTGGGATGCAAGGCATTGGTTAACAGAGAAATTATTGCTGAATTTCAATCAACTCATTTTTTTCTTTTCTTTTTTTTAACAACTGATTTTTTTTAGTAAGATTTTTTTTTAGTAAGACATGAGTCTGTCTCTATTGAGAACTTTTCTGTTTCCTCATTGCTTTGCTGGCGTTTCCATTTAAAGTTTTTCCTCCAGCCAAGTAATGTTTATTCACGTATTCATGAAACTACTTTGGGGCCCTCCTAAAGTCAAATAGAAAACTGCAGGATTCCAAAAGGCAAGAATGTAGGGAAAGGAAGAAGAAACTGATTCAGGGGAAAGTGTGTGGAGAAACCGCTCCCCCCGGCACATAGCAGCCCCGCTCCCTGGTGTGGAGGCCCCTCCGTCTCACGTTCCATCCCAAGGAGTCACCAGAGCGACAACCCCTGGCCCCACACCAACGGCGTCACCCAGACACGTGGCCTGGAGGCTGTCAGTGCCCCACCTCCCACTCTTTGCTGGCATCATGGTTCTGCAGGGACAGGGAATTACTGGTTATAAACAGACAGTGGAAAGAAGAGGCAGCCACCAGCCAGGCAACACAGTGGAAACCTGAGTTCTGCAGCCAAGAAGTCAATCTGCAACCCTGACCAGAGACCCATGAAATGGAGCAATGCTAGTGTCTGCAACAGCCCCGGCAGACAGTGCAACCGAAACTGCTCCAGCGCCTGCAAATCTAGATAATACACCACCGTTAAGTGCTGGCAGACCACAGAGGAACGTGGAGAGAAAAGACTACTCTGTTTTTTCAACCTACCTTATGTGCTTAAAATGGAATTGTTTTTCCATCCTCCTCTGTAGGAACTGAGCACTGGCAAGTCCACCCATGTTTCCACAATACTTTCTGACATTTTAATAAAATGATGAGGACTAATGTAAAGAATTATCTCCACCTGAACGTTGACTGAAGGGAAAATATGAAAGCAACACACTTAAATAACTTGGAATTAAAAGTTGTTTGAACTTTTCGGTTTGAAAGTTGATATGTTGGGGGATTTTTTTAAGTCCCAAAATGTAAAGAGACAAGATTTCTGATCCATCCATTCTTTGGTTTCTATTAAGCAATACTGGAAAACAAGTTGATTCACCTAACTTAAGCCAGTAAAACTACTTTATGTGGTCACAAGACACAAAATTCCAAATGACCTTAAAGAGAAAGCCAATCGACTCAGCACGGACAAAGCAAGTCAAAGAAGACACAGCTAATGGGCGAGCCCTCTGACTATTACTCTGCGGCGTTCTGCCAGGCCTGGCAAGGTTGAGAGAGAGAGAGAAAAACAAGAATGCGCTTCCCGCATGCAAACACATATCTCTTTCCCTGCCCAGACACTCAACAAGAAAGGCATTAAGCCCTTTTTAAAAACCTATAGGGACAAAGGTGTTTGCAGAGATCTGGGTGGAGCACATCGTGGTCTAAAGCAGTTTGCCATCCTCTAAGCAACAGGCACACATTCCAGGAGTGACTGATGGTGACAGGTGAGTGCCACCTAGCAGGTGAGCGTGCCTAAGTCCATGTTCACGAGTGGCCACTCCCACCAGGGGCCAGGAACTGCCCAGATGCACAGAAGCGACGGTGAGCCCATCCCAGGCTGAGGGGGAAGTGGGCTCAGAGGGCCCCTCACTTTGCTACACAGACGGGCGCTGACACTCAACATTAGAGTAACAAAGACGTAGCAGAGTGCTTGTTTGGAGATGATGCGTGAATGATGAGGTGCTGTAAATAATACAACAGTGGTGCAGAGCTACAAGGAGCTGGAAGGTGAAGGGGAAACCATCTGAACATCGACAAAATCAGAGAACTTGGGCAAACGTGTTCTAATGGAGACTTCATCCTTCCAAGCAACCTGTCCATGCGGCACACTCACGCACAGGTGTAGACCTAAGTACTGTCCCCAGTCGAGCACAGCACTGAGGTACTAGCAACGCCCTCTCGTTCTCAAGCCTGCAGAACAGTGTCTGCTGAGCACAGAGCCCAACAAACAGTCCCCTCCTGGGGGACTGCTGGACATTACAGAACGCTGTGGAGACCACATGTGAGACAGAAGCATCTCTCCCGTCTCTGGACGTCTGAAAAGGCACCCCAGGCCAGGCTCCCACCTGCATCCCCTCTTCACCCTGAAAGTGTTAAGGAAAACAAACTTACGGTCAGCAGCAGCTCCTCCCTGCTGATGAAAACTAGCACGAGCGAATCCACTTTCTGGCTGCCAGCCCCGCAAACCGTTACACACACACACACACACACACACACACAAGTCACCACTAAACTGCTCCAAATAGAAATCCGAGAGCGCCGGCCCATCCCCACCCCCACAGCGTAAGCGTGGCCTTCCCAGGGTGAGCCAGGGGAATTCTCAATCCATATTAAACATTCAACATTTCGGAACTTTAGTGGCTATTTTTTTTAGGACGTAGCAAAACCCGATCTAAAACTTATGACAGTCGAGCACATGATTCCACCATTAAGAGCAAATAGGAAACCGTAGATAACACCCCATGAAATCCCTGTAGCAAATCTGTCACAAATCTAAGTACGAGCCGATGGGAACCAGCACAAGCCCGGCCTGAGGGAGGAGGCTCTCCGTTTTAGCAGCCTTCACGTCCCAGCCCACAGGAACAAAGGTAGCTCTATCCCCGTCCAGCCAGGACGGGCCTCGGACCCCGGCGATCAAGCCCTCAAGTCCAACGACAAGTTTCGCATTAGAACGAGGCCCGCGGCGCGTCAGGCCGCGCAACGCGGAACCGCCCCCGGCCCGGCCGCGGTGGGCAGCGCTCGGACGCGCACCAAGGACACGGCCCCGTCCGCCAGGCCGCGCGCAAGGCCGCCCCGGCCCGGCCGCCCCGTCCTGCGCCCCGGCTGCGCCCCAGGCCCGGCGGCCCCGTCCTGCGCGCCCGGCCCCGCGGCCGCGTCCGGCTCCCCAGGTCCCCGGCGCGGGGCCCACGGCCGACCACGCAGAGCCGCAGGGCGGGGGCCGCGCTCGCACCGGCGCCGGGACCCCCACCCGCCCGCCCGCCCGCGCCCCGGCCCCCGTGACAGCTAGGCCGGCCGAGCTCGGGGCCTGTTACCTTCCGACAGCTCCAGCTCCAGCTCGGCCAGCCGGGCCCGCACCTCCAGGGGCAGCGCCATGCCTTCCAGGCTGCGGTCCGCCATGCTCGCGACGCCCCCGCCCCAGCCGGCCTCCCTTTGTTCCAGGCCGCGGTCTCGCCGCTCCTCGCGCCCCGCGGACCCGCACCGAGCGGCGGCAGGCCGGGCGGCGGCGCAGCGCGCTCCTCCCCGGCGCCTCCTCCGCGCGACCCCGGCACCGCGGCCTCGCGCCCGCGCCCCCGTCCCCCCGGAGCGCGCCCGCCGCCGCTCCACCGGGCAGCTCCGCCGAGCGCGCGTGACGGCGAGGGGCGCGCACGGGGTGGGGGCGGGGGCGCGATGGGGACGCGCACCGGGAACCTGGGCGCGCAGCAGCCACGGAGGGCGGGCCGGCGCAGCGCGCGCTCCCGGGGCACGGGGGGCGCGCACCGGCCCCGCGGGGCCTCCCCGCCCAGCCCAGCCCTCGGCTTCCCGGGGCCTAAGGCAGAAAAATACCTGCTGGAGCCCGGGTCTAAGTGTTCTGGGTCTTCGAGGGCTGATTTTTGTCCTTTTTGAATAAATACGCGTGGGGGTGGGGAGTGTAAAAGACAGCGTGGGCCATGGGAAGAGGACTAGGTTTGGAAGTTCCAAATTCTGAATCTGCAGCCTGCTAGTCGGTGCCCTGAGGCTGTAATCAGTGCCTCTGCCTCGGCTCACTTTCCCACCCTTGAAGGAGAGAGGAGACACGGGTCACCTATCTGCACATTCCCAGTCAGCCCAAGCGCCCACGCGCAATCACCCAGCCCCAGGCCCTGTGTGCTCTGCAGGTCTTCCTTCGCCCTCGCGGACATGGCCCTGTGGCTCCGCCTGCGCCCTCTTCTCTTCTGCAACAGTGTCACCTCTGCGGGGGTCGCCAAACCTGGGCCTCTAGTCCTGACAGTTTGGAGGGGGCTATCTCACACCTGCAACTGTCCAACTGAATAACCTCACCCAGATGCCCCCACCCCATGCCCTGAATTCCACAAACCCCGAATTAAGTCAGCTCCTTCTCCTGGCTTCCAACGACTTGCACCATTTTCTTAATAGTCCAGGCTGGAAAGAGCCCTGGGCGACTTCTCTGTCTCCCTGGGTCTCACACACCCTCTGCTTCCCTAACTCCTCAAGGCCCTGCACAGTCTTGGTCATCTCACTTACTTTCATTCAGGAACCACTCTTCCCAGTTCAGCGACTGCTGCAGACCTGGGGCATTCTGATGACCTCCTGGTTGCTTCCCTGCCACCATCTACTCGACCCTGTGGCGGGAGTGGCCCAGGTTGGCTCCCCAGAACACAGTGGCACTTACTCCCTTTTCAAAAATAGGCAATATAATACTTACTGCATGGTCCACTGAATACAAGTCCAGCTTCTTAGCCAGGTACTCCAGACCCTCCACCACCTGGCTGTAACCCACAGTCCCACCCCGTGCCCCACAGGCTCCTGTTCCTGAAGACCTGATGTGCCTTCATCCCACAGTGCCCACCCCGCTTCTCTGCCGACAATCATCCCTAATATCAACTCCAGAAAAACCGCTCCTCCTCCCTGTCTGTGCTCGCACTACTGGCTGCACTAACCTACTTGGCTGCTGTCTATCTTTCTCATTAGCATGGGGTCAAAGACCACGTCGTCTTTTTCTTTGTACTTCCGGGCAACCCCAGAGCTGTAGGCATTTCTCATACAGACCTCGTGATCTCATGTGGATCAATGACGAACCTGAAATGGCGAACCCCAAACTCCTGTGCTTTGTGTTCTCAGGTGTAAATCTCTTAGACTCCGGGGTCACACCTATGTGGCCCCACCATGGACCCCCTTCCCACCATACACAGACCACTGAGGTAGAGAGCCCTTGAGGGCAGCTGGTCCAGCCCCTTCATGCTACAGGTGAAGGCCTTGGAGAAATAAAATGCCACATAACCAGGGTTCACATTCCAGTCCCCAGAGCAAAGCTCCAGGCTCACTTTATTACTGCCTTTCCCACACAACAAGTGTATCAAGTCAGCCTAGGGCCAGACAGTGTAAGAGTAAAAGCACAAATTCCCTTTTAACTCGTAGGCGGGACTTGACCACTGTGTCTGACGCTGTAACTGAGGCTGGTTCCAAAGAAGACCACCATTTTGCATTAGATACCTCGATAGTTACTCACATTTTGAGCTGGGGTGAATTCATTTCAGTCCTGTATAAGGACTAAGCACACAGGGAGAGGGCTCCTGGCATCACCAGTGGCCTGAGAGACAGCTTTATCTGAAAATCCTGCCAAGTCCTTGAAACACATCATGTCCAAAATCAAACTCCGCTTGCCTGCCGGTCCCCACTGTGGTCATTGCTCTGGAGTAGACACCCTTTCTCCTGGTTTCCCTACTTTGAGTCATGCCTGTGGTCCAGCTTCAGCAACATCCACCTCCAGCATTTCCCTCACACCTCCCTCCTTCCCTGCAGTCCCACTGACTCAGGCCTCTGAGCCCCCCACCCTGTTCCTTTCCTTCTAGTCTTTCCCACCGTGGCCGCCAGCCACTCAGGCTGGGTTACAGCCCCCTTGCTCTGCAACCTGCAGTGATTCTCTGCCTACAAACCAATGAGCTCCTTGACTTGACATCAAAGGCTTCACAGGCACAAAGCTTCCTTCCCTACTTGCTATCCCACAGCTCCGGGTCATAAGGTGGGGAATGTTCACTTGTCTGTGGGGAGCCTCCCCCTTCCTATGTCTCTTTGCTGACATGTACCCCTCCCGACTCGTGGTCACATGTGGGATCAACCGTTCAAGTCCGGGTTCAAATGCTCCTTCTTCCATGAAGCCTTCCTTCTTAATCTGCTGGTTAGACAGACCCCCCCCCCCGCCCCGACCTCTGGAATGACACCCTTCTTTTCCCGCCTGTTCTTCCTGGGGCCGTAGTTCACATGTGCCTCTCACTGGGCAGCTCCTTTACCTGTGGCTCTCCCGCTGTGCTGACTGACACAGAAACAGCGTTTTGTCTCTCAAAGTGTAGCCCAGCTCCCATCCTGGCTCCCAGAGAGAAAGGCTCCCAGCCAGCCCCCTGGCCTGCGCGGAGGTGGCCAGCCAGAGGCCGGTGGCCTGGAGGGACGCCCACACAGGACACAGAGCTGGCTCTGCTCCTCCACAGTTTCACCCAGATGAGTCCTGAGGACAGTGTCTTGAGTTCCATGGAGGGGCAGCTGCCTGACGATAATGAATTAATTAATCACTGCGCCGGCCAGCACCTGAGCGCCTCTGCACTCTCGTGCTTGACCGTCTGGTGTGGGTAATTTGTCACCACTATTTGCCTACCTACAGCACCGCACCTCTATTTTTTTTCTGTTTCACCAAATCCCAAGTCAATTCTGAACGAAAACCTGATGACACACATGTGACTGGGCTCCAGACATCAGAAAATCTGGTTGGGGTAGAAGAAAGCGGTAAAGAAAGGTTCTAAATCAGGTGTGCTGATGGTGTCGGCGCAGTGGGCGGGCTGGCTCATTAATGAGGAAGCTCCCGGGAAGGAAGCAGGGGCCGCGGGGGGGGGGGACCGCGCCCTGCAGAAGCCCTCTCAGGTCGCACCTGCACGCCCCGAGTCTCCTTGCTGATACGAGTTGATCATCTCCCTCCTTACCAGATTCTGTAGAATTTGTTCATGCTGTACTCTCTCCAATGAACCCCGACTCTGTGAGATTCCTACCTTTTCCAAAGTGGCTAGGAAGAGCTGGTTGCAAAATACAGCTGTCGGGTCCTCCGCATGCTGACATCGTGACCCCACGGCCGTGCTATGACAGGACCTTTGTAAGCTGACACTTCCCTGCAGCACCATGGCTGACAACTTATGTTTTTGGTTATGCTGCATGTTGGTCTTACTACATTACTGGAAATCCAGCTTGGGCAGAGCAATAGAGAAACAACAGACGTGAACAATCCGACATGAGAAGTTTGGGTTTAATTAATTAGTATTAAGAAAGCAGCTTAAACCCTTGAATGAAGCCAGCCTATGCATGCAAGAGGTCATTAACACTTTCGTGACTTTTCCCCACATCATTATAGAGTTAATTAAATATTGCAAATGTGGCTGAATTTGGTGAACCACACATGTACATTCGCATTCATGTGCATGGTCATTACCTTCCTCTGGAAATAAGAGCTGTCCAACCTATTCACCCAAGAGCAAGTGTACCCACAAAACAGAAGAAGCAGGAAGCAACCCTACAGAAGTGCTGAGAACTTAACAGTGAGTCAGAGACATCTTGATGGAAAAGTAAGTGTATGAAATTTATCCTGGACAAACAATAGCCTGAGTGTCTCTTTGTCCGTATTATTACAGATCAATTTGCAATTACCAATAATGTAATTACTTTTGATCATTCTAGCAAATTTTTAATCATGCGTGCTAACAGTGATATGGATAGCACAAAACACACTATCCAAAAATTAATACTGTTTCGTCTTAAATTGCATCATATTTTTATAGCACATTTCCTTTGCAATTATGACTGACTACTGACTAGCTTAATGAAGCTAATGTTAAAATTAATTGTCACTCCCAGAACATGTATCAATTAATGGCTGAGAGAAATGACACATAGACTTCTTTTCCCAAAGATTGTTCAAAGTGTTCTAAGATATAAGACTTTAATGGATGTTTAAAGCATAAGCATTTGAAGTAGAAGAAAAGGGAGTGAGTGGTTGAGGACTGAAGTTTTGCCATCACAAATCCACACTGTGGAACAGCATCAAGAAAGAAAGTCATAAAACTGACCTCATGCCTTCAAAATGGAAACACAGAGAGAGAGAGAGAGTCAGGCACATTCCTAAGGTGCCTCTGCAGCCAGGAGGCGCCCCACCGCGAAGTCCATAAAATTCATTTGTGTGAAATGCAGAACCTTATTCCTGGGAAGGTAATTAGAAGCAGTGCTGTCAGTCCACGCGAGCTTACAGACACTGAGTGTATGTACATAAAAATAAAGATGGAGAGGCTGACGCTGTCCCCCATGGACCACATGCTGGTCTGAGCATCCCAACGACCCCAGGCCTTGGATTCCCAGCCAGCACCCTTCCCCAAATCAGAGGAGAAGCTCGCTGCTTTGAGGGTGAGACTGGGCGGGCCAGGAGAGCCTGGGCGACCACAGAGCAGCCAGAGCCGGGCTGACTCGGTCGGGGCTGGTGCTTCAGGTCCTGACCGTGATCCCAGGCTTGTAAACGGACGACGTGATCAGGCGGGTTCCCAGGGAGCAGAGCTGAGACGAGGGTCCAGTGGCATGTGCTTTACTGAGGATGTGCTCTTAAAAGGTAGAACCTGTCAGGGGTGAGCACATCGGGGCAGGAGGGAAAGGGCGGGCCTCAGCAGCCTGGTCCATAAGTCGGTGGGTGCTTGGCTCTCCGGCAGGAGCGCACAGAACCGATGGCCGCCTTGGTACCACTGCGCCTCCACCATCAGTTTGTCCCTCCAGGGAAGTGAGAGGCAGTGATCCATTAGCACCAATACTCCCAGCAGCCAAGGGATGGCACACCCAGCCTGTACAGGGCTCGGGCGGCACCATGTCCCTGCCTGCATGTCCATGGGGCAGACACTTGGGTCACCCACCATGAAGCTGGTCTGTGCAGACAGGTCATGTAAAGTCAGGAACCTGCAAAGTCTCAGGTGGGAAAATTGGGCTTAGGCGATTGAGGGTTTTGGATTTATTTTGTGTTAATATTTGGATTATTTTGTATGTTAATATTCCCTGGGGTTTTCTATTTTTATTTCTAATAAGCCGAAGAATTATTCAAAATGACTTCGTTGATTTCGCACGGGCTCAGAGTTTCAGATGATGCCAGTGATTCACGTAAAGCTTTACAATGTGGTTGGTGTGAAGCTCGGTGCTGGGCCACGTAGATTTGACTCATCCTTCCAGGGGCAAGTCCTGTGGCACGCGGCCCAAGTCAGAGGCACCGATGGAGACCGTCTCTGCGAAGCCTAGAAGGTATCCCATGTTGTCCAAAGACAGACTCATGGGAGACTTGCCCGTCTGTACCGCGAGTGCCTTGGCCTCCAGAGCACAAAGCAGGCCCCTCTCCGGCCCTTCTCTGGCCTCTCTCTGGCCCTCTGGGGCAGCTGCAGACCTGGTGCCCTGTCTTCCCTTCCCAGAGGCTGTGCAGCTGGCATTTCCCTCCTCGTTAGACCTCAGGTGTTGGCGTGGGGAGACCCCGGGCCAGGGCGGGACTGGAGCATCCTGCTCTCTCCGCAGGCTCCCAGGAGATGGATCTGCTCCTGTGCTCTCAGCCCCCACCCTGGCCCAGAGCCCCCAGTTCTAGATGCAAGAATAGGAAAACCTCACCACTACCCCCTCATGTAGCAGCCCCGTCCAGGCCAGGGCCTCCTGAGGGTCTGGCCTGAGGTGGGAAAACCATGACCGTGCACACAGTTCACAAAGTTCTAGACTCACCATCGGCAGCGGTCACCTCCAAACACCCATGCTTCCTGGGCAGAACCGGGGGGCTCTGTCCCCACCTGACTGCCCCAGACCTCTGGTTCCTCCCAGCACCCTCTCCATCCCAAGCAGGCATCCCCACCGAAGGCTTCACAAAGTCCCTCAGCGGTTTCAGACCTCAGGAAGAAGAAGATACACATGCAAATCACTGCAGAACAAAGAAGAATTTAGTAAGTGCCACGTGGGCAATGGGTTTCTGAAGAAGATAATTTGGGAAGTTTCACTAAATCTTCGAGTGTGGCTTTGATCCCTACCTCATGGAAGCTGTGTGCCCCGGGGACCCTGCTCCCTCCCTCAGATGTACTGCCATCCTTCCTCTCTGACCCCGATACCCACAAAACCAAGTGAGCCAGAAAAGGAAGATAATGAAAGACGGAGGATACAAAGGGGTGGAGGATATGGCCAGCAAGGGACGGAGGTGAACATACAGACCAGTTAATTTTTCAAGGAAAATGCATCCGAGGAAAAAGAAGTGTTAAAACAGAAAAGAGGTTTCATGGAACAAAACACAAACAGAGGCAGACAAAAAACTCATGATTTTCCAGATATGATAAACCAGATAAAAGTTTTTAAAACAGGGAAGCAAAATGCTACGCTGAGCTGCTGCCTTGGAAGGCGGATGCATGTCAGACCCTCAGGGCTGCTGCCACGACGTGGCACAAACTCACGGGCTTGGGTGGGAGAAGGTGCTGTCTCGCCATCTGGAGGCTGAAGTCTGAGCCCAGGGTGTGTGCTGGGGAAGAAGCCCCCACCACGGCCTCTTCCTGGCACCTGGCGGCTCTCAGCCTGTCCTGCGGTCTCTGACTCTGTGGTCATCTCTACATCATCTCCTGTCTGCCTCCAACCTCCGTGCTTTAGGACACCAGCCATTGGACCAGGGCCACTTGGGTGACTCTGCAAAGACCCCATTTCCATAGGAACTTCCTCTTTCTGAGGTATGGGGCTGGGACGTCAACGTACGTTCTTTTGGGGGCCACAGTTCAACTGAACATGACAGCTGTTGTCATGGGAGAGAACAGGTCTAGATAAAAACTTTACCTCTCGAACTCCAGAGAACTACAAAGAGCTAAGCTAAGGGAAAATTATGAAATAAACAAACCAGAATCATGAAGTGAAATTGAAGCAGTGAAAGAAATCATTAGGAACAGGTATATATATATATATATACAACTTAAAAATATTTTGAATAACAAAAAATACTAAACTAAAACAAGAGCAACGAAAGATGATTGTGAAGAGATTAGTTTTATTTCTAGCACATGAGAAATGGACAGCACTCAACAACTGTCGTCAGATGACTGGTAAACTTCTTTGTCATCTAAGTGTTCCATTTTATATCAGCATATTTTAAACCACCTGCTCTGATACAGCCTCTGATTCTACAATATTTTAGGGGACCAGACATTCGCTTTTATTATAACAACACTGTTACTGGTGAATGTGTCTCACTTACATCTGCAGACCTTGGGCATCCCAGAACTGGGCCATACAAGTGCCCTAGTGCAGGCAGCGTGGGGCTGGGGAGGCAGAGTGCCCCCTGGTGAGCAGCGTGAGATGTGTGTTCTCTCCACACAGCACCCACCTGACCCCAAGAGGAACAGAAGCAGCGTCTGGGCCCTGCTGTGTCTTCATTCTCACTAGTCAGACAGGACACTTCACTATCTCTAGGGCAGAACATGTGCACAGGCATGTGTGCCTGCGTGCGTCTGAGTTTATCAACACAGAAAGCCTAGGAATGTCCCACTAACAGAGTCCCCACCACATGGAGGAAACATGAGGTGTGGGGAGAAGTCTTCCTGCAAAAAGTTAATAATGGAATTTATTAACAAAAAGTTAATAATGGAGTTGACAGATTAATTGATGTGATTGATATTGCATAAAATTTTATGAGAGACTGTTGTAAAAAATGGGAAAAATTACCAATGGTTCCCCAGAAAGCTAATCTAATAGAAAAACATTAGGCAGTTAATTTTAGGAAAAACAAAAAGAAAGGCTCTGGGTTCGGAGCACACCATAATGCTCAACTGTGAACAGTACTTGCTGGTGATGGAGCGTTAGTGCAGCTGGATTTCAGTCTGCCGTTCTGCAGTTTGTTTTCTGTCTTTTGTTTCTCTGTTCCTCCTTTCCTGACTTCTTTTGGATGAATCAAATGTTTCCTTAGTATCCATGTTAACTCCTTCACAGACATTTCTCTGTGCATCTTTGCATCTTTGCATTGTTCTGGTATTATTGTCATACATGTATATTACAAATACATATACTACAAATGCCGTAAAGCAATGGGATAATATTTTCTTTGCCAGTCATGTGTCTTCTTAAAAATTAGGAGAAGAAAATAAAAAGATGTGTAGTCTTTTGTGTTTATCAGTTTTGATGCAATTTGTTTATTCTTGCAGATCGGAATTTCTATCTAGAGTCATGAAGAACTTCCTTTGGAAATCCTGTAGTGCAATTGTGCTGGCAATGAAATCTCTTCACTGCGTTTTCAATTTTGAATGGTGTTTGAGAATTCGCTGGAGTTAGAATCTTGGGTTGATAGGTTTTTTTTTTTTTCTTTTGTCATTTTGCAGTCTTGTTCCATTGTCTTCTGGCCTCCATTGTTTCTGATAAGAAATCAACTGTAATTCATACTGTCACTCACTCATACAGAATTGTCTTTCTCCTCTGGCTGCCTTCAAGATCTTCTCTTTATCTTTGGTTCCAACACTGTGACCGTGACGTGCCTGGTGTTGTTCTCTTATATTTATCCTGCCTGGGAGTTTACTGAGCTTTTTTGATCTGTAAGTTTTTGTACTTTCTACAAAATTTGGGTAATTTTTGTCTGTTCTTCCCACATATCTTTCCTGCTCATCCTTGCTGTTCTGTTTTGGACTCCTCTACACGTACGTTACACTGATCGATATTGTCCTACAGGTCAATGTGACTCTGCCCATGTGTTTTTTTTTTTTTTCAATATTTCTTCTTTCTGTTTTTCAGATTGAATGGCTCATTGATACTTCTTTCTAACACCTGCAATCTGTTCTTAAGATTATCCTATTAATTTCTCATTTCATATATTACACTGTATTTTGAATCTTCAATTCCAGAAACATGGCCTGTTTCTACATTTGTGCAGGTTTTTGATAATGTCTTTCAGTAAAGTTGTATAATTTTCCTCCTAAAAGTCTTTCATGTCATTCTTTTATATTTATCCTCATTACTATTTTTGGATGCTTTGCAAGTGGTATATCTTAAAATTATATTTTCTACCTGTTGCCCTTATATAGAATTACAACTGAGTTTTTATACTGATTTCATCTTTGTTAACCTTTTATAAACTTTCTTATTAGTTCTAGTATTTTACCTATAAAAATGTTTTATTTAATATTTATACAATCATTTTATTTGAAAACAATAATAGTTTGGTTTCTTCTTTTCCAAAATTAATAGTGTTGATTTTTTTTTTATCTTATTTTAACAGCCAGGACCTCCTATTCAGTACTGAGCCACAGTGCTGGTAGTGGTGTATGAGGTGTCTTTTCTTGTTCATCATCTCAAAGGGATATTTTTCAAACCTTTTAAAACATATTTGTTAAATATGGTGTTTACTGTAAATTCTTGTACTCTCTCTTTATCTGATTAAGAAAGCCCTAGTTTACTCAGTTTTTAAGCTAATGCTGAATTTTATCTTGCGTCTACTGGGATGGTTATGTAATTTTTCCTGTATTAACCTGCTAATATGGAAAATAATTAACTGATTTGTTAAATGCTAAATCAACCTTGCTTTCCTTGCACAAATCTGACTTAGCCAAAAACGTGTTATGCTTTAACTGTATTGCTGAATTAGTTTTACTATGTCATTAAAACTCATCAATTTTTCCCCCCAAATAACCTGAAGTTGAGTGACAATTTCCCGTCTTTTCTCAGACAGAGGCTGATGAAAGTTCTTAACCTCTCCAGGGCTGGTGGGGGACCCAGGGCAGCTGCAGGTAACCAGCTACTTCTTGGGAGCTGGAGCAGTGGAGGGCAGGCCCCTGCACCCCCGTGTTCTCCCAGCCTGGTCAGTGGGTTTCTAACATCTAAGTCAGTGTCTTTGACAGCCAGTCAGAGTCCATAGTGACGGCACCAGTTTACACTCCCACCGGCAGTGTAGGAGGGCTCCCTTCTCTCCACATTCTCTCCAGCATTCGTTACTTGCAGACTTCTTGATGATGGCCATTCTTACTGGTGTGAGGTGATACCTCATGGTAGTTTTGATTTGCATTTCTCTAATAATTAGCAATGTTGAGCATCTTTTCATGTGCTTGTTGGCCATCTGCCTGTCTTCTTTGGAGAAATGTCTTTTTAGGTCTTCTGCCCATTTTTTGATTGGGTTGTTTGTTTTTTTATATTGAGCTGTATGAGCTGTTTGTATTTTTGGAAATTAATCCTTTGTCAGTCACATCATTTGCAAATGTTTTCTCCCATTTCATAGGTTGTCTTCTCATTTCGTTTATAGTTTCTTTTGCTGCACAAAAGCTTTTACGTTTAATCAGGTTGCATTTGTTTATTTTTGCTTTTGTTTCCATTACTCTAGACAGATCCAAAAAAGTGTTGCTGTGATTTAAGTCAAAGAGTGTCTGGCTACGTTTTCTTCTAGCAGTTTTAGACTATCTGATCTTGCATTTGGGTCTTTAATATATTTTTAGTTTATTTTCATACATGGTGTCAGAGAATGTTCTAACTTTGTCTGTGACATGTAGCTGTCCAGTTTCCCAGAACCACTTATTGAAGACACTGTCTTTTCTCCATCGTACATACTTGTCTCCTTTGTCATAGCTGGAGACCTAACCTAACTACTTTAGTTTGCTGTTTCTGGAAACCAGAAACCACCATTTAACTTCAAAGTATTTTTATTCATTACCTTTATTAGATAAAACTAAAGTGAAAGAAAGACATGAACAGATGTCAAAAACATGGGGACTGCAGAAAAATCCTGTACGAGGTGGACATGGAGCAGAGAATGACTCTATCGAGAGTGTGAAGTGAGGTGTCACAAAGAAGATATTCCAGCTGAATCTTGAACAGTTAGAAGAAAAGTCCAGACAAAGACAAAAGATGTGGGCACAGCAGGACATGGAAGTGGCAAGTGAAGAAGCCAGAGGATGACAGGGCTCTGCACTCTGTTCAGGGAGGTGTCATGGTGGCTGTCACCACGCAGCCACCAGCCGAGGGCGAGGTGCCAGCGCTGCAGCCCTGGTGCCTGTCCAGCTTCACTCCCGCTCTGTCCTCCTGAGGTCACTCCTCCCCACCTCTGCCCTGCCCACCACTGATGGAGGACCCGGCTTCCACAGCAGTCCTGAACCTCCATGATTTTCACTCACTCCCTGGCTCTTTCTGGTCCTGAGTCCTTAGTTGGTTTCCAAACTAAATTTAAAGCCCTGGTTCCAACCAGTCTGCATCACTGTGACCCCTCCTGTGACTACCGATGGTGCTAACCACCAAGATCCAGAAGAAACTAGGAGAAGTGGGTTTCTGAGACATGATACTTTAAATCTGAAGCATGAAGAGTTTGAGAAACCAAACATTTCAGCAGGTTGTGGAGATACAAATCCAGCATTAGATGCTGGCCCTTAGAAGTAGAGATAAAAGCTAAAGAGTAATTAGCATCTAAGTGGTAACTGAAGCCTCGGGGAAGGATGGGTTACTCTGCTGGTTCCTGCAGAGACAGCAGACCAGTGATCCAGGAGTGAATCTGGAGGGAACACTTAACAGCTGGTGAGCAGAGGGGGAATGAAGATCACACGGCCAACAGCACGGAGCGTCAAGTTGTCACTTCAGTTTGCTCTGGATTACGGACTGTGGGGGTTAATACAGTTTCTTACATGCCTAACTTATTACCAGGATGATATCTTGGGCTCTGCAAGAATCCAGTTCAACAGCTATTAAAATACATTCTTCTCTTTGAATAAACACCATTAGAAAAGTGAAAAGGATTGTTTCATAGGTCTCCAGATCCTAGCTGGCTTTTTCTTATTGCTCTATTTTTAAATAGTTGGTGGAATTAGGATATAGCAGTTTAGATGCACAGCCACTGAATTGCATTTTGCCAAATTTCTGAAGCTGTGGAGCATCTTCATGCCGAACGTGGAAGCGGGAACACCATACGGGCAGAGATTCCAGCTGGAAGGACCCTAGAGTCTTTCTAAACCAACAAACCAATGACATTTTAAAGAAACGGAAGAACGTCAGGTCAGGTGACACGCCTCTCAGGCAGTCTGCAGCGAAACGGCAGAGCATCCCATGCAGCTCGGCCCCTCCACCCAGGCCGCTGTCTCGGAGCAGCTGGGAAGCTCATCAGGTTTGTTGAGAAAACTCAGGCCACTCCGTTTCTCTGTCCGATCCCCATGCCCACCCCCGGAGCCCAGAGGAGGCACATGTGGCCCAGCGGCGGCTTAGCAACCCTCAGGGACCAACCGCCGCCTCCCTGCTTGCTGAGGCCCCCAGGGGAGCAGAGCAGGGGAGACAGTCCACAGGTGCTCTCCTTACCACCTCTGAACTAAACGCTCGATAATTCGGCCCCCGACTTTAACACTGGAACATAACGTCCTTGCTCTCTTTCAGTGTTATCACGGTGACGTTCGCAAGGGTATACTGACGACTGTGTGTGCAGTGCAACCTGTCATGGTGAATCCGGCCCCTGTGACCGCCACTGGAGCAGGAGGGAGAAGGTTCCCACCTGCCCCCTTCCCGCACCCCCCACCCTGGTGTATCTGACTCGCTTCAGTGATCGCGTCTTGCTTTTCCTTAGAGTTTTACGACACGTGTGTGCCTCCCAGATCACATGCAGTTTAGTGTTGTCTGCCTTTGAATTTTATGTAAATTGAATCACACTGTATGTATGTTTTTGGGACTTGGTTTCTCTCCTCGATATGGTGTTTGTATGATTCACCCGTGTTGTTATCTGTATCTAGCATTCATTTATTTTCATGGCAGAATAGAATCACACCGAGTAGATAATCTTCAGTTCATTTTTCCATCCTGCTAGGGTGGGACCCTGCGGGGTGAGCTCCCTTCCCCCGGAGAGGACAGCTACAACCTGATGCACCACAAGAGCAAGAAGCAGCTACCTGAAGGGACCAGAGGGAGG
Source organism: Camelus dromedarius (assembly GCF_036321535.1). Taxonomy (NCBI): domain Eukaryota; kingdom Metazoa; phylum Chordata; class Mammalia; order Artiodactyla; family Camelidae; genus Camelus; species Camelus dromedarius. The sequence goes on from NC_087461.1 coordinate 410,857, forward strand.
CCAGAGGGAGGAGGGGATGGGGAGCTACGTGATCAGCGCCTCTTCCCAGCGCTTTCAGCCTGGGACACGGTGTGCTCTGCACAGCAAGTGCAGTGAAACGTGTGGAGAGCATCCCCAGGGAATAACTTGGAGTCTTTTTGGCATGAGGACCAGAGACATGAAGCTGAGATGCGGTCTGGATGCTGAAGAGAGTGGTGAAACCCCACGTGAGAGAGAGACAGACCACGGGTCCCACATGCTGCCCCCCTCGTGACGGACTGCCCACCGACCACACGCGCAACAGCTGAAGTCCCCTGAAGACAAGAGATCTGAATGGACTGAGACTGTCTGCGCTCCGTCCCAGCCAAGAAAACATTTACCACTCAAAGGAAACACCACCAAGGAGAGAAACAGAGAACTCTGACTGGGAGAGGCTACCTTCCACCCGACCAGGATACAATCCCAAACCACTCAGCACGTGAAGAGCCAGGGAAATAGGGCACATTCTTAAGGGGAAAGAAATCCATTGTCTGACTCCAAGTTCCATTCCAGATGTTGAAATTTACATTTCAGTCTTCTGCTTCTCTATTAATTTTTGTGTATGTTGTTCGTAAGGGGTCTGATTTCTTTCCTCCCTTCCTTCCTCCTCCACTTCCTTTCTCCTCCTCCTCCACTGTTTGGTTACTCAACTGTCCCAATCCCATTTATGGAGAAATCCTGTCCCTGCCCACCGAGCTGGGCACAGCCTCTCCCAAGCTTTACCCGCCATGCGTCCGGGACACAGGAATCCATTTCCAGGTTTTCTGTCCTGACACACTGTGGTGACTCAGCGGCAGGGGTGATGTTGACACAGCAATCTTCCTGCCTCATTCAAGGGGGTCCCAGCCTCTTGGGTGCTTCGCAGTCCCACCCATATCCTAGAGGAAGCTTATCAAGCTACACTAAAGAATAAAGTGAACAGAAACCTGATGGAAGAGTGACTGAGGCTACTTGGAAACACGCATCAAAGAGGGAGACTCTGGACTATGGTGTTGTGTCCACCAGCTCACGGGCATTCTTACTTCGCCATTTCTTTTGACTCTTATAACGTCTCACGGTAAAGTTTAGTCGTTCTCCCTGTAAAGTTCTACTGTTAGACTTCTGAGTGACGTGTCTGGTGCTACTCTAATGGTATATTTTACAAGTGTTCATTTTTTGTTTCTTTCTTGACTATAGAAATACAATGCAACACAATATGCAACGTGTAGTATATTCAACAAGGCAAAGCGCACTCATTAGTTCTAGTGACTTGTCCACAGGTTGCTCTGGCTTTTCTACGTGCACAGTCACCTGTGAATAACCATAACTTAATTTCACATTCTTCATGATGTTTGTTTCTTCCAGTACTTACTGCCCTGGCTGAGACTCCCAGCAGAGGCAGTGGGTGGAGGGGGTGTTGCCCGTCCTCTGTTCACTGTCCGGCAAACTCTCTGCATCTCACCACGGAGTACGGTGCTCGCCGCAAGCCTTCCAGGGCTCCTTTATCAGATAAGGGAGTCCCTGTCTGTTCTTAGTTTGCTAATAAGTGTGCGTTCTTAAAAATTACAAATGCAGGGTGAACTCCACCAAACGCTTTTCGTGAGCCTCCGGAGGTGGTTGTACTGTTTTCCTCATTGAATTGTCAACACAGTAAATTTATTGACTGATTTTCTGCTGATAATCTACTTCTAAAACACGCCCATCTTGATGATGAGGCGTTTTCTCTTCATTCACTGAGTCCAGTTTGCTAACATTTTGGGGTAGGAGTTCTGTATCCACGGTCATCATGGAATCTTCCTTTCTGGTTACATCCTTGTCTGGTTTCCGTATCAAGTTTGTGCCAGTCTCATACAACCAGCCAGGGCGTGTTTCTTCCTTTCCTGTTTTCTGAGATCATTTGTGTGAGACCAGCGTTAATCCTGAAAGGCTTCCGAGACCTCAGCAGGCCCAGTGCCCCTCAGAGCAAGTCGTCAGCCGACTCCGGGGGACAGCCTGTCTCCCTGCCTCCTCTGCTTGGTGCGCAGCCATGGTGCTCTCCTGGGAGCCCGCAGGGGTTCAGCAGGCAAGGGGCTCATCTTGACGTGGGCATGTCCCCCACAAGGCTGACCTCACCGCTCCGGGACGGTCGGCTGTGTTGCCCTGCCTCCCCCGAACCTTCTCGTTTTCCGCCAGTAACTGACCCCAGAGGTCCTGCTGCCACAGATTCTTGGTGCTTTTGTGGCACACTCTTCCCCCAAATGCAGTCTTTTCATTCCATTTCCATTCAGCAGGAACATTCAGCCCAAGGACATCGTCAGACAGCAGAACCTCAGCTACCCTTGTCCGTCACGTCGGATAATCCTCGCGGGGTGGCGGGGGGGGGGACTTTCTTCCTTCTCTACCAAACAAATCAGCTGTACCCTAGAGGAAGGGGCGGCTTCACAGTCGGTCGCACATTCCACCCAGGTGGGCCCCAGCCACGAAACAAACTCAAGCTCACATTTAAACACTTCTTGAGTGAGCACAAGACTCAGTGTCCTTTTTAAATGAGTGAAATAGAAACTTAGTTTTCCATCTGTCTGACCCGAGGAAAGTCTTACAACAAATGTCTTCAAGATGCACATCTAAGAGGAACAGAACAAGAATCAGGAGCCCTGCTGAACAAATCAGAAGCACCAGCAAAGCCTGTGACCGCACACAAGCTCACGTGCTGCAAGGGGAGAGAGAACTTCCGGCTGAGCCTGCTTTTCGTCAACAAGCCGCTAAATTTTAGCTCTTTTCAATTTCAGGGTTTAGTGTTTATAACATTTGCAATTTTCAATGTTCTTTGAATAAAGAAAGACAAGATGATCTGAACCTCTGTTGCATTTTGTGGAGGGCACGCTGTACGTATCAGCTGCGGTAAAGCACCACTCTTTCCACTACAGGGGAAGACAGACCTTCAGTCTGGGCCCAAAGTCATTGTTACTTTAACAAAGAGAGAGACAGGAAGGAGACTCTCTGAAGTACATGCAGTGGATTGTATCACTCAAAACCCCATCTGCGGAGAACCTCTGTGTGAGCAGTTTACACCCCAGACAGCACACTGTCCACCGACTGCACCAATACCTAGGTGTTAGCCAGCAGGGATGCCAGAACGACTCATTCCAGTATCCAAACTTCCCAGGAAGTGGACAGGCGAGACTCCAGAACGTCTTGGCAGCTTTGACCATCACCGTCACCGGTAATTACACGTCTGGAAGCGGCTGCAGAGATCTGGCCTACATCCTGTCTCGGTGGTGCTCCCCTTAGGTACCTGGGAAGCAGAGAGCAAAAGGACCAGGGTGTAGGAGTGAAATTCAGGACTGCCTTTTTGTCACTGGCTCACAGACGTGCAGGTCTGAGTGGAGAAATTATCAGACAGCGCAGATGGAGGACGCTTGCTGGTGGTTCGAGAAGATGTGGGCTGGACCCTGTCCGTCCACGGCACCAGCATCAGCAGTCGCTGAAAGAGATTATCTTCACCCATAAGTTTACAGAGGCTTGAATTCATTCTCTGAACTTCCACTCAAATGTCACAATCATTTTTATGTTAAAAAGCAGGGGAAGCTTTTCTATTGTGATCAGAAATAAACTTCTTTTAAGTGTTTCACCCTCAGTACCACAGAAGTAAGAGTGGCATTTTGTGGAAACAAATAAAGAGATGGAAATACAGAGTCCTCAAGCGTAGCCCAGTGGGCACCGTGTGCAGATCACGGAAGGACTGAGCCCCGTCTGCCACTGGGCAGGGCCACCTCCTCACTGGCCCTGACTCCATGACGGGTAATCTGAGCTTCGGTTTGTTCCTGGCCTGAGGTTGGCTCTGGCTGTCGTGGGCCCACATGTCTCTGGAAGACCAGCCTGGGCTTCTCCCCACGTGTCTGGACACCAGAAGTCCAAGATGGAGCATGAGCCCTGCCCCAGGTCAGGGGTCCCACTGGCTTGTCCCGATGTGGGCAGGAGGGGTCCCACAGGACAGGGGTGCAGGTGGGAGTGGCTCACTGAGATGGGCCTTTTCCTGAAGATCCCATCCCTGCAGTGCAGAGAAGGGCTCAGTGTGCTGCTTTGACTAGACCAGGACCCTCTGTAATTTTCTGGGACATTGTCACAAACTGCGACGTCCACGGGGAGTGGAACGGACAGATGACTGGACAGAGATGTGGTAGATACATGCAATGGAATATTATTTGGTCATGAAAGGAGCCAAATCTTGCCATTTGTGACAACACAGATGGACCTTGAGGGTATTATGCTCAGTGAAGTAAGTCAGACAGAGAATGGCAAATACTGCATGATCTCACTTCTATGTGGAAGTAAAAAAGCTTATGGAAGCAGAAATCGGATTTGTGGTTATCAGAGGTGGAGGCTGGGGGCGAGGGGAGTTTGGAGGAAGTTGGTCAAAATGTACAAATATCCAGTAATAAGGTGAATTAAATACGAGGAGTGTAGTGCACAGTGTGGTGTGTTATATATGAAAGATGTTAAAAGAGAAGATCCTAAACGTTCTCATCACAAGGGTGTTTGTAACTATACGAGGAAATGGATGTTGAATAAATTAACTGTGATAACCATTTCGTAACATATTTGTGTTAAGTCATTGTGCTGTACATCGTAAACTTACACAGTGCTGGAGGTCAACTATATTCAGTAAGATTGGAAATAAACTTACAAATCAACTGGGAAAAAAATAGTTATTTGTCTTATTTGCTTTTAAGTGTAATAGTAACTCATGGTCATTATTAAAAGTCACTCCCCTAAATACAGCTTCTCAGAATTTACAGATGTTTTTTTCTTTCCATTTCTCTATAATTTTACAATTGTATTTTTTATATGTTATTATATTATGCTTACTTCTTGGCAACATTTTTTTACTTAAGATATTAAACATTTTTCCATACCAACTTATATAAATCCACTTTATTCTTTTGAATAGCTACATGATGTTCTCTTAGTAAGACATAATTTATTTAATCATTTCCTACTGATAAAAATTTAGAATAGCTAAACAATTTTCCTGTAACAAATAATGCCTTCATGGATGTCTTGCAAAGCCATCAGTTCTTCTGTTTTTTTCCCAGAAATATAATTGCTGGGTTGAGGGTTATGCATTTTAAAAATCTTGATGTGTTAGGCCTATTGCCTTCTGATTCAGTTATCTCCTTCTCCAGCAATGCTGCATAACCAAACCTCACAAGCCTTACATTTAATAATCTAATAACGACTGCCTCTTGATCCTGTGACCCCTCCTTGCGCTGCTGGTCTTGGCTGGCCCACCTGTGTGTCTGCATTCAGGCTGAGTAGGGGATGCGGGGCGGCCCTGGCTGGGAGGTAGGGTCCTCTGCTCTGCTCAGACATGTCCTGTCCTCCAGCAGAGCAGCCCGGCACGTTCTCCTGGTACATTCCCCCAGTACGGGGAGGGGGCAGAGAGAGAGGCACATGCCTTTCATGTCCCTGCTTGCACTCTGCGAACACCCCAGGGGCTGCTGCAAGTCACAGGGCTGAGCCTGGACTCAGGATGGGAGGGAACCACCAGGTCGTGAGGCAAGGGGCTGATTTAGGGAGGGGTGCAGAACTGAGGACGTCTGAGCTACCCACCAGCCACACCCTCCAAAGAGTGGGAGCTCACTGACCGTCCTTCCAACATCAGATGAGAACCTTTATTTCACCACAGGCTTACTAACATTGGATGTTATCAATTTTAAAACTCTATGCTAACCTGGGAGGCAAAATACTACATTAATCATGGCTTTCATTTTACTTCCTGCGCCAGCAGTGGGGCGTGTCCATTTCCATACGTACACTGGCTATTTGCATTTCTTCTGTGAATCGCCTCTGCATATGCTTTTTCCATTTCTCCATTGGTCTCATTTTAAGAAAATATTTTAATATTTTCTTCAAAAAAGCAAGGTCTCAATTTTCCTTTCCTAGACCACTATTTTATTCATAAAGTTGAAATGGAGGATAAAACAGGTAATTCAAGCAAATAAAATCTTTACTTTGCACTCAATTATCTGGATATTCCCAGGGCAAATTTTGATATGAATAATCTTCATAATTTCTTTAATTCTCTGCTTTACTTTCCAGTTTCAGCCAAGAAAAAATTAGATTATTTCCATTGTACTTTGGAGAATTAAAAAATGAAACACGGTTCCACTTTGTCCTTAACAAAACAAAAAAATCTAATACTAGAAATCAACCCCACCTTTCTAGACTCAGCAGGTGTTTTTAACAAAGCCTTTCTTACTGTTTTTTGCCTAAAATCTTCCAAAGCTTTCTATTGGGCAGACACTCTTCTTGGTTATTTTGGTTGAACTGATGAGTCCAGTTGTGGAAGAAAAGAGGGCTCTCAGGTCAGCTCTGTTCAGCCTCCTGAAAACATTGCCCCATCCTCAGGAAGGTCGGCAGGACCCCGGGACGGGCAGTGGGATGCCAGCCAAGGGTTCAACCAAGAAGACAGGCTATTCCAGTAAGAGAAATAAAAATGATAAAGGTACAGTCATTATTTACAGAAGCTACAATTACCCCTCTGGAAATTAAAAAGAAATAAAATTAAAGTTAAATTCTTGGAAAAGTGGCTGCACATAAATTCAAGTTTTAGATTTCAGTAACAGGCCTATATACACTAGCAACAATGATAAATTAGAAAACGTGGAAAGAGAGAGATGTGTGTGCTACCATTTTTGACAGGATCTAAAAAAATGAAAGTCTTTGAAAAGTTTAAAGAAAAGGGTGAATGGCATATGTGACAACTACACAGTATTTTTATGAGATAAGGAAGGCCCTCCATTTCTAATAATGACTAAAAATACTAATATTCATGACTGCTGGACCACACACTTGCAGGGAACAACTACAACATCCAGACATCACACAAAGGCAGCTGCCTGCAGGTCCAGAGAAGCCCATGGATTCAGGGGTGTCCACCCCAGAGAAGAGCACTTGTATAGGTCAGTGCCTATCTCTGTAGCTCTTAGACAGGACCAGACACGATAGGCCTCGTGCACAGGGCCCCACAGGGGCTGGTGGTGAAGGCATGGATAATCAGACAGCAGAATCCAGAGACCATGACCTCCAGAGGGAGCGAGGGAGAGACTCCTATAAGGGAAATCCAGAGAGGGGATCCCCAAGTCCTGTCTGTCTCTGAGCTACACACATGTGGGGCAGACTCTGAGAACAACCACTCAGGAGCAAAGATCTGAGCAAGGCAGGTTCTGCAGCCCCACAGGACAGCTGTCTTCTAAACCTGAGAACCAACAGAGGAAAGGAGCAGAAGCCTGAGTCTTCACAGCTTAATGTTTTGAATGTCCACAATTTCCAAAATTATCTTACAAACAAACAGAAAACTCAGGGAAGTGGAACTCATCCTCCAGAGAACAGAAAATAAATTGATATCAAGCCTGAGATGACTCAGATTTGTAACTAACAGGCAAAGATTTTAAAGTAGATATTATAACTATCATCAGTGAAATAAAACATGTTCACTGAGAAACGGAAATGACAAAAAAGGAACCAAAAGAAAATTTCTAGAACTGAAAAAACTTAAATAAAAAATTTACTGGACGGACTTAACAGCCAAATGGAGTTGACAGGAGAAAGAATAAGCAAAACTCGATCAATAAACAGAAATGACACAGTGACAAGAACCAAGAGCATAAGGATTGATTTAAAAAAGATGGAATCCTGAGGGACCTATTAGGTGAGATCAAACAGTCTCGCACGTGTACAACTGAAGACCAAGAAGGAGAAGAGAAAGAATGGGACGGGGAAAGTATTTGAGGAAACAATGGCTGAATTTTTTCATCTTATAAAAGACATAACTTTACAGATTTAAGATGTTCAGTACAGCCAAGCTGGACAAATATAAGAAGGTCATCCTGAGGCTCTTCACAGTCAAACTACTGAAGCTGAACTGGAGACTAACTTGTGAAAGGACGGAAAAACATAACACATTAAATACGGGGATGATAATTCAGTTATTGGCTGATGTTTCCTCAAATGTGAATGAGGCCAGGAAAAAGGAAGCTGTTGACCCAGAATTCTCTAGTGAAAATATCCTTCAAGAATCAAGGCAAAGTTAAGTTTATTTTTGCAAATAGGCAGCTGGGAACTTCCGATTTCAAGCTCCTCTTCAAATTCGCCACTCTGTCTTAACGAAAAGTAAAAAACCGAACAGAATGAAAAATCAGCAACTGTTCTTGAATCTGAAAGAGAGGAAATAACACTGGGCAAACCGCTGCCCCCAAGACTGGAGAGACGTACCAGCACAGAGAATCACAGTTACTGAGCAGGAACCCAGGGCAGACAACACCATGGGGAACAATGAGGGTAGGAAAACCTGAATGTAATTGATGAATTCCTGGAGGCTCTGTGGGGACCCAACCATAGGGACTCCACACTTTGTGAGCTTTATCCCCAGGATCTCTACCAGGCTCCCCTGGTGAGTATCTGAGGGAGCTCCCCTCAGGTCTCCAGCAGAGAAAGGGGGAAAGAACCACTTTAAAATACTCAAGAGCACCATGTTCCCTTAACAAGGCCCGCCCTCAGGGAAAACTAGTTAATCTGAGACTAACCTGCTGGAGTATCATCAGAGCCTAACTGACCTAGGGAAGGGGAAACGCACTCCAGTCTACTCTACCCATCCTGTCCCACCTACAGGAGGACAAAGAGGGAGAAACACTTGTGAAGTTCACAGCCCAGAGGCACAGGCTTCACTAAAGGATCTAGACCCAAGCATAGGACTACAGAACGCTTCCTCTCCCCCCACGCCTCACCACCACATCACCAGCAGCCTATCTGCAGCAGTTCCTGTTAATCAGTACAATTTGTTCAGACACCAAGAAAAAACTATGAGACAAAGGCAAAAACACACAATTGGAAGAAACAGAGCAAACATCAGAACCAGACATGGCAGGATGTTAGAATTATCAGACTGGGAATTTAAAATAACTATGATTAACATGCCATGGGGTTCAAATTGGATAAAGTAGACAGCATGCAAGAACAGATGGGCGATGTAAGCAGAGAGATGGAAATCCTAAGAAAAAGCCAAAAAGAAACACTAGAGATCAGAAACACTGGAATGAAGAATGCCTTTGATGTTCTCATTAGTGTGTGTGTGTGTGTGTGTGTGTGTGTGTGTGTGTGTGTGAGAGAGAGAGAGAGAGAGAGAGAGATAAATGCAAAATCCTCAACAAAATGTTAGCAAATTGAATAAAAACATGATTTAAAAGATTATATACCACAACCCAGTGGGATTTATCTCAGGTATGCAAGACTGGTCCACTACTCACAAATCAATTAATGTAATCTAGCACATGAATAGTCTTAAAAAGAAAAATCATTGGTCAGATCAATGGATACAGGAAAAGAATTTGACAAAATCCAACACCCATTCATGATAAAAACTCTCAGTAAACTAAGAATAGAGGGAAACTTTCTTGACTTGATAAAGGCTCTCTATAAAAAAAACCTATGGCTAATGTCATACTTAATGGTGAGAAACTTGAAGCTTTCCCACTAAGCTCAGGTACAAGGCAAGGATGTCCCCTTCCACTACTCTTCTACATCATACTGAAAATCCTTGCAAATGTAGCAAGTCGAGAAAAGGAAAGGAAAGGAAAGATACACAGTTTGGGAAGGAAAAAATAAAACTGTCTTTGTTTGCAGATGGCATGACTGTCTACATAGAAAGACAGTCCAAAAGGATCAACAACAATGAAGAATCTCCTGGAAGTAATAAGTGATTGTAGCAACACTGTAAGATACAAGGCTAATATGCAAAAGTCAGTTGTAGGGGGAAGGGTGTGGCTCAAGTGGTAGAGCACATGCTTAGCATGCACGAGGTCCTGGGTTCAATCCCCAGAACCTCCACTAAAAGTAAACAAACCTAATTACCTCCCCCTACCAAAATAAAATAATTAAATGATAAATAAATATTTTTTTAAAAAGTCAATTGTTTTCCTGTATGTCAACAATGAACAAGTGAAACCTGAAATTAAAAAAAAAAAAATTTACATTAGAAACACCCAAACTGAAATACTTAGGTACAAATACAATGAAATTTATAACCATAACACTCTGATGAATAAATCAAAGAACTAAGCAGAAAATATTCCATGTTCATGGATAGGAAGATGCAATATTGTCAGGATGTCAGTTTTCCCCAGCTTGATCTACAGATTCAATCAATCCCAATCAAAATACCAGCAGGTTATTTTGTGAATATCAACAAACTAATTCTAAATTTTATAGAGACCCAGAAAGGACAGCACATTGCTGAAGGAGAAGAACAAAGTTGTAGGACTGACGTCACCAGACTTCAAGATTTATTATAAAGCTACAATAATCAAAACAGTGTAATGTTGGTGAAAGAGTAGACAGATAGGTCGACGGAGCAGAATGGAGAGCCAGGAGTAGACCCACATGAATACAGTCAGCCCACCTTTGATGAAGGAGCAAGGCGACACAAGCAGTGAAGACAGTGTCTTCAACAAGTGGTGCTGAAATACTGTGGACGTACACACTCAAAAATTTTAATCTAGACACCAGTCTTACACCTTTCATTAAAAAGTAACTCAAAGGGATCATAGACCTCCATGTAAAAGGCAAAACTATAAAATTCCCAGAAGGTAACAAGGGAGAGAACCTAGGTGACCCTGGGGATGGTGATGCCTTTTTTGAAGGTGATGCCTTTTTTGATACAACACCAACGACACGATATATCAAAGCAATAATTGATAAGCTGGACTTCATTGAAATTTAAAACTGCTTTGTGAAAGACAATAACAAGAGAATTAGAAGACAAGCCACAGACTGGGAGAAAATATTTGTGAAAGACGTATCTAATAAAGGACTCTTGTTCAAAATATACAAGAACCCTTAAAACTCAACAATAAGAAAACAAACAGAAGTGGGTCAAAGACCTGAGGAGACATCTCATCAAAGAAGATACTCAAACAGCAAATAAGCATATGAAAACATGCTCCACATCATACGTCATCAGAGAAATGCAAATTAAAATGACATAACACTATGTACCTTTTAGAACGTCCCAAAATCCAGAACACTGACAACACCAAATGCTGACAAGTATGGGGAGCAACACAACCCTCACTCGTTGCTGGTGGGAATGCAAAATGGTGCAGCCACTTTGGAAGACAATTTGGCAGTTTACTACAAAACTAAACATACTCTTTCTTACCATACGATCCAGCAATTGTGCTCCCTGGTATTTACCCAGATCAGTTGAAAACTTACGTCCTCACAAAAACCTGCACATGGATCTATAGCAGCTTTATTCATAATTGCCAAAACTCGTACAGCCACTTTGGAAGACAATTTGGCGGTTTCTTACAAAACTGAACACACTCTTGCCATGTGATCCAGCAATTATACCCCATGGTATTTACCCAAAGGAGTTGAAAATATATGTCCACACAAAAACCTGCACATGGATTTGTAGCAGCTTTGTTTATAACAGCCCAAACTTGGAAGCCACCAAGATGTCCTATAGTAGGTGAGTGGATAAATAAACCATGGCACATACAGACGTTGAATACTATTGAGTGCTAAAAACAAATGTGCTATCCAGCCATGAAAAGACCTCAGGACACTGTAAGTGTATATTACTAAGTGAAAGAAGCCAATCTGGAAAATTACGGACTGTATGGTTTCAAATTTATGACATTCTGGAAAAGGTATAACTATGGAGAAAGTAAAAATATCAGTGGTTTCCAAGGACTGGGCATGGACAGGGGTGAGTAGGTGGAACACAAGGGACTTTTAGGGCAGTGACACTACTCTGTAAGATACTATAATTGTGGACACACGTCACAATACATCTGTCCAAACACATAGAACATATGACACCAGAGTGAACCCCAAGGTAAACTTTGACCTCTGGGTGATTGTGACGTGTCTGTGGAGGTGCATCCTTGGTAAACACACACCTGCATTAAAAGTCCCACTCTGGTGAGTGGTGTTTGTAATGGGAGGGACCATGTAGGTGTGGCGTCAGGGGGTTTGTGGAAATTTCTGTACCTTCCTCTCAATATTAATGTAAACCTTAAACTACTCCAAAATATAAAGTGTTAAAAAAGAATCAAAACAAAATACCTTCTCATATAACAGAAAATACTTTGTTACCAGCAAACTAATACCACAAGCAATGTGAAAGTAAGTGCTTCAGAATGAAAGGAGTTGATGTCAGATGGAAACTTGGACTGTCAGAAGTGAACGAAGAGCATAAGAAATGGTACTTATCTGGCCAAATACAAATATGTTTTATTTGCCTTTAATTTATTTATACTACATATGACTATTTAAAGCAAACACTATAACATACTTTGTGGAGTTCATAATGTGTATAGATAAAATATATTTTACATCTATAGCATAAAGAATGTGGGGTGGGAGAAGTATGGACCTATAATTGCAAGATTTCTACATTTTATGTGATTTATTAAAATAGCAACTGTAATTAGAATGTGAAAAGTTACAAGTGTAAAATACAGGTTTCTCTTTTAACGGAGTAAGCACATTGCTCCTTGTCTCTCCACTACATGCAGCCTTACGTATAAAAAACAAAACCTGAATACAATGCGTGGAGCAAATAATTGAGGTCCCTGAAGATAAACAGTAGCAGGCAGACTGGAGAAGAGCAGAGTTTGAAATATCACCAAACTAGCAGTGAGTTTACCGTATTTTTCCTTCAGTGTGATCTAGCCTAGACTCAGTGTAGTGTAAAATCCTGAGCACAGAGTACGGGACAGAGGCTCCAGAAGAGGCTGCCCAGTTCTGGGCTGAGTAATGGGAAAGGATCTCCTAACACTCAGAAATCTCCCATTTTTCCTTCCATCCATTCATGCCCATCCCAGTCTCTAAGCTACATTGTAGTAGCAGCATGTGCAACAACAATGATCAAGGTCTGCCCACAGGAGCTAGAAACTGGAGGGAGCAGAACCACCCTCTCCACTTGGAGGAGCTGTGGTGGAAAGAGGGAAGCATGTATCACTGCTTGCTTTCTCTCTCCTCTGGTCGGTTGGGCCTGGACACATGATCAGCTGCATGAAGCATAAGCAGAGGAAGGTAGGTGAAGCCCCAGTTTCTGGCTGAGGAATTGAAGTAGGGAGCTTCAGGGAGCTTGAAAAGTACCAGGGAACTTGTGGAGAAGTAGGATCTCAGGAAAGTGAATCCATAAAGTTGTTTATGAGCATCTGGGATCACCCTTGAAGTGTGCGTGCATAGATCCGACCTTAAACATATATACAACTTCCATAGGATTTAAAGAGGACCTAGAGTCCCATAACATGATATTCAAATTATCCATGATACAATCCAAAATTACTGGACATAAGAACCAGTAAAATCTCAAGTTGGATGGGGGGGTGACAATCAACAGACAATGATGCTGAGATGACACAGGTGTTGGTATTACTTGACAAGACTTTAAAGCAATAAAAATACTCCAGGAAATAAGAGTCAATGCTCTTGAAAGAAAACACAGAAAGTGAGAGAAAAGAAGTAGAAGACATAGTTAAAAACTAAATGGAAAATTTATAACTGAAAAGTACAGTCATGGAAAATTTAAGACAGTCTCAATAGCAGAGTGGAAATGATGGGAGGAAGAAGACAGTGCAGCTGAAGAAGGATCAATAGAAACTATTCAATCTGAACAGTGGAGTGAAGAGATTGAAAAGAAAATGACATTTTCAGGGACTTACGTGGCAACATCAAAATGTCTAACATTTATGCCACCAGAGTCCCAGGAGAGATGAAAGAGTGTGGTGCAGAAAAGGCATTTGAAGAACAGTGGCTGGAAAATTCTGACATTTGACAAAAGACAAAAACTTCCATGTCTTTTGAGTTTTAAGAGACTCAGTGAACACCAAATAAGAGAAGTCTAAAGAAACACACGCTCAACCACAGCATAATTACACAGCTGAAAACTAAAGACAAAAAAACTTTGAAAGCAACCAAAGTAAAATGACACATTACTCACAGGGGAACGCAGATTCAAATGAGTGCAGATTTCTCATCAGAAACCATGGAGGCCAGAAGAAAGTGAAGCATTTTTTTTTTTAAATCCTGGAAGAAAAGAACAGTCAACTCAGAATTCTATATCCAGTGAAAAATATCCTTCAAGAACCAAGATGAAATAACCATATTCCCAGAGGAAGCAAAATTAAGAGAATTCATTGCCAATAGGTCTGTTACAAAATAAATTTTAAAGGGAGTTTCTTTAGACAGAAGGAAAATGAAACTATAAAGAACCTTGGAACATCTGGGCAAATATTACAGACTGTTCTCCTCTTGAGTCCTTGGCAGTATGTTTGGCAGTTGAAAGCAAAAATTAAAACATTGTCTGATTGGTTTCTCAGTGTATAGATGTAATATATAAAACAACTGCAGCATAAAGGGTGGAAGGGGTAAAGAAACCTACATGGTGATGAGGGTTCCACATTCCATTTGAAGTGGTAAAATGGTTGTTACAGCTTGACTGTGAAAGTTAAATATGTGTATTCTAGTCCCTAGAGCATTCCTTAAGGAGAGGAAACTATACAAAGAGATAAAACCACACTGGATAAAATAAATATTAAAATGTTCAAATAAGAAACAAGAAAGCAGGGAAGGGGAAAACAGGAACAGAAACCAGAAGGAACAAGCAGAAAACAACTAATAAAATCTTGACCTAAATCCAAGCATATCAATAATGACATTAAACATAAATCACCTAAGTACACCAATTAAAAGACAGAAATTTTTAGAATATAGGAAAAAATGACCTAACCATATGCTGCCTACAAGAAATTAACTTCCAATATATTGATATAGTAAGTTTAAGGGTAGAAGAATGGAAATCATATGGTATGAAAATGCCAATCAAAATAAAGCTGGAAAGTGACATCAGTAAAATGGTGGAGTAGGCAGAACCAAGTTTGCATCCTCCCGAAGAAACACTGAAAAACCAGCAGATACTGCTTGAAAACACTACAAGTCGGACTATCAACACACAGACATTTGGGGCAATTCCTCATTCAATGTCCTCATTTAAGTGCAGCTGTGCATATGGAGGAATTTAGAACACAGTGCAAATGCCCAGGCAAGATGCATGCTCAGAAAAGACCTGAGGAGACCCTAAATGTTCACCTTGGGCTTGTTCTTTACAAGCACGGCTAATAGTTGAACAAGAGTCCTGGCACAGAACCAATTTTCAAAGATTGTTAGAGGTCTGTCTGTCTGTCTCTGCATCTCTTTGACTCTCTATCTCTCTGTCTCTGTCTCTGTCACTCTTTCTGTATCTCCGTCCTCCACCTATGTTTTTGTTCATGTTCTTACTTCCTGGAATTCCAGGAAATCTCTGTCAAAACACTAGCTGAACACAGCTGAGGATCAAAGACTTCAGCATACACATTAGCAGTTTGGGAAAGTCTTAAAACAAATAGACAATGTCTAACAACCAAAAACCTAGCAAGCCCTAGGAAAATCAGGGAGTCTGACTTCCAGGGTAATCACTTTATAATACTCAAATGTCATTTTTAGTAGCACCAGCAAAAACAAAAGGCATACAAAGACACAGGAGAGCATGGCCCATTCAAATGAACAAAATAATCGACAGAAATAATCTATGGAAGCCCAGAAATCAGATTTATCTGATAAATATTTTTAAATAACTGTTTTAAATATTTTCAATGACCTAAAGGAAAACATAGACAAATAACTAAAGCAAACTAGGAAAGTGATGTGTAAACAAAATGAGAATATCAATAAAAAGATTGAAGAAACATAAAAAGGAAACAAAAAAAAAATTCTGGAGCAGTATACAATAATAAAAATGAAAATTTACTAGGGAGGTTCAACAGCAGGTTTGAGCAGACAGAAGAATCAGCAAACTCAAGACAGAACAAAGAAAATTATTCAGCATAAAAAAGTAGAAAGAAAAAAGAATAAAGAAAAGTGAACATAGCCCAGGGGACTTGGGGCAACACTGTCAAGTGAACTGGCATACACTTATGGAAGTCCCAGAAGGAGAGAGAAAGTGAGGAAAGAATATTTGAAGAAATAACAGTAAAAAAAAAAAAAAAAAAAAAAAGTCTCAAATTTGATGAAAGACATGAAGCTACAAATCCAGAATGTTCAATGAACTCCAACTAGGTTGAACTCAGAGACCTATGTGAGACACATTACAATCAAACTGTCAAAAGACAAAGAGAAAATGCTGAAAGTAGCAAAGGAAGAGTGGCTCATCAAGTATGTGGAATCTTCAATAAGATTAACAGCCAATTTATCATCAGAAACCTCAGGAGCCAAAAGAGAGAGGGTTAACATTTTTAAAGTGTTGGAAAAAACCAAACTGTCAACAGAAAATGTTATATTTGGCAGAGCTGGCCATTAAAAATGAAGTATATATAAGACATTCCCTGAAAAACAAAATCTGAGGGGGCTCATTACCACTAGACATGCCCTATGAGAAATGTTAAAGGTAGTCCTTCAGATAGAAATGAAAGGACACTAGGTAGCAACTCAAAGCTGTATAAAGAAATGAAGACTTCCAGTGAATGTAAATACATGTACAAACATAAAAACAAGTATTACTGTATTTTGGTTTGTATTTCTACTTTTTTTCCTTTAAATTAAAATACATATTTGTGAATCTATATTATTGGGCATAAATGTATAAAGATGTAATTTTGTGACAACAATAATATAAACTGGGGAGAACAGAATTGTATAGGAGTAGTTTTGTATGCTTTTAAATATAAATTGGTGAGAACTCAAAATAGATTACTTTAAATTTAGGATGTTAAACATAATCTCCATGGTAACCACAAAGAAAACCTCTTTAAAAATATACACACAAAAGGCAATGAAAAGAGGATCAAATGGTTTACTATTTAAGAAAAAAATCAACTAAACACAAAAGAAGACAGTAGTGGAGGAAATGAGGGCCAAAAAAGATGTAAGACATACAGAAAACAAAGAGCAAGATGGCAGAAGTAAATTATTTCTTATCAGTAATTGCTTTAACTCTTCAATCAAAAGGCAGACGTAGAATGGATGAAAACCCTCATGATTCAACTATATGCTGCCTACAAGAGACTCACTTGAAATTCAAAAACACAAACAGATGGAAAGTAGAAAGATTGAAAAGACATTTCATACAAATAGTAAGCAAAAGGGAACTAGGGTGGTTATATCAGACAAAATAACCTTGAAATAAAAAACTGTTGAGAGACAAAAAATACATTACATACTAATAAATGCATCGAACAAAAGAGCCCCCAGTATATGAAGTAAACAATTGATACAACTGAAGGGAGAGATGAACAGTTACAAATAAGAGCTGGAGACTTAAATACACAAGTGCAATAATGGATAGATACGTATACAGAAGTTAACAATGAGACAGAGAACTTGAACGACACTCTAAACCAACTATGTGGAACAGACAATATGGAACAGTCTACCGAACAACAGAATACACATTTCTCTCAAGTGCACTGGAACATGCTCCAGGATAGAGCATATGTTAGGCCACAAAACAAGTCTCAATAAATTTAGAACAACTGAAATCAAAGTATCTTTTCTGAAATGAAGCTAGAAACAATAACAAAGGGAAACTGGAAAGTTCATAAATACGTGGCAATTAAACAACATAGTCTCACAACCAGTGCATCAAAAGAGAAGTCACGAGGGAAATGACAAAATACTCAGGGATGAATGAAAAATAATACAACACACCAGAACTTACGGGCTGCAGCAAAGCCAGTGCTCAGAGCAAAATTTATAGTTGTAAATGTCTAAAATTAAAAGGAATATCTCAGATCAATAGTCTAAGTTTACTTTTGAGGAACTAGTAAAAGAAGAGGAAGCCAAACTGAAAGCTAGCAGAAGAAAGGAGATAATAAAGATCAGAGAGAATACAGATAGACAGCAAAACCATAAAATCAATAAAACCAAAAGACGGTTCTTTGAAAAGATCGACAAAGTTGACAAATCTGGATTGACAAAGGAAAAAGAAAGAGAAAATGCAAATCAACCAAAATCAGACATGAGAGTGGGACATCACTGTTGATCTTACAGAAATAGAAAGGACTGTAATAAACTGTAATAAAAGAACACTGTAAGCACTTGTATGCCAACAAATGGAATTGCCTAAATGAAATGGACAAACTCCTATAAACACACAAATTACCTAACCAGACTCATTATGAAATGTTCATGAAAATCTCAACAGACCTATAACAAGTAGAGATTGAATCAGTAATCAAATATCTGCTAACAAAGAAAGTCCAGGACCAGATGGCTCCACTGTAAATTCTACCAAACATTTAAAGAAAAACTCATCAATCTTTCTCGAACTCTTCCAGATAATAAAAAAGGAGAGAATACTTCCTAACTCATTCAATGAACCTCGAATTACCCTGATACCAAAACCATACAAGGACATCACAAGAGAAAATAAACAACTACAGACCAATATCCCTTATGAATATTGATTTTTAAAAACTCAAAAAAATATTAACAAAATAAATCCAAGAGCATATTAAAAGGATTATACACCACATAACCAAGTGGGATTTATACCAGAAAAGCAACAGTGGTTCAACATAAGAAAATCAATCAGTATAGTACATCTCATCAACAGAACAAAGGAAATAAGCCAAAGGATCATCTAAATTGATATAAAAATGCATTTCAAAAAATTTAACACACTATCATGATAAAAACATTCATAAAACTAGGAACATAAGAGAACTTCCTCAACATGATAAAGGATGTTTACTAAAAACCCAAGCTAATATTATACTCAATAGTGAAAAATCAAACTATTTCCCCCAAGACTAAAAACAAGACAAAGATGATCACTTTTAATTTTTCAGCTCAGTATTATACTGGTAATCCTAGCCAGAGCAATAAGAAAAGGGTAAGAAACAAAAGGCATCTCAAATGGAAAGGAAGAAGTTAAATTACCTCCATTTGCAGATAACATAGTCCTATATACAGAAAATCCCCCCAAAACCACAATACAGTTACTAAACCTCACAAGGGAACTCAGCAAAGTTGCAGGGTATAAGATCAATACACAAGAGCCAGTTGTATTTCTGTATGCATGCAATGAACAGTCTGCAAAGGAAATTAAGAAAGCAATTCAATATGTAATAGCATTTAAAAGAATAAAATACACAACAATAAACTTAACCAAGGTGGGGAAAGGCCTGTACACTGAAAACTACAGAGTATTGCTGAAATAAATTAAAGAAAACCTCCATAAATGGAAAGACATCCCTTGTTCATGGACAGACAATATTGTTAAGATTTCAATAGTACTTGAAGTGGTCTGCAGAGTCAATGCAATCCCTGTAAAATTCCAACAGCCTTTTTTGCAGAAATGAGAAAGATGATCCTCAAATTCATGTGGCATTGCAACGGGCCCTGAAAGGCCAAAACAACCTTGAAAAAGAACAAAGCTGGATGGCTCATCCTTCCTGTGTTTTTATACACTGAGCCTGTAAGAATTATCAATTTATTGCAATCAAGCTTGACGTGAGGAAACCAGCAAAGATCTTGAAGCTTTCTCATTACCAAAAGACTCCAAATATTCTTGTAGACAAGTGAGTTACAGAAAATGCAGTGTCCCTAGACAAGTTATTAGTTTGTATAGCCCCAAAACCGTTACATTCCGCAGGAGATTAAGTATTTGAAATTAAATATTTACAATCCAGATGACACAAAACGGCACAAAATGGAATTTTTAGGGAATAAATTCTCCAAGTCATGAGGATAAGATCTAGAATGGGTATTAATGTCGACACAAAAGGACCTTGACCCAACTTGGGTTAAGAGTTACTCTCTTACAGATTCAATGTAATTGCTGCCAAAATTCCAATGACATTTTTTGCAGAAGTAGAGAAGTCTACCCTAAAATTTATATGGAATGTCAAGGGACGCAGGAGACCCAAAACAATCTCAAAAAAGAACAAAGCTGAAAGTCTCAAACTTCCTCATTTCAGAAATTACTGCAAAGCTACAGTAATTGAAACAGTGCAGTACTGGCAAAAAGACCAGTAAAACAGTGGAAGACAACGGACAGCCCAGAAATAAACCCTCACATGTGGAGCCAAATGAGTTTCAACAAGGGTGCCAAGACCACTAAGCAGGTGCAAGAACAGTCTTTTCAACAAATGGTGTTGAGAAAACTGGATATCCACAAATGAAAGAATGACACTGGACCCTAAAATATATTACACACAAAAATTAATTCCAAATGGATCAAAGACCTAACTGAAAGAGTTAAAACTATAAAAACTCTTAGAAGAAAGCACAAGGGAAATTCTCATGATTTTTAACTTGGAAATGATTTCTGTATATGACACCAAAAGCACAGGCAACAAATGGGAAAAAAAAGTAAACTAGACTACATCACAATTTAAAACTTCTGTGCATCGAGAGACACAATCAACAGAGCGAAAAGGCAACCCCTGGATTGGAAGAAAGTATTTGGAAATTATATATCTGATAAGGAGTTAATACCCAGAATGTATAAAGAACTCCTACAACCCAGTAACAACGACAAAAAACAACCCAATTTAAAAATGGACAAAGACTTGAATAGACGTTTCCCCAAAGAAGATATATAAATGGCCAAAAAGCACATGAAAAGGTGTTCCGTGTTACTGGTTATTAGGTGAATGCAAATCAGAACCACAATGAGATACTACCTCATACCCATTAGGATGGCTACCATCACAAAAACAGAAAATAAGTCATGTTGGCGAGGATGCAGAGAAATTGGAATCCTTGTGCACCATTGATGGGAACATAAAATGATACAGCTGCTGTGGAAAACATTATGGTGGTTTCTCAAAAAAAAAAAAATTTTAGAATCAGCATATGATCCAGCAATACCATTTTTGTGTACGTACCTAAAACAATTGAAAGCAGAGATTCAAACAGATGTCTGTGCATTCGTGTTTATAACATTATCCACAACAGTCAGAAGTTGAAAGCAACCCAAGTGTCCATCAGTGGATGAATGGATAAACAAAACGTGATATTATATGTATAACGGAACATCATTCAGCCTTAAAAAGGAGCAAAACTCTGACACAGGCTACAACATAGATAAACTTTGATGACATTATGGTAAGTAAAATAAGTCAGCCCCGAAAGGACCGATGTTATATGATTCCAGTTATATGAGGTAGCTGATGTAGTCAGATTCATGGAGACAGTGGAATGGTGATCGCCAGAGCCTGCGGGCAGGGGAGAATGGAGAATTATTGTTTAACGGGGACACAGTTTCAGTTTTGCAAGATGAAAAGTTGCAGATGTGGATGGTGGTGATGATGCACAACTACGTGAATGTATCTAATGTGAGCGAACTGTATAGTTAAAAGTAGTTAAGATGATACATTTTAGGCAGGAGGGTATATATAGCTCAGTGGCAGAGCGCATGCTTAGCAAGCATGAGGTTCTGGCTTCAATCCCCAGTACCTCCATTAAAAATAAATAAATAAACCTAATTACCTTCCCCTCATAAATAAATAAATTTCATGGTATGTATATTTCACCACAATTTAAAAAAAAACAAAGATGTACATTCTTGGGATCTTTACATGCTCTACAAGTGTTTGCAAACTTTATCCTTGATTTCTTTTCCTACCTGAGTCAACAATCCTTATCTTCCCAAGTTTCTTGCTAATAAGTGCTAATAAAAGGTTCTCAATCTCTGGTATATGCTTGATTTTTTTTTTTTTTTGAGCCAGGCTAAATGTAAGTTTATGGAACTTACTGAATATGTGACTTGTTGAATCAAAGAATGTATGGTTTACAGTTTTGTTTCCATAGTATTTCTGGATAAACTCAGCAAACGTCATAATGAATGAAGTAGTGTTGAAAAGCATTCTCTTTAAGAATCAGAAACAAGACAGATCCCTGCTCGCTCTGCTTTTATTCAGCGCTTTTGAGGCCCTTGCACTAAAGAAAAAGCAATACAAGGAGTACTGCTGTAAAAGAAAAGATGAATGACCCCTACGCACAGCTGGGATGGCGCACTTCAAGATGACCCCCAAAACACACAGATGAAGTGTTGAAATTAAGGTGAAAACTTGTCAGAGTTGCTAGATTTAAGATCAACATGCAAAACTCAATAGTTAAATCTACATATATAATAATAATATACAGAAAATACAACTTGTTAAAAAACACTTATAATAGCAATTAAGAAAAAGTTATCTAGTAACTGTTGTCACTGAAGTTGATCTTCACCCTCTGTTTTTGGCCCAAATATGCTACTTGGTGTTGGCTTTGGATGTGAGAAGGTCAGACGCCTACTTCCATGTCGTTTCTTGGATACCTGAACCTGTGTGTGACCACAAGACAGTGCAGGTTACCATTAGTAATACAAACAAAACATGCTATTAGATTTTATTGTTAGTATCTGTCTTTAATTTACGAATATAGGCAAGCATTCTGCATATGACTTGGAGGGGAAAATCTTAGGTTCTTCCCATGTTGAAATGTTGGTTGTAATGTAACTGTGTATTTATTATCACAGGAGTAAAATTCCACAATCATTAATGATGGTTGTGAAAGTTAATTTTACGCAGAAAAACAATGATACAGAGCTTCCAAATAGCTACATAAATAAGGGAAAGACTGCAGGTTAATAAGAATATTAACAGAATGCATTAGTGAGATTGACTTAGGATGAATTACAACATTTTTGAACTAGGAAATGTTCCTAAAACTTTTGCAATTATACAAGCACAGAGCTAAGGATTAGATCGTGTAATTATTCTAGTTATCATAGAAGTGTTTGGCATACCAGCACTCATTACACTAAACAAAATAATCTTTAACCTGCATTTAATTTTCAGTTACTTAATTTCACTTAAAACACGAGATCTTTGAGAAAAATTATTGTTTGGTAATCCTTCACACCTCATGAAGATAAATTTAAAATACATTGTTATGTTTGCCACTTCAAGTTTTCTCTAGGAAAAAAAGATCTAGCCAATAAAGCATAAAAAACATGAAGATAAAAGTCTTAGAGAAAAAACTGATATTCCTCAAAAACGTCTTGCTTTTCCCTGCATCTCACTTGGAAGTGAGGGCACTGCCAGTGGGCCATTTGCGAGCTGTGGGAGCAGTCTAACAGTTGTTGGCTCTGAGAACTGACTGCTCCTGCATTACAGTATCAAACTTAAACTTTCTGTACTAAAATTTTATTATAAAATTGAAATATTTTTTCATAACATGAATTTCCTGATAAAATTTTATATTTATGCATGTGTTTCAGAGATTTAGATTTAGTTTACTTTATTTAGTTTTCTGAAATCAGATTTTTTCCATGGCTTTGGCTAAATATCTGTTTTGGCATTTGGTTATTCAGTATTTGGCAAAAAATGTATTTGATACACTTCTAGTAACTCTAAATATAATGAAAAAATTATTTGTAAGACATTATGGAGAAAATGTTGACACTTCTTTGAAGACCATTCAAGAATACCTTAAAGAAATATATTTATGAATAGAAAAACCTAAGGTCATACAGATTTTATTTTCCCCTATTGCTATATAGATTCAATGCAATTTTTGATAAGAATCCCTAGAGGTGTTTTTGTGGAACTTGATGAGTTAATTATAAAATTTCTATGGAAAGGGAAAGAACCATGAACAGCCAAGACATTCCTGAAGAGAACACAGTGGGGGACTTGCCAAATATCAAGACTTACGAAGTTACAGGGATCAATCCAGTGTGGTGGTTCTGGTTCATGGATGGACCAACGGAATAGAAAGAGAGCTCAGAAACAGACCTGCACATATCTGCAATTTTCAGTGTTTATAGCTTGTGAATATGAATACATATTGATGACTAGGATAAAGATATGAAATTACCTGAGTCATAAAAAAAAATGGAAATTTAATAGGCACATTAAAAAATATGCCTCAAGGAAAGAAGATGTCTAAATATTAGCCCTCACTTTACCTTACCCCCCACATAATTGTGAGGCTGATTTCTGTTATAATGAATTTACCCCCCATGATTACCAGACCAGAAGCAAGTCTCACGTTCACTCTTTCAGGAGTCCTAATAGCCATGTTACCAAAATACTACAGTAAACAGGATCGACTGTCTTCTGCCAGGGGTCTTAAGTGAATGAGCTACCGGTAGGGATTATGAGTTTTTTCGGGCTCACCTTAGCAGCAGGACCAGGGCAGAGTTTGATGCTCAAGTTAGGCAAAGCAACCTTTTCAACAAAGAGAGTCGAAGCTTTAAAAACCCCAGAAGTCTGGCGACTCATCACATCACTCCAGCCCCGTGAGATCTCTGGGAGGCAAATCTCGAGAGGGCACAGAGTTAACTTCTTCTTGGTCTGTGATTCTACTTTTTAAAAAAACCATCCTTTCCTCTTCTGTACGTGTTCCGCGTGCACACGGCTCACCCCACTCGGTAGACTGCTTGTCTGCACATGGCTTCGCCACCGCCCTCCTGACAGGCACAGCACTTCTCTCTCCTCCCTCAAGCACCTCTGTTTCTTTTGCACACATTGCAATGTCTAGGGTGGTGTTAGCAGTGCAATAGGCTTGACAGAGTTTTGAGGAAGAGTTGGAGGAAAGGACAGAAGTAGGGAAGGAAGGCAGGTGCAGAGGGGTGTGTGTATGAGTGACAGTCTCAAGGCTGCAGGGAAATGGGAGAAGACTTGTGATATAATATTAAATGAAAAAATCAGATTATAAAACAGTACATGCACCATCATTCTATTTTTGTAAGAAACAAACAGTGTGCATGCAGGTGCACTCACACTCACACACACACACACTCAGGACTCTACAGAAGGTCACACACCACAACGATGGTTATTTTTTGTGGTGATTTCTATTTTCATTTTTGTGTCTACTTGTAATTTCAAATTTTCTAAAATGAACATGTGTCATTTTTATAATTAAGAAAAAATTATTTTTTAATATAAAACCAAATTTTCCACTTCTGGCTGTAAGGGAGTAACAGTGTCAGTCTTATCTTTCCACTGAATATTGGACATAATATGTTAAACAAACCATCTGCAAAATAGCCACGGGACACAAAGTTGTCTTCAGATGTTAAACAACAGGCAGTGAAGGACTGTGATCCCTAAGAGAGGGGACCAGCAGGCATGGGCCCTTCGAGCAGCCTCGATCTCGGCCTGGAGGCACCTCGCGATCTTGGCACAGGTAGGGAAACAGGGACAGGTGGCTCACTGAGCTGAGGAGGCCGAGGCTGGAGCCTGGGGAGGCTGCGGCAGCTAAAATCTGTGGGGCAGAGCACTGGAGAGGGGGAAGGAAGTC
This sequence comes from Camelus dromedarius, assembly GCF_036321535.1. Lineage (NCBI taxonomy): Eukaryota > Metazoa > Chordata > Mammalia > Artiodactyla > Camelidae > Camelus > Camelus dromedarius. Next base: position 436,183 of record NC_087461.1, read on the forward strand.
TCACAGGCAAAGAGCTCAGAAATCTGCATAGGGGTTCTCTTGAGTCTTCAGTTGGAAACCATTTGCTCATGATCAAGGAAAATCTCCTTGGTTTGCAAGAGCAAGTCCCAGGGAAAGGAGAGGAGCCGGGAGCTACAAGCAGAGCAATCTCCAGAGCTCACACAGGGCTAGGAAGTGTTCATACTCCCTACACCCAGACCTGGAGGAATACAGGGGCAATCAGAAACTCCTCAGTAGTGAGGCTAAAGCAACTCTGTAGGAAAGCCTAACCTGTCTTAAAAGAGCTTTGAAACAAACCTTAAAAGAACAAAGCAGAACTGGCAATAGCTTCCATACTCTTTAAAAGCATACAACAAAATGCAGTATTTACAGTCTAAAATTCACAATGACTGGCATCACTAATGCAAGAAAGTGTGAAATATGAGCAGACGAAAAATCAGTCAATAGTAACAGACCTAGAAATAATGGAGATTCTTCAGAGTGAAAGAGGTCCGGATTTATCCTCGAGAGGGCCACACATAAGTCCTCACCGAGACTTTCTAATGGTGCACTTTTCCAAGTCCTGAGACGCGCGCGCAGTGAGAGCGGCACAGAGAGGGACATGGAGAATTTAGAGCCTCTTTCACAACCATGTCAAAGTCAAAAGTCGGGATTTCATCTGAGATTTTTGTACCTCCCTTCCTTTCCCTGTAACGCGGACGTTTCTTTTTTAAATTTCTTAAAGATGCCATCGTAGTGGGAGCATTTAACACTGGACCTACCCTCTTAGGCCTCAAGTGTTCAACCCCGTGCTGTTACCAGCGTTTCTTATGGATTAGGACTGGGAACCGATCAAACCCTCTCTCACTGTGGAAGGCATCCTCTGACACGTGCGTGTGCATTCTGAACAGTCCTCCTGGTGGCTGGCTGGGGGGTTGCTGTGGAAGGAGAGAGGCAGAGAAATGGGGGGCTGCCCCAGGACCCTGACTGGCTGCCCACCCCCGTGGGTTACAGGCACCTGAGACGCAAGTCTCCTGGCAGCTCCACAGGCCCTGATCCACACCAGACATGCTCTGCCCAGGTGTCAGGTGACCAGCAGCCCTGGGCTCTGCTGCAGACGGGAGGACCAACAAAGCCCACCATCACTCAGGCACCTGCTGCCCGCAGGGCCGGGCCCCACAGACCCCACCTCTTGGGGCAGGCGTGGCCACGTGAGGCACCTGCCTGGGGCTCTGGCCAACCTCACCTGGCAACTGTCCTCACATACGTGGGCAGGGGAGGAAGACGCTGGGAGACTGCACTGGAGAGGTGGCAGGGACGGTGCTCTGGCCCTGGCCCTGTTACGGGAGAGGAGGGGCGGGGTGACAGACTCTGGGGCCAGGACGCAGGGACCGCAGGGGATACAGCCAAGACGAGGTGGGACGGGCTGTCCACGTAAAACACGAGGTGGTACGAAGAGAGGGGCACTGTGATCTGTCTCAATAATAATTTTTATATCACCAGAAATTGACACATTGTAACTGAACATACTTCCATTAAAAAAATAATAGTTTTATACTGATTTCATGTTGAAACGATATCGTGGATATGGTATTTAAATATTATCAGAGTGAATTTTACCTGCTTCTTTTGACTTCCTAAATTGGACACGCGGAAATTTTGAACGCCCGTCTGCGTCCACGTGCCAGGCTGCACAGAGGACGCAGGCTGACTGGTGATTAAAGGCTGCAGCAGCCTGGGCAGCCCTGGGCCCTGCGCCAGGTGCGCTCAGGTGACTGTGTCTGAGCCAGGTGACCCGAGAACATCCCCCAGGGCCTGTCAGGCGGAAACTGAGGTGGATCAGCCTGCTCAGGTGACACAATCTCTGAGAAGATCCTGAGCCTGGAGAGATTTAATAAAGGGACACAGGCCAGTTTCCACACAGAGCTGGCCCAGACGGCACAGACGTGGGGAGGACGGCGCAGCTCCTGCGACAGGTAAGAACCTGGGGCTCGAGGTGCAGCAGCCGACGTATCATATTTGCGGCTCTTTCCCTCCTTCGACCACCAGTTGCTGGGCGCCTGCCTGTGCCTGGGGGTCAGGGGTGACGGGCCTGGGCCTGGCTCTCAGCAAAGACGGCACATGGAGGTGGGTAAGGAAAGTGGTGCAGGAGGGGACAGAGAGGGAGGAGGGGTCGGGGTGGCTCTGAGTGGGGGGGAAGCTGTGGCACCAGCTGGGGCTGAGGGAGGGGGAGAGGCTGGGAAGGGAGCACGCAGGACTAGGGGACGCCCTCTGTTCTGTTGGGTGGTGAGCTATGTAGGTGGAGGTCAGGCTGGCCCAGAGCAACCCTCAGGAATTGGTGTTTCTCCAAAAACCCAATCCAAAAGCAGCAAAAGACCTAAACAAGCCATTCTCCAGTGAAGACATACAAATGGCCAATAGACACATGAAAAAATGCTCAGTATCACTAATTATCAGAGAAATTCAAATCAAAATTACAGTGAGGTATCATCCCACATCAGACAGAATGGCCATCATTGAAAAGTCCATGAATGATACATGCTGGAGAGGCTGTGGAGAAAAGGGACCCTCCTACACTGCTGGTGGGAAAGCAGTTTGGTGCAGACATTGTGGAAAACAGTATGGAGATTCCTCAACAAACTAAAAATAGACTTACTTTATGATCCAGCAACCCCACTCTGGGGCATATATCTGGAGGGAACTCTAATTAGAAAAAATACATGTACCCAAATTTTCACAGCAGCAACATTTACAATAGCTAAGACATGGAAACAACCTAAATGTCCATCGACAGATGACTGATTAAAGAAGTTGTGGTATATTTATACAGTGGAATACTACTCAGCCATAAAAAAGAATAGAATAATGCCATTTGCAGCAACATGGATGGACCTAGAAATCATCATTCTAAGTGAAATATGCCAAAAAGAGAAAGAAAAATACCATATGATACTACTCATATATGGAATCTAAAAAAAGAAAAAAAAGAGGACACTAATGAACTCATCTACAAAATAGAAACAGACTTGCAGGCATAGTAAACAATCTTATGGTTACCTGGGAAAGGGGGTATGGGAAGGGATAAATTTGGAAGTTTGAGATTTGCTAATATTAGCCACTATATATAAAAATAGATTTAAAAAAACAAATTTCTTCTGTAGAGCACAGGGAACTATATCCAATATCTTTTAATAACCTTTAATGAAAAAGAATATGATAACGAATATATGTACGTATATGCATGACTGGGACATTGTGCTGCACATCAGAAACTGACACATTGTACCTGACTGTACTTCAATTAAAAATAAATAAAATAATAATAAAAAAGAATTACTCTTAAATAAGAGCCATCCTCTTAGAGACTCAGATGTGAATTTTCTCCAAAAAGAAGTCAAGAACTTGTAATGCTCTATTTTCAAAATTCAGATCATTTCCAAATGCTTCTAAAAGAAAAGAAACCTCTTTTCTATCATGCCTCATAAAATAAAGCTAATTCACTAAGACTTTAACAACAACAACAAAGAGTCGTCTGTGTTTCTGTGAAGGGGGAGGCGGACGGAGGCCGAGGGCAGGGGCTGTGTGAGCTCTCCCGGGTGGCACCCAAGGGGCCTGCGTCCCCAAGGGGCAGGCGGCCCCTCGAGGCCCCTCACACTCGGTCTCTGTGAACTCAGGGCGCTGGCCTGAGAGTCCACCCTACCACAGCTCAACCCACGCTCAGGCCCAGCAGTCAGGCTGGGCGTCCCTGCGGGTCAGAGGTGACCACAGTGGGGCTGGGGGGCCTTCTCCAGGTGGCGGCGGCCTGGGGACCCTGGGGACCTAGGGCCCTGGATCCTGCCCCAGCCCCTAGGAAGGGACCAGAGGAGGGACTTACAGCAGAGGAGGCTGAGACCGAGGCGGGCCCAGCCAGGCCAGCGGTGCGTCTGCGGTCAGAGGCTGGCCTCTCGTGCTGGCTGCGCCCAGCTGGAAGCGTTAGGCTGCTTTGATGGGGGAGGGCAGCTGCAGGCGAAGCAACGGGAAGTGCACGACCTTCACGCCCTGCACCTGTGGCTGAGGAGGCCAAGGACTAGGGCATCAATGTGGCTGGAGGCATGTGTGTGTGATTTGGGTGGTTTCCTCAGTGGACAACAGCCCATCTGCCACCCCTTAATTTCAGAAGGTTGCTTTTTCCTCTGGGACCTGATTATTCATTGTTTTGGAAGTAGAACAGGGACTGCCTGACATCATGAGGGTTTGGGATGCTGAAGTACGGAGGGTGGAGGGGAAAGATGAATGGAGCTGTCGCTGAGTGGAGGAGTTACTGCTGCGCAGGTGGCGAGGCCAGTGAGGAGGAGGGAGGTGGGTTCTTTGACCTAAAGCAGAAGGCAGAGCCCCGGGTGCCCCAGTCAGGCAGGAAGGGAGGGAGGGGGAGGAAGAGAGGGAGGGGACAGAAGGGGAACCAGCCCCTGCCTCCAGCCAGCCCACCTCAAACTTCACTGGGCTGGCCTATCACCTGGAGACCTGGCTAAACTGCAGATTCTTACCTGGCAGCTGGGGTGGGGCCTGAGAGTCTGCACTTCTGACAAACCATCTCTAGACGTTTGCTGGGGACCCGAATCAAAAGGATGCTCCTGCCTGGGCAGATGGCGGGGGTGGCCCAACAACGGGTATGTTTCTTATCCACGTGGGGCTCCCACAGAAGCAAGTCTGATGGTGGAGAGGAATAAAAATTAACTAGTCACACAAACAAATGTAAAAGGTGATTGCATTAATCACATGAAAAGAGCAGCACAGAAAGTAGAGATTTCCCTAGTCAGAGAAGTCAGGGAAGGCTTCCTGTAAGAAGCAACATTTGCGATGAAATCCAAAAACAGCAAAGAGGGTTGCAAGCAGAGGAAACAGCAGTGCAAAGGCCCTGAGGTCAGGGAGCTCAGTGAGCCGAGGGAGCAGGAGGCAGGAAGGCAGTGGTCTGAGGTTGGGGGTGGGGCATGGAGAACACAGGGAGGCCCTCAGGGCACTAAACAAGGTGGTGACAGCATCATGTTTAGTGCAGGGGGAGGGGGGCTCAAGGCTTAGCAGCTGGTGGTGCCTCTTGGGACAAGAGCTGCTGAAATGAAACCCAGTCACAGCAACTCCTGAGCCTGCAAGGCCCCCACCACGGGGCAGAGAGTATCCCCTGGGCGGGCCCGAGGTCAGTTAGGGTTGGGGTTAGGGGTAGCGCTGTAAAGGAGGGCAGCAGACACTCCCCGCCCCGTCGCCCTTCCGGCTGCTGCCCTGACACATCTGGACCCCACGCCCCAGAGGCTGCTGTGTCAGTCGACCCCCCCTCCCCCGAGTGCTGCGACGGCTTTGGATAGCCCACCTGTCACCCCTACCTGCACGGCGGCCATGGGACGTCTCCGGAGCAGTGGTGGCCTCTTGCTCAGGTCCGTGTCCGCCAGCGCCCGCTCGGCGCCCTCGGAGAGCGCGGGAGCATCCGGTGTGGTGGGGGAGCCGGGACTCGGGGCGACCCTCCGCCCAGCAGCTCGGTGGCGCCTCGCCCGGGGGCGTGAAGCCTGGCGGTTGCGCAGGCCGCTGGCGGGGCCTCAGTTTGCCGCCCACCTGTAACTGGGCCTGTCCCCCGGAACCCCAGGCGAGGGCGCCAGGAGAGGCGTCGCGGGGCCCGAGGGTGTCCGCGCGGCCCGGGGCGCTCCTGCGGCGCAGGGGGCGGCCCGGGCAGCTAGCCTGCCCCTCTCAGGGTCCCGACGGATCGGCGCCCCGCCCGCGGCCTGGGGCTTCGGCGGGAGGCCCCCTGGAGCAGGGCCCGGGCGCCGACCGGGAGCCCTACTTTCCGACCGCGAGCCGGCCGGGGCTCGGCTCCTCAGAGGAGGGTCCGCGGCCGCGGCCCCGGGCGCCGGGCCCGTCAGGCCCGCAGAGCTGCGCCCCGGACACGCGCCCAGAGAGCTTCCGGCGGATTCCGCCGCGCCGTCGGCGAGGAGCCCCGGCCCAGCCCGGCCCGGCCCGGCCCGGCAGCAGCGCTCGGCCTCCAGCCTGGTCCCAGGCAGCCGCGGTCAGTGCAGCCCCGGCGGCAAGCCCCTTGCCGGTGTCCCCGAAGCCGGGGAGCTCGGCCCTGCTCTCGGGGCCCGCCCGGGGGAGCGCGCCCCTGGGGGACTTACGAGGCAGGTGCTGAGCCTCCAGCAGCTCCCTCCAGGCCGGGCAGGCGGCCAGCGGAGCACTCGGCCCGCCGGCCACCTCCGGGGGCTGGAGGCCGGGCGCGCTCCCCCCTAGGGAGGGGCGCCCGTGGAGCCGGCCTCCCGGCACCGCGGCGGACCTGCGGCTGGGCGTCTCAGGGCCGGTTTCTCCCCTCCCTGCCCCCGCCCCGACGTCTGTTCCTGTATCCATCTTCCAGCATAGGCCCGTGGCATTTCCCGCGCGTCCTGTGAGGACGCGGTCAGTGCGCCCAGCTGTTGCCTTGACGGGAAGAGGAGGATGGTCTGACTGAGGCTGGGGGACGGATGAGGCACAGGAGGGGGCCCTGCGGCTGGCCGGCGTCTCCCTGCGCTGCAGGAGGGGCCCCCAGGCGGAGTTGTGGGTGACACCCCAGATTGCACCTCCGGGGACCCCAGACCTGCCCACGCCAGTCCAACGGCGGGATGAGGTTCCCGGGTCTGCCGGCCCCCTGCCCGTCTCCCCGGCGGGCTCTTCTGTGACCACCTCGCAAATGGACACATGCCTGCGGGGAGGCCGCAGCCCGAGTCACGCGCACGCGGACTCCTGTGTGGACACCGAGGGGAGAGAAGACAGAGAGGAATGAGTGGGGCCGGAACCCCAGAAACGTAAGCATATTTGTTCTGGGCCTGGGATTTGCCCTGACTGCCGGGCCCAGGCGGCACCCTCTCTCCGCATCAGTCCAGAGGTATCATAGCCCCTGGCGGCCGGAGGGCCTCCTGCAGACCGGCCAGCTGCCACACCCACTGGGAAGCCCCTCCTAGCTGGGAGAAGTGAAGAGCTCTCCCCCCTCCCGGACAGGGCTCCCTCCTACACTCGGACCTGCGGGGGCTTCCCTGCCCTTGCCTGGGTCGGGACCAGCCCAGACTTGGCATTGGACTCCTGAGCTGGGTCAAAGGCGCTTCCTAGTCCCCCGTGTAGGGAGGATGAGTCATCCCTCTTCCATGGCAGGGATGAACCTTCCAGATGCCTCCTAACCACCGGCTCAGTGCTCGGAAATGCCGTTTTTAGAGCCTCACCGAGGGCTCGGTGCCAGTGAATCAGAACTTCCACTATTGAAATATAATTTGCAGAAAAGCTATTTCCCAGCAGGCAGGGCAGGAAGCGAAGGAGCCCACGCCGTGGGATGAGGCCTCCCACACAGGACCTGTGACCCAGCCTCTCCCAGGGGTCAGTATACGAAGGGGAGTCCACATGGGGAGGGGGCCCAGGTCTGCACAAATAATGGGCTGGGCCTTTCGTGAGCATCTGAAGGAAGCCGTGGTGGGCAGAGTAGGTGGCCATGGTCAGCCACTGTCCTGGGCACCAGCTCAACACCCCAGGTGACGCCAGCACCCACCTGCCCTGACTCCCTCCTGCTGGGGCAGGTGCACCGCCGTCTCTCTTCTCTGACTGCTGCTTCACGGGGCTGTGGCTGCAGCTGGGCAGGGAAAGTACTGCTGTCCTGGGAGGAAAGCCAAGGGTCAAACCCAGGGTCTGAGTCCAGTTGAACGGGCTGCCCTCAGAAGTCACACTCAGCTGAGGAGCACACACAGTGAGGGTTGTAGCGGCAATCCACAGCCGTGTAACAAATGGGCCTTGCTTAGCAGATCAGAAACCCAGCCAATTATTACCTACACTTAGGAGTCCCGGCGTGGCTTAGCCAGGGACACCATCTCTCTGTGACCTGATCTTGGAAGTGACCGTCCTGCATAAATATTTCCCATGTTTACTTTCTACTCAGGACTCGGAAGAGTCACTGATCCAGCCTGTGCGGGGAGCGGGGCTGCAGCACGATATGCAGCAGCCGAACCCTGTTCCCCGGCACCAGCACAGGCTCTTCACCACACTGAGGGGCTGACTTCCCCAAGCAGATGCTCGGCTAGCGGCTTGCCCATAGGGAAGCACTCAGACCAGGGGGGCTGGCAGCAGCCTTCCTGTTTCAGCCAGACGGATGTGCTGAGCCTGGATGGGAGGACAGGCCAACCAGAGTCGGGTGGAGCGGGGCATGGGGGGCGGTGCCTGCTGGGGTCCCCGTGGGGCAGGCAGGGTCCCAGAGTGCTGGGCAGAGGTGGGGGCTGGGCTCCCCACCGTACTAGAACTCGACAGTGGGCCCCACACCCCCAGGCTGCAGGGACAGCCGAGGGTCCCTGGGCCAGCCCCAGGCACTGTGGCCAGCACAGCATGGGGGCCCCGCTGGGCTGGGGCCTCAGGGAGAGCTCAGCCCTTCCATGACGGGACAGCACGTTGGGCTGCAGCCCTGTCCCACCCCTGCTCGTCCAGCCTCACTTCACTGAGGACCAGGGACCATTCCCGCTGAGGCAGGAAGGGTAGGGGTACCGCCAGGCCTCACGATGGGGCACGACCCAGGACAGACCATTAGGGACACAGGCCAGACTCCCCGCCCAGCACGCTCCTGACTCTGTCTCTGTCTCTCTCTGTCTCTGTCTCTCTCAGAGAATTAGTCTGTGTAGGAGGTGGGTTGAAGCTATGGGGCACAGGGCAGGAGGAGTGGCCAGGCCTGGGACTAGGTGGTCCTGGGGGAACAGGTACTCCTTGTGGGGTGGAGAGGGGAGGGGAGGGGAGGTGAACTGCTGGGGTTCCCCTTGCTCCTGATCTCAGCATTTTCATGCCATCTCCGTCAATGCTCTCAGATGACCCCACAGGTTGGTTCTAGTTCCCTCATTTGTGAGGTGAGTAAAAGGGGGCTCAGAGAGGGTAGGTGACATGCCCAAGGTCACACAGCTATTAAACAATGGAGCAGAACTCGGACTTCCTTGGGCCACTTGGGAGCTGGTGGACACCAGAGCCCCCAGAGCTGGGCACAGTCCAGGGCTTGTCCCTTGTAAGAGGGGCTGGGGCATCTGCAGCTTCGCTGTCCCTGCCTCAGCCAAGGAAGGTGGCTCCAGGGCCCGACTCCATGCGCTCCACGCCTCGAGCGTTCTGGATGGGAGAGCCCAGGCCAGTGCCTTGCGGTGGGTCCTCAGCTCCAAGGGGCATCTGGCCTGAAACCGCAGAGACAAAGGGGTCTCGCTTCCCAGATGAGCCCCAGAGACCCTCCAGGGAGGGGGACAGGCCCAAAGCGGCTTCACTCAGTTCAACGCCTTACCCGAAGTAGCTCACTGGAAAATGGGCAGTGCTCTGAACACCGGTCCCCTCACACTTCATCTCCCTCACGCATCCACACACACATGCATGCACATGCAGATCACATGCGTGCACACGCATACATGCACATGCACAGCTTTACCTACAAAGAAACCGCTTCCGCCCACCACCCACCCGTTGCCTGCACACACTTGCTTTTTATGTCCCCCTCAGGCATTTCTTCACAGGCTGGCCCTGCTCCAGCCGCTGAAAGCCGAGGTGGCTCTGCTGACCTGCGGGGCCCTCAGCAGCCCCCACTGCCTCGGCCCTGCTCTCAGTGGAGCCACTCCTGGCCTCAGGAGGGGGCAGGTCCGTGAGCTGCAGGACCTGTGGTTTTAGACCATCCCAGGCCGACGAGACCTGTGTTGTTCAAGGGTGGCCACTGGCCCTGGGCTGCTGGTGCGGGTGTGAAGCACATCCACCCTCCAAGGTGAGCGTGAGCTTGCGTGGGTAATTGTTGATTCTTGTTGCCTGTCGAAGTGGCAGTGCTTTGCACGTAGTCAGTGAATAAAATACATGAAAATCGAGGTAGCCTGGCCACTAGGCAACTTAAAGCCACATCAGTTTCTCACGTTACACTTCTGCTGACGGCGGGCCCAGCTATGAGAAGCTGACCTGCTTCTCTCTGTGTTGGCGGGAGGACCTGGCCCAGCCGCCTGGGGTGCATTTGTGCAGGAAGCGGGGCTCCGGGATAGGGTAGTGACACTCATGGCCCTCCCCACCGACCCTGCACAGGCCCAAAGTGGGCTCTGGTCACAGCCCGTTCAGCCTGTCCCTGGTTCTCAGACTGGAATGGAATCCATCTTTGTCGCTGAAAGGAACCTTAGAGGCTCTGAGATGCTGGAGCCAGGCCGTGGGTCCCCCTCCTTTACACAGAGGCCCAGCAGCCTGGAAAGGGGAGGCAGCCACTGCCCACTCACTGCCCCCAAAAGCCAGCCCAGGAACCCTCCTCCCTCACCCGGTGTGGGCACCGAGCAGAGCCCTGAGGGCACAGGTACATCGCCAGGAACCTGCCCTGGGCCAGAGGCACAGGGAAGGGACTGAGTCATTACACCCCCCTTAACACCCCCCACCCCCCGCCCACGTTGCCGAGAGAAGGGCTGCAGCCCTCAGGGTCAGAGGCGCGGCCGAGCCTCCTGCAACGCGCGCGGGTCCAGCCGGCCGCACGTGACCTCCACGCCCCGCTCCCCTCCCATCCCCTCCTGCTGCTGCGCCCGCGCTGTGTTCTGAGCTTCCGGAATCACTGCTCCTGCGTCTTCATTTGTCAGCTTCTGCTGCAGGACCGGGGCTGGAATCTCCGCACTTGTGTCCTCACTGCTCTCCCGGCTCCACTCACCTTGCAGCGCTGTGTACGCAGCTGCACTCCCTTCCTCTCTTGGAAACCAATCCTCAATCATTTCAGGTTTGCAATAAATTGTGCAACTTATGGAACGAGGCTGTTTTCTTCCCCCAGAGCTAATGCGTGTGTTCAAAGAGCAGAGAACAACGCAATTATAACCGTGCACTGAAGCAGTTATTTTTTAGTGTTTCGAGGCCGATCTCTTTTCTCCTCATTCTGTATTGTATACTCAGCTGATTAGCTCTAATGAGCTCCAGAGAGTAACTGGCAAAACATTAGAGGAATTCATCGCCCATAAATGGGGGGGGGGGGAGATGCTGTCTGTGCTTGGAAGCGGCTGCACTCAGGTGGCGCGCGTCCAGGAAACACACCTGATGCTTCTGAGCACAGAGCCCGGATGGAACCGGATGGAATGTGCAGGCTCCTCACCCTAACAGCCGAGCGTTTCCCATTATGGAAACCGGAGCCCCTCACAGCTCCGTGAGGACCTGCTGCAGAGGAGGCAGGTGGTGCCGGCCATGGGGCACCTGCTCCAGGCTGTCATTTCTGCTGTCAGAGGCCCGGGTTTAGTCGGGGCAGCATTCCCAAGTTCACCCGCAGCTCAGAGCCCAGCCTCTCACCCAGGCAGCATTTCATACTGAGAAGGGCACACCTCACCCCATCCTGCCAGCCTTCTCCACACATGCATCACTGGTCCCAATCAGAGAGAAAGCCGGGGATTTCATCCAGGGATGTAGACAAACGCAGCAATTTAACGTGAGCCGATGTGCACATGCCACGGGATGCAGTGCAGACCCTTCAGTTCCTGGGGTGGGGGGACACTCGGGGTTCTCGGGTTCAGCTCCTGTGCAACACCCATGGTGTGGAAGAGCACGCCCTGGCTGGCCCACTGACGAGACGAGCTGGCAGTGAGCGGTGTGTCCCAGAACCCAGTGCCCGCCCACCAGCAGACGCACACAGCCGCCCGCAGGTGCAGCCAGCCTCCAAGCTGAGCGTAAGCCTTAGCCGACCCTGACGTATGTCATTTGAAGCTAGAGTTTGGGGCTGGCCACATGGAAAGTGCAAATCAACGCTTCACCTGTTTCGCCCTAAATTTCCAAGGCCCATGCCATGCATGCAGAACAGTCGACAGATACCTCGCCAAGTCAACAGGGATTCACTGAGCATCGACTGTGCTGCAGGCAGAGTGCCGGGACTGAGCCGGGCTGATCCCCACTTTCAGGGAGCACGTTCCCCCATCTTCGTGGGGAGTCCTAGGAAGGAAACTCGTAGGAGTTTAGACTGATGGGTGAATGCGAGTCCTTGTTGTCAGCAGAGATTGACCAACACGCAGAATGGAACAGAGTGCCCAGAAAAGGCTGATCTGCAAAGGGGAGAAGTCCGGAAGTAATGAGGGTGGGGCTCGCGACCGTGTGATACGAAACTTCCTACGTGGTGAAGAGGACACCTGCGCCCTCACCTCTGACCACACACAGGCACACACACATCAGCCAACCCCAGGGGACCACACAGAAGAAGACTGTCTTTGTGACCCTGGAGGAGGGAGGCTTCATAAACAAGATCAAGACACTCGAACCACAAAAGAGATCCATGTTTTACTACATAATTAAAAACTGTAAGATAAAATTCGCTAAATAAGGTTAAGACAACTGGTAGAGACCGAGAGGATACGTAACAAAGGATGAACAGCTGGAGACAAAGAACATGGAGCGGAAAAGCGGGGGAGGCTCGCAGACCAGCTGCCCCAGCGTGCCTGGCCCCCACCTCCCGCCCGCCCGGCCCCGCGTCACCTGCGCTCAGGGCTGAGTCAGCCACCCTGCTCTGGAGGCTCACCCAGGGTCGGACACCGCGCCCACCACCCCCACCCCCCTCTCATGACACAGATGGGAATAAAGTATCTTTTAAAAAGACGCATTCTTGGAGAAAATTTTAATTTAAAAAAAATCAAAAGAAAAACGAAACAGTGCCTAAATCTTTATTTTTCATAACCTACATTTTTTCAAATTAGACAGTTTTACACTGAATTGACACAAAAGGAAACTTAAATTACCAATAGTTTACACGTAAGCTTGATTCCAGTCTCAATGAAAAGAAGCAGAACAAAAACAAAAGCTCTCGGCCAAGCATCCAGCCCCCCGGGAGCTGGGCTCCGGCCCCTCCTCCAGCTGCGATTGTCACTGCTCCCCGCGGACACTCGCCCGCCCCGCTGCGGCCTCCCCACGGCCACGGCAGCCACCCCGGCACGGCCACAGAAGGCGCTCCTGCCGCTGGAGTGACCAGCAGTGATGCCATCACAGGAGGCCTGGTCAGAAAAGCATGGCACTGACTCCTAAAAAGCAACTACGCTGCTTGATTGAAATTCATGTCTGGTGAGGCGCCAGGTTCTCACCCTTACACTTCCAGGTGGTGCGCGTCGTCACACAGCTGAACAGGCGAGAGCGCCGTTGTGACTGCGGTACCTCTGACTCTGCACCTCGAGGCACTGCGGGGGGAGGAAGAGCCACACGGGCAGCTGCGCAGGGCGGGGCAGCTGCGCAGGGCGGAGCCGCCCTCCCAGCTTCCTGCCCTGCACCTTCCGTTCTTTTCTGAGGAGGATCAGAAAAGTGGGGGCCATCGGGCACGCGCCCTGGCTTAATTAGAAAGGATGCTGCAAAAATCACCCCCGAGTGGGGTCTACTCTAGAAGCCAGGACTGCAGAGGGGGCAGTGAAGGCCACGGCCGCCACAGGCCACCTCCGCCCATCCTCCAACGGCAGCAGCACGGGGCCAAGCACACGCCTCCAGGGCCTCGGGCTCCAAGAGGGTGCGGATCCAGGCGGTGACATTCGGGGGTGACGGTGGCTGGCGACATCCACCCCCTCCTCCAGCACAGACTGCGGCGTCAGGGGATCCCAGCACTGGGAGCTGGCCTTTCCGACTCCTTCTACAGCACTCACCAGTTTGGGTGCAGGAGGTCAGTTACTTCTGATCTTTCAGCCAGCAGTCTCACAACCACAAAGAAGCAAGGTCCCCCGTTCCTTCCTGGGGCACCGGCAGCATGGCGCCGGGCGGGCCTCGCGCTAGGACAGAGGCGCTGCTCGAGGGAGACGCCGTTTCCTCCGGCGGGCGGGTCGCGCGAGCCGCCTGTGATTCTAGGTAGACTCATTTCTTACTTTCACTTGAGATCCTGCCAGTTTCTCCTTTCTGGATTATACCTCGAAACCCTTTCACACTGGCTGTGATTAGTACATATTTACATACTTTTAAGAAGAGCATAAAGACATTCGAAGGTTTTAATAAGACTTTTCATCTCCCTTTCGCAGCAGCAAAGAGGCAGAGTCAGCCCAACACACCAGTACAAGAGAAAAAGAAAAAACCTCAACGAATTAAAATAATGTTCAAACCACAACACTGAGTTTATCTACATCCAGCTCAATAGCAACATTTATAATATATCAGTTTTTATCAGATTTTTCTCTGTAGGGTACCTTTTTAATATGTTCTGATTATTTACAACTGTACAAGCAAACCACACACTCCCAAGTGCACATATTTAATACAGTATCAACTATTTGCATTTACAGGATTTCTCAACAATCTGAAGACCAACTGCTTAGGACCTCCAGGTGTCACAGCACTGCCGCCAGGTCCTGTCCTGCAGCACGCTCACTCAGCAGCCAGAGCGACACAGAGCCCACGCGGCTGAGCAGCGGCAACCACTCGCGCCAACCCAGGGGCCGGTCTCATGGACTCTAAGCTGTCCTATACAAAAGTTAAGGCAAAGTCATTTTCAAGTTTAAATAAAATTCAAGTCTTTAAATATTGGATGGAAATCATCTTTAAAAAAAAAACCTCAGGCTTGTTAAATAACATTTTGTGGAATAAACTGTATGGTTACATTTAGCAGGAAATAATCTTATTTTAACGTCTGCTGCTTAGAACACTTAAAGGAAAAATTTAGGTATTTTAAAACAAAATAACTTATGTTTATTATCAACTGCTAGCTTTAGTGCATGCGTGTTCTTCTTAGAGCAGCACTTCCAGAAGGGTCCACGAGACCCTCGTCTTGGGAAGAGAGCAGGAACCTGGTCCTCCACCACCAGACGGGCACCACAAACACCTTCTCTCACGATTCAGGAACGTTCCGAGCCGCGCGCCGGTGCGGAGGGACGGGGAGGCGCCCCGGCAACGGGCCGATGCGGGAGCGGGCGCCACACCCTCCCCGCCAGCTCGCGGGAGCAAGACAACATCAGGGTACAATTTCGCGATAACGTGTCAGTGGGCAACAAAGTTTATGTTCTCATGTAGGTTCCATTCACAATGTGCTTTGGGTTTATCTTACATAACAGCCACTTGAGACTGGAGTGAGAAGCTGGTTACTTGCTGGCAGGACAGGAGGGCTCTCGGGGCGCTCTGCAGGGCCACTCTGCCCAGGAGGTCAAAACGGGCTAGACTTGAGAAAATGCTAGAACCCCTGTCAAGATTCTGAATGGAAGGACAACTCCAGGCCAGCGTGCGGCGCCTTCTGACCCATCCCACCTCCGGGCTACACTCAGCATTGCCCCACGCCTCAGTCCCACTGTCCTCAGCCTCATCCGTCGGTCTGGACATCTTAGAGATACGCACTTGCTAACCAGTTATTTTAAAAAATGAAGTAGCATAGTTCTGCTTAATTTAGAAAAACTCACTATATATATAGCTTGCATTCATAGCCACATGGAGGCTTAATAAAAAATATCAATTTGTTAGGATAAATGCATTTTCTATCCTGAAAAAAATCAGACTTATGCATCACCTCCAGTTAAGCACCAACCTAAAATAAGGTTTATATTAATTAAATCCTGAAAAATAGATTTTTTTCAAGAGAGGGGAATCCGACTCAGAAGAAAAATAACTTGCAGGCACCTCGGGGGCCTTGTCTACACTGCAAGCTCCTAACCAGCGGCTCACTCCCGTCCCGAGAGGGACAGTGCTTCGTTGTGGCGACCCCAGCTCCTCGCAGCCCGCCAGACCTTGGTGCTCACTGAGGGGACCTGGGGGGGGTGCTCTGTTCTCTGTGCGGACGCCGCCCCGCGGCTGGGGGCGAGGGCCGGCGCCCCGGCGGCCTCCTCTGGTCTCTGGGTGGTCCCGGGCTGGACTTGGGGGCGGGGGGCTCCCTCTCGGCGAGCTTCCTCTCCTCCTTCCCACAGCCGACAGTGTTTGGCTTCTGCTCTTTTGGGGGCTGCAGTGGGGACGGCGGCGGCTCCCTACTCGTCCTCTGACAGATCTCTGCGTAGCTGGGTTTCCGCAGTTCCTGGGAAGCAGACACAGCTCTGGGGTTACAGGACAGCACTCGAAGGTCAAGGTCACTTGAGGTAAAGGTCAAAGAGGTTCAACTGTAACTAAATCTCCACACTCAAAAGTACTGTTACTTTTAAATAAAAGGTTCCCACATTTCAACAATGAGTTTCCGCTGCGGCCCATCTTTCCCTCCAAGATAGTCTAGAAACATCTGGTAAAAACAGGTAGAACTGGAAAAGATGTGGGGATGCAAAGTGCCGACTCAACTCCTTCCAGCCTCTGGCCTTCTAGTGTTTCTGAGCCACATTCCAGCCCGAAAGGAGGCGAAGACACCAGACGCCCAGAGAAACACAGAGGCCGTACATGCTTCCGCGCCAGACACCCTGTGCAGCCCAGCGCATGCCTCGGGGATGCGAGGCGGGTGAACTGCAACACGGCTCCAGGGCATCTGGCAACGACCGTGGGCTGTGGCTCGGGCAAGAGTTAAAAAGGTTTAAAAAGTGAGTGGGGCTTGCAGGTAAGTGGAGGATGAAGGCTAAGACAGAAGAGAACATTTAAAGCTACGTAACCTCCACCAACTGCTTATTAACTTAGAAAGAACTTTAACTTATGAGAAAACCTAGTGGACAAGAAGTGCTTAACTTCCAAATCCAGATGATTAAAGCCCACCCAACATCAAGCTGAGGACAACAAAGATCAGACAGAAAAGAGTCGGGACCGGCACCCAGGGGAGGAGACAAGAGGAGGGGCCTGTGGCTGGGCTGGGCCAGCGGCCCTGGTCCCGCTGCGCTGAGGTGGCCGGAAGCCCTACGCAGCCCGGAGCTGCAAGCCCCGGGCCACTCAGGAAGGCAGCCCCGCTCCGGAGCCCGAGGCTGGGAGACCCTTGGCCGTGGGAGGAGAAATGAGCAGAGCGGGCAGTCATGAGTGCCAGCACCCCACAGGGCGCCCTGGACAGAGCACAGCACCCAGCGGGGCACCTACCGTGGCAGCGCCGTTCACCTGCACCGATTTGCTGGAGGTTGTACTCAGGGCAGGAGGAAGTCTGTCCACATTCGGGGTGTCCCTCTGCTTCTCCGCCACTTTGGGATCCCTGCAAAAGTGCCACCCCACAGGCCCATGAGTGCCCCACCCACAGGCAGCCCAGTGGGGACCATGGGGATGGGGACAGGGTGGCACTTACTCAGGCGGGCGGGTGGGGGAGGGGGCGCGCTCGAAGGTGGCAGGGGTGGCGCAGGGGGTCGGCAACGAGGGCTCTCGGGGGACCACCGCGGGAGGAGTGTTCGTGCTGGCATCTGCGTTTAGGCTCTGAAAACCATCGGAAAAACAGCTTACAACCAGTAGACAAGCGTCTGTGAGATCTCAGTCGTAATGATAAATAGGTGGCTGTCGGTGCTGGGAGCCCAGGTGTCGTCCTGCCCTGAGGACAGGTGGGCTTGGCCCAGACCAGAGCTGGAAACACAGCCAGGCCACAGCCGCCTCCGTCCTCTTGCAGCCATTGACGCATCTCGTCCCAGGCCCTCTTCTGTGGTCCAGCACCACCAGCTGCAGCCCTCCTCCCCACTGACCAGGCATCAGAAATCCTCAGCTCACCCTGACAGCAAAGTGCCCAGCACAGCCCGGCATATAACGAGCTTCCTGTGCATGTGGAAGCGAGCAGGTGAGCAGAGAGCCCACACAGGTGCTGGGCAGGTGTCAGCAAGCGGAGGGTGGGAGCTGGGTCTTACCCTTTCTTTGGACGATCCCGTGAGCAATCCAGACAGCCTGTTCTCAAACAAATCCTCTGTCTTCAGATGCCCTGCTGCCCCGGGCAGCGGGGGGAAGCTGGACAGCCCTAATTCAAAGCTAGGGGACGGAGGCCTGGGTGGTGTTGGAGACTGAGTCTGACTCCTCTGAAAGAGAAGAACACCGTGAAGTTGCCTGGGGTGGACGGGCAGGAAGGTGCTGAGAAACACAGCAGGTGAGAGGCCCACGCTTGGTCCCCAGTCTCCTGGAGTCCACACCTGCCTGCCAAATGGACAGCTAGTCCAACCATGCCAAGCCCTGGTCACCTGACCAGAGCTCGTCTGTTAGGCAAGAGCTCTTCAAGGGCAGAGCTGAGAAGATGAAACCTCAGGGCTGCTGCAGCCACGGTCAGAGATGGGGGTTAAGAGCCGCATCTGTACGGCCACCAAGACCCTCTGGCAGCCGACAGACCAGCAGGACACAGCAAAGTGCCAGATGCAGAAGAGCCCGAGTGCAGCCTTCACCTTCCTCACTCCTGACAAGTTCCGTGTTATTACAGCGGAGTCTGGAATCTAAGTCACAAAGGAAACAGTAAAAGAAAAACAGAGGCCACTCTCTCAGCTCCCTGCAACTTATGTAAGAAATGTTAGAGAGAGATTTCCTTTAAAAGAAACAGTTTAACAGAAAAAGGGAGGGGGCTTCAGTTATCTGAAAACTAACTTACTGAAATGCCCTGTATTTTAATCAGTAAGTAAAAGCATGGTATTTGCCAAGAGTCTCATCACGTCCCCTGACTGCAAGACAGTGACTCAGCACAGTGATATCTGAGCATGATTTATAAGCCCAAGATCTCAGGAGAAAGGCAGTGACGTATTTTTACTGAAACACTGTTAGTCATCCTGCTGGATGCTGTTCTGTAAGCACCCCGCTCCTTGGCTGAAAGGGACAAGGAGCAGACAGGGAACCGCGTCTGTATTCAGTAGAGCAGGGGAGTTCGCGGTGAGTGGTGGGCCGTGGGCCCCTTGGGCTCTCACGGGCCCACGGAGCCTGAAAGGGCCAACCTGTCCCAGAAACTTACACCAACAGGAAGACCATCCCCGCAGAAGGAGAATCTGGAGAAGAATCTGTTCGCACTCAGGGGAGAGCAGGTGAGGGTGAAAGCGGACCCAAGCTGACGAAGCCCTGCCTTCTGGGCCCCCTGCCTGCATCTCCTCAGTGCCCCTGGGGCCCGCGGCAGCCCGACTCAGGCAGGCACGAGCCCTCGGAACGAGGCCGCTGCACCCTCTGAGGTTCGGCAAGCTTGTGCTCAGACCCCACCGGCTCAGAGCAATTTTTAGAGGCTTTATTTTAAACATCTGCATGTTTCTGAGGTGAACTCAGCTTTTTAGAAAATACACATTTTTAGGAAAAAAGACTTGGAAAACATTCACTAAGCCTCAACTTCCAGGAACGAAGGAGGTGTGTGCGGCACCTTCAGGGCCTCAACAGCGTTAGGAGAGACACAGCGCTGCCCCTGGCGCCGCGGGCGGGGCAAGGCCTCCCGCTCTCGCGTCTGGGACCACCGCTGGTTTCTCAGGCCCTCAGACCACCCAGCACAACGAGAGGCCCGCTCTTGAACACACACACCCGCGCCACGTGCTGGGCTTCTAAGTGGCTCCAGGTCCAAACATGGGAATGGGATGCAAAACAGAATGAAATGGAAATGGCAATGGAAAAATGTGTCACCTGTGAAGGAGATGTAGTGACTAAAAGGTAACGAGTGTCTGAGGAGACATCAGACAGACTTGTTCATCCAAATGTTACAGGAATTCACTGGGCCCAACGAGAACCAAGACATGAACCGCCTTACCAAAGGGTTCACCGAAAACTGGCCTGAACTGACCAATGTGATAGAATTAGGGGTGTTCATTTTCTACCAGTTTGCCCTTTCCAAGCTCCAGGCAAATACCTGGTACCTTCTGTGAGGAGAAGGCACATGCTCAGTGGCTCGGGGTGAGACCAAGAATCTCCCCAAGGTCCTTCCCTGCCCTCTACACCCAGCGTCCAAATTCATGCACCCCGCCTGGCCATGTGGGGACACATGCACCTGCCCCACAGAACCCTGCAGAGTGTCCCCCAAGGAAGGGGCCGTTCAACTACCCCCAGCAGACACGCCCACGCCTCAGGTACCCACCACCTGCATAAATCATCACTCATTTCGGGTCTGTCACGACCGTGAGTTATGGCAGGAGGCAACTATGCTCCCTACATGGTGGGGACAGAGTAAGCTACTGTGAATCAAAAATACTGATGAGCTAATTCCTACGGGGGGGAAGTCTGTTCTGCGTGTCCAAACTCGTAACTCCAGGGATTTCAAAGTAGGCAACCTGGTTGCCACACAGAAAGAACCCAGCTAGACACCTGCGGACGGACCCCACTGTGCGCACACCGTGCCCTGGCTGCGCCTGTGACCTGCACAGGACACGCGGGCACCGGGGGCTCCCCAGGAAACCAGCCACCACTGCCTTCTCTTCAGAGCATCAAAACCGTCCATTATCATCTGGCAGACATCGTATTACGAGGAAACCACTTTTGAAAAGCTCCTTCTCGTGCCTTAATTGACTGAATTGCACTTCAAGTCTGTTCAGTGTAAACCAGGCTCAGTGTCCCGAGCACAGCACGATGTACTCACTGTGAACTTCTCCTCTCTCTTCTTCCGGAAGCCAAAGGAGTTTTTCCTAGGGAAGAGAAAAGCACAGGACTGTTAAGATTTTTCCCCTTGAAACATATTTCACTGAGCACATAGGTAGTGCACGTATATTCAGTCTTTACACAGATGACTTCTGATTCTAAATTCCCAACCCTAACGAGTGTAAGCAAAACAGACATCTTACAGTAACGGACTAAACCTGAGGTCTAGCAAGGTAAATAAAACACACACTGAAAGGATTTTCCTATTCGGAACACCTGTTAGCGTGTAAATACTTGAGTATCTGTTCAGTTGTAGAAGACGTGTAAGATCTGATCCTGAGCTACAAAGATGAACCATTAAAGAGCAGTGATGAACGCCCATCTGCGTGATCATCACCAAGACCCCAAGCAGCCGCGGGCGCTCACTGCCGCGGCCTTCATGCTCTGGGCCAACAGCCTTCACTGGCTGAACCAACCACGCAGGTCGCGGAGCCCCTGTGCTTTCTACACCTGTCTGCCATCCTTACACCCCGTTCTGGGCTCCCAGGTTGCAGAGTCACACCAGCAGGCAGCAGAACCGTTCCACACGCCACAGCCAAAACCACAGCAACGAACACCTAGTGGGTGGTGCCCGGGCTTCCACGGCCTGACAAGCCACATACTAATTCCAGTTCATAATTTTACTTTTACTTCCTTATCCATTGTCATTTCACTGAAAGCAAAGGCTCCCTAAGGGCCGTATTACATAAACTAAAAAGAAATTTAGAAATAATCTCGACTAACTCCTTTGTTTCTCAGAGAACCTCCCAGCAGCCTTGCCCAAGACAGCCTAAGGTGTCAGAGGGTGACCCCTGTGCTGAGCAGGGACAGCCTGGCCGCCCCGCTAGGGGAAGCACAGTGCAGGCCTCCAGGACTCTGGCCCAAAGCCACGCCATCCTGTAGAAACTAGTCCAGAAATAGCCCCCGGCTTTCAAGGGGCTCCCAGCAGACAGAGACTACATGCCTGCCCACAAGACACCGCAGGACTGAGGAACATTCTGCCCGTGGTGCCCGGGCACAAAGTCACAAAGACGGGCGTGACTGTGAGACCCCCACCCCGACCATGACAGAAGCAGCATGTCTCGGCCTGGGCTGCCCCCCTGCCCTCGTCCACATCTGTGGCCTTGGGGTAGTCCCTCTGCGTCTGAACGACACTCCACCGGAAAAGCCCTGAAGAGCCCGAGGCCTGGTCTGGAAACAAGGACCATGAGGGCGTCCTGACCAGCCCCTCCCCGCCGGCTTCATGTCCCAGGGCACCTCAGCTGACCATTCCCCCTTCCTGATGTCTGGCTGGTGGTGGATGAAGTCCTGGGGTAGACTCTTTGGGGGGAGCTCGACCCCCCACTGGAGGGGGGTCGCATGCATCTTGCTGTGGTCTGAAGCCGGAATTGGTGGCAGGACCGCCTGAGATGCGTGGACAGAGCAGGCCTGCTCCCACTGTGGAGATGCTGGGCAGAGGCTCTGCACCTGAGGGCCCTGCTCCACGCCGAGGAAGACGGCGAGGCCCGGGAATGGGTCTTCCTGGTGGCACTTTTCCCGCACCATCTCCAACCAGCCCTGACTGCGCCCAGGGAACCACCTTTCTGAGGGCCTAGCCTCAGCTCCGCAGGCCCTGCTCCAGGCCCCTCAGTCTAACAACCCACACCGTTTCCCCGGCAGCAGCTGCTTCCTGAGGTCGCTGCGTCTGCACTTCCTCGGTGTCCCCTCTGCCCCTCAGCCCTCCAATGCCTGTCCAGCCAACTTCATGTCCAACTTCCTGATGCTACGCAGCCCCAGCCACGCCAACTCCACCCGGCCATGGCGAATGGGACGTCCACACTGCCCTGGGCACACACCAGTCGGTGCCTGACGGAGGGGCTCCTGCGTGTCAGACATGGTCCCGTCTGCTCTGTACAGAACATGTGAAGAAATTGTCCCTAAAGTTTTCCAAGTGGGTAAAAAACCTTAGGCAGGTTGAACACGTGCTGGTTGTGGCTCTGGGTCAGAGGGCAAGTCCTTCCTGGCAGCCCGTTTGGAATTAACCACTGAGGGAAGGAAATGCATAAAGCCAGCCTCCACCTGTCAAGACCGTGCCGGACATCACGGATGAACCCTTGCACCCCTCCCCGTTCCCATCTTGTCCCCCGATGAAGGGTGAGTGGCAGAGGGCGAGACAGGGAGTGGCACCCATGGAAGTGAGCGGGGAGAGGGCACAAGGGGCAGGCTGTGCAGGACCTGCCAGAACCGTGGAGGGGCAGGCGAGACCTCCCCTAAATGTGGCCAGCGGCACCACGTAACTGGAACAGCTCTTGTTTATAAGTAAGCTCAATATGAATTTAAACGCTGGTCTGCCCGCCCACACAACTCACTGCCTGACTGCCGTATGACTCTGCAGTGGGAGGAGGAGTGAGGCGGGGCAACCACAGGCTCACAGAACACAGAGTCTGATCAATTCTCCACAAAGGACGACTGGGAACTAACACGGTTCAGCCCACCCCCAGTCCTCACAGGACGCTGTCCTATCACCAAAAAGAGGGAACCAGCAAGTCCCTGCTCTGAAAGTTACCCTCTGAGTAATCACACAAAACCTCTGGTGGCTACAGCCTTCAATGTGATTTTCTGTGATGGATTTGAAAATAACGATTGCAGAACACACCTAAATGAATGGAACCTGAAACTACAAACAGTTTATAAAACACCAGGTGCCTGCCCAGCAAAGACTAAGCACTCACCTTCCTCTACCTAAGCCAGGGGAGGGCTCCAGACTGCTCGGCTCCACGCGCCCCGGCCCTGCGTCTCTCTTGGCGAAGGTTGGAGGGTTCTGTGCCCGTGCTCGAGGCTGACCTGCCGGCCTCGTCTGCGGGCTCCGGACACCATTAATCAGCTGATCCGCAGTAAAGGTAAACATGGAAGGACTTTCCAGAAGCCCAGGCCCCCTCTCTGCACTGGGGATGGCATGGCGCGGATGAGACTTACTGGGGTTCCTATAAATAAAGCGTTTATGCAGCACAGCTCTAGAACGGTCACAGCGTCACAAAATGAGCATGCTAATACGCAAACGCCTAGGCAAAAGTGTTCTTTCTATTTAGAAAAAAACACAGGAAGCGTTATTTAGCATTGTTAACTCGTAGTATGTCTGATAATGCCAATCTGAACACAACATCAATGCTCTGCTTGGCTGTGGTCCAGGTCCCCAGAAGCCTTTGTCTCCAGTGAGCCTGTCCTTCCCGCAGGCACCACAGCACACATTTGAGGGTCTAATCCTCAGACAGCGTGATCCCACACTTCTGGGTGTTTCATGTCTGACGGACATTAACGCTAGTCAAATCTATCATCAGCGAGTGTCAGGGGGACTCGAGCACGTGGTGAGGACTGCCAAGGTTTTCCACGTGTCGTGTTTCTGCTCTGCTCTGAAAGTACACAATATGGCAGTGACCTCGTATTACTTGCCTGCTTCTTGGAGGGTACTGTCTGAGGGAGGCCAGAGGAGACGCTGCAGGTTTGAAGGTGGGAGATGTGAACCCATTTATAAATCCAGCATTTGGAAATGGAGTTACCTAGGTTCATTAAGAACAAAGAGATTTCAGTTGGTTAGTGCTGCACCTTGTGGCAACCTGGGTCACTTCTGTTCCACGTTCTGCAAGGAACATCCACGCCGAGAAAGGCGCAGCAGGGTGAGGCCCGCTGGAGTGTCTTCTCCTCGGCTGCACTGCTAGGAGCCCATTGCAAAACCCTTCTCAGATGCATCCCCTTGCACTCCTCATGCTCGGAAGTGCCCCAGCTCTCCTGGAACGTGGAGTCACATTCTGCGTTGTACGAGGGACTACGCAGCTTAGGGAACGCCAGACAGGAGGGAGGCAACCTGGGCAAAGGGCTGGACCACATCACACAAAATGCATTCAGTGTGTGCAGCCAGCCCCCGTGCCTCCCAATAAACCGACCATGAGGGCTGCTGCGCTGGGGCAGGTGTCCCTGCCTGAGCCCCACGTGAAGCCGGACTCACCAGGGGCGGGTCGAGATAGCTGTGTGTGGCTGACCAGGCCTGGGGGGCGACCAGGCTGTAGAGAGGGAAGTGCTGCTGGGCGCTGTAGACCGGAGGCAAGTAGAACGAGGCCGCGTAGCGCTGCTGCGTGTAGAGGCTCACGTCCAGGGGCCGGAAGCCGTTCTTTGGCAAAAACGTGTTTATAGCTATTGCCTTTGCTTTTATCCGTGCCTGTGTGAAAACAGTAAGCTTCTGTGAGAATACTAAAGAACACTAATTTGCAAACAAAGTATAACCAAAGGTCCTGCTTACCTTAATTGGTTTTCCTTGAAAAGTTTTGACTTCTTCTCGCAGATATTTGTACGCCTGAGGGCAAGAATCATCCGTGATACCAACGTGTTAATCTTACAAATAAGACGAACTGACAACTCAGTGCCTCGAGTAAGGAGCTGTGTACTTAACACATGGTGGACGCGACCAAGAACAGTGTCCCTTGACCTTTTTGGGTCACACTCCTTAAAAGAACCTGATAGAGGCTACGGAACTGTCAAAAATTCTCATGAACAATATCTGTACATAACTTTCTAAGCATTAACAGAAACCACAACAGCATCCCACAGATCACAGGCTAAGAATCCTCACCCAGGGAAACAATGACCCCAACGTGCACCTGGAATTACACAGGCTGGGAAAGAAAGGGTGAAGATCACAGTGTTCAAGTCATTATTTACGAACCTCCTCCTTCTCCACATGTCCCCCACGACCCCGAGGGCTCTGAGCCGCCCCACGTGGGAAGGAGGGCTCGTGCTGCTCCAGACAGGCTCTCCCCCCTCCCACCTCTCTGTTCCTGTGAGGCCCTCTTCCCTTCACCCAGTTAAAACCCAGCCTTCAGACCCTGGCTTCTCTGCCCGAGCCCCAGCAGTCTCGCTGACAACACCTGGTACCACATACAGGGCACTCCCTACATGGGCGCATGTCTCCCTAAGGAAGAGTCTTCCTTTACGGGAAGGGAACCCCCTGAACTCCTTGTCTCCCACAGAGAGCCTCTCGACGCTTTTTCAAGGACGTTGCAGTGCGACACTGCCCTGCAGCGTCAGGGTTAGGTTCAAAGCCCCAACACTTTCCTGCACAGGTGAAAGGGCAGAACCAGTTTCCCTGCGCTGTCAGCCTCCCCCGTCCTTAGGAAGTCATGCCTGCACTCTTCACGTTGCTACAGAACTGTCTGCACACACACCTGCTCTGGCTTGCTCTGCACTTAGGTTCAAACCCAGCACCGTGGCACGAGAGTGGCCCGCAGGCGCAGAGGCCCACTGTGTACCAGCGGCTAGTGTGCTCCATGGGGTGGGGTGGGGTGGGGTGGGGTGGGGGGAGGGGCAGCGAGCTCACCTGTTGTGCGTCTGCCTCTGTCTCAAATGTAATAAACCAATTATCGTTATAGGCGAATTCACAGTTTATGAACTTCGGTAAGTTGTCTCCTTTAAATAGTGCTTCTACTTCCTACAGGAAAGAGGTCAGAAGTTAATTAAATTCCCAGCTGTGCCACCATTTGTCCTCCCCAAACAGAAATGACACACCCTGAATGACAGATACTTAGAAGACAAGCCAAACACACCGATGTGTAGAACCCTCCCAAAGTGGCTAGGCGTTCAGTGTGGCTTCCAGAGTGAGGATCCCACTGCCACAGGAAACAAGCTCACAACCTACCGACCTCCAATGTGCCACAGACTCAATTACCGTGAAAATACCATTTTATATTACCAGTAGGCCTATAACCACACAACTGGGAGAGGAGGGGAGGAAGGTAATTCAAGAAACTCAAAAATTGGCTGGGTTTTCGGTTCCAGCTAAGATGGACCAAACTTACCCTCCCACAGGAAA
Source organism: Camelus dromedarius (assembly GCF_036321535.1). NCBI lineage: Eukaryota > Metazoa > Chordata > Mammalia > Artiodactyla > Camelidae > Camelus > Camelus dromedarius. The sequence goes on from NC_087461.1 coordinate 462,341, forward strand.
CAAAGACACAATATAAGAGAGAATGGTTTCTGAGGCCACACAGGAGCACAATCCCTGGGGGACAGGTGTAAGTGAGCCCGAGTGCCCAGTGAGGGCCTGGGGTTCCCAGGCCATGATGCCAGGAGAGTGAACGCAGGCCAGCCCAAAGCTACAAGCTCAGGGGCACCCCAGGACCCAGCGTGCAGGAAATAGCCACCCGACGAGAGGGACCCCTGAGCTCTCTGGGATGCATGACTGTCCCTCCCACCAGCCTCCGCCGGGAAGTGTCCGGTGCATCTGCTCTGCTCTGCTCCCCCGCCACTGACTGAACCTCAACACAGAGCCCAGGAAAACACTACCACTCAGTATAAAGTGAACTCCAAAGTGCCCAGCATGCATTCAAAATTTACCAGGCACACAAAGAAACAAAGATATGATGCATAATGAGAAAAAATCATTGTTCAAATTGGCCCCAGAAAGGCGCTGAGGCCGCACATTGGCTCGAACCAGCACATGCACACTGGCGCCCGTGGCGGCCCTCTCCTCAAAAAAGCGTTTGTTCCAAAAAATTATTTAGCGTAAAAATATGTTTTGTCTCAACTTGTGGGTTTATTATTCTTATTTTAAAATGAATAAATATTTAAGCCTTTCTCCTTTTAATTTCTAAAAATGGAAGTTACCATAAACTGTTTTTTTTAATGTCAAGTGTGTACTGGAAGTCCCAAGACCAGAAAGTTTGAGAACCACTCTCACTCTGAGTGTGTAAATCCTGGGGAAAAGTGTTACTGTACCTATTTATTCTTTAAAATACGCCCTCCAAAACCCACAGAAGCAAGCAGAAAAGCCACACAGAGAAGTGCAAGTACCCTTCGGAGCAGAAACGACTTACCTCTACGGGGGTGGACTCAGAGACCTCGCGCAGGATGACTATGCAGCGGTTCTGGTTTGGCCTCACTTTTTCTCCCTTCTCGTCCACTTGGACTAAAGGTAAAGCTGTGCAGAGAAGGGAAAAGGATGGTGCACAAAATTAAAACAAATCAACCATCTGTATTTCATTACGACCACACAGATACCCCGGGGGGACGTGCTAGACTGTATTACTAACTGCGCTGAAGAAAGCTGTGCGACAGGTAAACACGAGAAGTCCTGACAGTTCAACACAAACTATCAAAAGGTTTTGCACCTTTGAAACGGGTCAACACCGCCAGCACCAGTCAGGCCTAACTCAGGCCTCACCAGCTTTTACTGATCTCCTTTCGGTCAGGTTTTGCCTTTTGGTGTCACTCTATAAACTTGTATCCCATGCAGAGTCAGGTCACAGCACATCAAGGTCACTATCAGAGCTCAGGGCCATTCACCACCACGACGACATGCGTTACCAGCTCCAGAAAGGAAGACATAACTTCACTCTGGTTCTACTGCTATCAAGGGGGTAACGAGGGAACATTATGGAAAAGCTCCTGCTAGTAAATCAGACAACTTGCATGAAACAGAAACAGTCCTTAAAGCACACAGAGCGTACCAAAGTGTACTTTAGAAAAAAAGAACATTTTCTACACAATCCTATCAAACATTCAAGAAAACAAACAAAACCAAAAAAACACCAATTCTACAAACTCTTCCAAAACACTTTAGAGTACTTTCCAACTCAACCTACAAAGCCAGCATTTCTACACCCAGACTAAGCAAAGACATCACAAAACAAGAAAACTACAGACCAATATCCCTCAGGAAGATTAATAAAAAATTCTTATCAAATTTTGCCAAACTGAATCCAACAAAGCATAAAAATGGGACTATATAATGACAAGTGGATTTTTCTCAGTAAATAAGGCTGGTTTCCAAGGAAAATTAAACAACGTAATTCACCATATTAATGGACTTAGAAAACAAACAAAAACACAATTACCACATAGACACAGAAGCATCCGACAAAATCCAACTTGTATTCCTTATAAAAAAAACTCAGCAAACAAAGAAGTGGAAGGCAAACCTCCTCACTGACCAAATGCCAACGTCCGGCACTACTCATGCCAGCAGATGGGTTAGGCAAGCATGCTGACCCCCACTCTATTCTGCACAAACCTGGAGGCCTCAGCCAGGGTAGTAATGCAAGAAATAGAGATTGGGTGCACAGACTGGGTGCAGGAAGGTAAACCTTTTCATTTGCAGATAGGCTGAGCTCTATACAGAAAGCCTGATACAATGTCCATAAAACACTACAATTGTGAGTCTGGAAAAGGGTTACGTATAAGATCAACACACAAAAATAAGCTGTATGGCTACATACTGGCACCAAACTATCAGAAATTGAAATAAAAATATTTAAAATTGTGTCCAAAATATGAAATACTTAGTTATAAATCTGGAAAGATATGAAAGACCTGCACATTGGAAACTGCAAAACATTGCCAAAGGAAAAAATTTTAAGACTTTCCTTAGTAAATGGAAATATATTCTGTCAGTGGATTGAAAACTCAATATTGTTACAGTGTCAATTCTCTCCAAATTGATTTATTAATTCAATGTAATCCCAATAGAAATACCAACAGGCCCTTTTGAAAAACCGAAATGTTAATTCTAAAGTTCACATGGAAATGCAAGCATTTATGCAAAATGCAGAGAGCCAAAGCAAGTGGAAGACTCTGCACCTCCTCTAAGACCTACTGTCAAGCCAGCGCCGCCCGGACACTGCAGGACAGGTGTCAGACAGCCCGGCAGACTCAGGCCGACCCCCAGCCGGAGAGGAGCCCCCACCTGCGGAGTAAATGACTGAGAGCGGCGCAGGCAGCACAGTGGGGAAGGCCCAGCCTTTCCGACAAGGGGCGGGAGCAGCCGCACACCCACACCCCAGGGGTCGGGACTCAGACCCACCTCCCGCCACACACAACAATGAGCTTACGGGGATCACAGACCTGAAGATGTAAAGCTAAACCCAGAGACATCTAGGAGAAATCACTTGTGGCCTGGGATTAAGCAAAGATTTCTTAGGAACAATACCCAAAGCAAGCTCCGTGAAAGAAACAAGGTAGTCAGCTGGGCTGCCACGGGGCATCTGCAAAGACAGGAGGGGACAAGGTGGGGGCGCCCGGGAGAGAGAAAATGAAGCCACACGGACACACCCACACCCGCTGGGAAACCTGACGCGGAATCACTGGGAGTGCTTGCCCTGGCCACGGCTCAGCACTCCAGAAACAGGCAGCAGCTTCCCAAGCGCACACACCTGCCACCTGCTCGACCTCCCACTCGCAGCAACCTACCCAAGAGACGTTCCTGGCAACCTCATCTGTAATGGCCAAAACCTGCCATGACCTAAGCGTCTTCCGATTCAGGGGACAAACCAACTGTGCTGTATCTACTCGATGGAGCATGACTCGGCAATAAAAAGCCACAATCTACTGACACTAAACAAAATAATCACGCGAGTGAAAGAATGTAGACACTCCCCAAAAACAGACAGTTCATGACTGATTCCATTTATATACACTTTCCTGAAAATTCAAGCTAATCTACAGTGACAAAAAACGAACAAGCAGGGTAGTTGCCTGGGGCAGGAGGAAACTGGTGGGTTGGGGGGCGTTGGTGGACATGTGCATCATGTTGATGGTGGCAGATCCTCAAGTGTACAAACACGTCAAAATGTACCAGATGTACACTTACACCATGTGAATCTGAAGTGTGTAAACTCCACCTCACCAACAAGGAAACCTGTAAACCCATACAAAAACCAGGCGGTGGCAAAGCGCTCCGTGCCTCCGCCAGTCTCTCTCCCTGCTCAGCTGCCCCGAACATGCACGCTGAGTCAGCAGCTTCAGTACTATTCACGTGTTTATGCTCCTACCCCTTATCTCTGAATCCACAAAAACACAGTTCTGTTTACACATGCTGAAACTTTATACAAATGGTATTACCTCGTACATAATTTGAAACACGCTTTTAATCAACATGATGACCTTAAATTTTATTCCTGTTGAAAAATACACGCCGAGTTCATTTTATCCGCTCTAGCATTCACTGTGTGGCAGCTCACAGTGTATTCATTCACACCCTGATGACAAATGTTTTTGAGTTCTTTTAAATTAACAATTTCAATTAAATTAACTATAAATACAGAGCACTTGAATTAGATACAGTGTGACATGCACTATATACGTATTCATTATAAAAAGTCTAAAAATGTAATTTATGCAACTCAGTCGACATGAGAATATTCAAATTAAAATAAGGTATTACCAACTGTCTGTGGTGCATCTGATTCTATGTTAGGTATTTTGGGGATGGGGATAGGATTCAAACTTAAGAAGCCTCTCTGCTCACCCTCTCCAGAACTACAACTAATACAGTAATATGCTGACTCTGCTCTGATCATGTAGGTTATTACATCGTACATATATTTCTGTCCAAAAGTTAAGTGAAAACAGACGATCAGACAATACCAGCTGAATATTAATGGACAGACAACAACATTCCAAACCAAGGACCCGCACAAAAACAGTACTGGAGGAGGAAGTGGGAAACAGTAGGGGAGAGCAGGGCTGCCCGGGGCAGAAATGGCTCCTTTAAGCAACTACACAGGGTTACCAAACATGCTCCTAGCCACCAAGTGTCAATGGAGAAATTATCCTCAGCAGGGCAGCCAAGTTTACAAGGACGGCCTGAAAGGAATACGTAAATCTGGGATTCTTAACAATAACCAAAGACTGTTAACAGAGTAAAGAAAGCTGCTGGTCAGATGGGAACCAAACTCAGCTGACACACAACAGGGCCTGCTCTCAACGGGCCCAAGAGACAGAGCACCACTGGAGGCACAACACTGCCTTGGGAAAGAAACGGGGGTACAATTTTCAGAACTCAAACGTCATGGATTTCTATGTTTGCCAGTGTTTTTAATTAATTTAATGGCCTTATGACATTTACAGAGGAACAGAAATAGAGAACTTTTTTATGTGAACAGAAAATCCAACTAAGTTCTAAAATAGGACGTTCATCTTTTTCTACTGCTGTTAAGTCAAATGCACGTGAGAAAAAATCTTCACTGTCAGCAGCACAGCTAAGCTGGGAGAACATGAACACCCTGCGTAAGAGTGATGGAAAGTCATGGCGGAGACACAGAAAGGTAGCTTTAACTCAGGCACCCACCACTGCGTGCCTCACGAAGGGTGCCCCTCAGAGATGCTCAGAATTGCGGGGGCAGAAGCCACCAGCTGGTACTTGTGGCCCCATCATAAAAAGTGCATCTTTATAAAGAATTAAACATCATCCCATTTTTTAAAAAATCCCACACAGCGCACATTTACTATGAAACTAACACCTGTAGAAGCCATCCCGGGTGGGAGGGGAGAGGCGCAGCGTTACGGGGCACGAGGAAACTGGGTTTCACCAACATACATGTGGGTCCAAACTGAGCCAACTGTATACTTTAAACACACACAGTTCACGACGTGCTGACTATACCTCAGTAAAATGGTTTTTACAAATAACAAAATGGTTAGGTTGCGAGAAGCCTGTCTGCAAAGCAAACCAGGGCAGGTCACACTTTAAATACCCACCCTCCCTGAATCCCTGTGGGTCTCGATATAATGTTTAAATCTTCCTTTGATGTTGCCAAACGTCCAAGGAACGAGCTAATTCACACGATGTTTTTAAGGAAGAGTGCAACAAACCCGAACACAACTTCGGCAGGAAGCTGAAGTCTGAAAAACTCTTTCAGCAGCTGGCATGCTCATCAAAGCGCACGCGGCTCTACTCTGAATACCGCTGTTCATTTTTCATGAGTGGCACGGCGGCTAACCTCTCCATTAGCCTTTTCTACCCCACAGGCCGCAATCTAAGATGCGCCTGAGGGCTGTCATGGAGCCCCATCAGTGCCCCAGCGCCATGCGCCTCACCAGATACCAGGACTGTCAGAAAGGCCTGGGAGGCGAGGGGAGACTCCACTTGCCACCGAGTATCTCCTCACGAATGGCTGAGCACCTGATGGTCACGTCAGCAAGAAAGATGCCGCCTGGGCCACGTGTGCCTCGCCGGCTGCGGCCTACTTACACCTCAGCACTTCGACAATCAAGTCCATGTCGGTGCTAAGCTTCTTGATGTGGTCCAGATTAGCGACCGTGGTGATTGGCACGTACTGATCACTGTCCATCTGCGATATAAGGTACATGTCACTAGCAAGGTTCTCCCTGCAGAAAGAAGACAATCTCTCTCAATTGATAACTTCTTTAAAAGGAAGCCTCGCAAGAGGTAAGAGCGTGGTACAGTGTTGCTTTGAAGTTTTCTCTAAATTCCAACCCCACCTACCATTTGCCACCTCTCTTACCTTGGGACAATTTTTTTCAAAGACATCTGGGGAGGCAGAGAGAGCAAAAGTAAAAGTATGCTGCACTTTGTACAATCACAATCAGCAAGCAGGTAAATCTTTCACAAATGTGCTTATAGCTTATCTCTGTCCCAAGCTTATTAAAAATAGAAACCCAATCTTTTAAAGTAAGGAAATCCAGTGAGAGAACAAAAGAAAGAATAATGCGGAAACACCAGGGAAGGCTGGTGCCCAGAGTGCCTGTGGCTCAGGCTGGACACCTGCAGAGGCCAGGACTCTGGCTCTGGCCTCTCAGCCCCCTGGAGCGGCCAGGGTGACAAAGCCGTGCATGTGGCCAACCACGTATGCCACGGGGCCAGTTAAACCACTGGCAGCCCTGGAGGGAGGAGGGCAGGTGTCCTGGGGAGTTTCCACAAAGAGGACCACGTGCTCAGAAACCCCTCAGCACCACACACAGCTGAACTCTGGTCCCCAAAAGAAGGCCCCAGCAGCCTCGCAGGGGTGGGCTCTACCACAGGAGCCCAGGCAGGCCTGCGGGAGCACCTCCTCCCAGAAGTTGATCAGCAAGCCATCGAGGCGGTGTCCCAGTCTGGGCTGCACAGCGGTGGAAGGCGCCCAGCACAGCGCCCCTCCCCGCGCCCTCACGCAGACGCACCGGACACCTGTGCCAAGTCTGAGGGCAGAGGCGGCCCAGAGGAACACCCGGAGAACCGCCCTGACTGACAGGGAGTGTCTCACCTGGCTTGTCTCCTCACACTCAGCCCCACCTCCCCACACACCCGGGTCCGCATCGCGACCCTAGACATTCTGCTCTATTTAACAGAAAAACCAAAAATACGACTGCTACACAAAGAAAACAGCTTCACAGTGCAGCGCCTGGCACACTTTGAGAACTAATACAGGAAACGTGTCCTCGAACTTCGGCGTGCTAGAAAATGTCTCTGTGAGACTGACCCTGCCCAAGGCTCCTCGCTCACAACCTGAGGGTGGATGGCGGTGGGAGGAACCCAAAGTTCAAAAGCAACCCAGGTAACGATCACGACGCACCTGTGGACAGTGGGCAGCAGGTCAACAGTCTCCATTCCCTATCAACAGATGTAAGACACAGAGGCTGACAGACAGCCTCTCCTCCCGTGGAAAGCACCCTGTCTGTGTGTATGGTTCCAGTGCACAACAAGGTACCAGAACAAACACGACCACCCTTACCTGGACAAGCAGAATTCCAATGTTTTCTTAAGTACTTCCCGGGGGTCTTCCTGGCTTTCTGGTTGAGATTCATCTCCTCCTACACAGAAGCAATGATTAGCTCAGGGAAAATGCTTAAAATGTACCAAGCAGATAATTCTGTACAACAATGCTCATGTTTTCAATATACATATTAATTCATCTGCACAATTAAGATAGAGAAATAAAAAAAATGCTATTTTACAAGGAAATCACAAGCAAAAACAAAACAAAAAACCCCTTCTCCCCCACACAAAAACACAGTTTCCAAAAAAACAGCCTGAGAAGTGGTGTTTATTAGCGAAGTTTAGGAGGTGCTTTTTATCACAAAATAAGTATAAGCTTATTTAACGTTTTGTCTCAATTCTCAAGAGATTTTCGGGTAGCCTAGAAAAACACAAGATACTAAAATGACAATAAAGGAAAGAATCAAAATAGGGAAAAGATAAATACAGGCCCCCCAAAAATCAAGGCTGGGGATCCTGAACACACGCGGTGGTGAGGCTATGCTGTGTCTGCACCACAGCCTGACACACTGGCCCTTACACTGCTGGGCAGGCAAAGGGACAAGGCAGACACTGCTGGGGTACAGCGACCCCACCAGAGAACACTAAGTGAACAGATCCTCCAGCGGAAACAGAACCTGGTACTAGATTCTGGAGCGCCCTCCTAAGATGTCAGATGGCATGTGCGTAACTTCCATGTGGGGGTCACACGGAGCACCTGCCGTGGACCGGGGCCTCCAGGACGGTGCGCTGAGCTCAGGGCCAGGCCCCGGGCCCTCCCCAGCACTCTGCTCACCAGGTCAGGATCCCATTTTAAGGTGGCACTAGGAGAGGAAAAGCACTGAAATTCTAAGGACTAAGAGTTTTTTGCACACTTAAAAAAAAAAAATCTTTAAAAACTGAAGAGCAGTTGATTTATGACGTGTTAGTTTCCGGCTGCGCACTTCTACGTAAGTTTCACGGCACAATAATACATGTGGAACTTTCTAACAAGAGACACTGGTATTTTAACAGTCAAAGACCAAGCACGGGCATTCACAACAAATAAAGACAGAGAGTTTGTTTTATATAAAGAGCTTTAACAAAAACCACCCCTCACCAGCAAAAAAAAAAACAAGACAAAAACAAACCAGTGGACCTGATGAGACTGAAAACTAGAAATGGCTCTTGAAGCCACAATCTCATTTCACTCCTTCATCCAGAAAGGCCTGTCCTAAGTACCCATGTGAATTCACATTCCACACCCCACGTTTCAGATATTCATACATGTCTCCTGGGTGCCAGGCACTGTCAAAGCTGTTTGTTCAGCCTCAGTGAGGCAAAGCCTCTGCTCTCAGAGGGAGGTAATCAACAGTTAAACAAGGAAACAGTAAACAAACAGTGTCAGGCAGACTGTGACACAGTGGAGGAAACCACAGGGCACGGGGCCGTCGTGCCACCCAGCCACTCCACACAGGGCTGGAGAGAGGGCTGGAGATGCACAGACAGAGACAGCTGGTCCAGATGATTCCGGAGAGTTCTGATGGGGGAGACCGGGTGTGGAGGGCGGTTTCACTGAACATGAGAGAGGATACAGCAACGTGGAAGGTTCCTGACACGGCAGGTGAAGGGTTTGGGGACGGAGAACTGGGAGATTCGAGGTGTCAGGGTGTGAACTGCTCTTCCCACAGCTCGTCTCCACAGTAAGACAGAAGGTCATCTGTTTCCAGGCAAGATGGGGAGCAGGGCCTGGAGTTACCTCCCCTCACAGAACCACCAGCAAAACCACACACACCTGTTTCCAAGAGTTACTTACAGTCATCAAAACAAACTAACCTATGGAGAAGAGACAGCTTGGAGATAAACCTACATGCTTCAAAGGATTCTGACAAAGGCACAGAGGCAGTGCAATGGAGAAAAAAGAGTCTTTCTGACATGTGGGGCTGGAAGAGTGGCATGCCCACGTAGGGGAAAAAAAAGAATTTTGCTTTGTACCTCACACACTACAAAAATTAGCTTAAAATGGACCACAGACCTAAAAAACGTAAAATTTAAAACCATACAACTCACTGGAGAAAACCTTAGAGACCTGAGATTAAACAAAGATTTCTTAGGTACAACACAAAAAGCAAGATCCACAAGACACAAAACAAAACAAAAAAACCTGATAAACTGGACACAATTTTGAACTTTTGCTTTACATAAGATACCGTTAGAGGAGAATAAAAGACAAGTCAGACTGGAGGGATGTATTTGCAAATTACATATCTGATAAAGACTTGTTATCAAAACACACAAAGAACTCTCCACTCAATAATAAAACCCAACAAGAAAATGGACAAAAGACTTGAACAGATCCGTCACCAAAGACGTGGGCACATGCAAAGACGTTTGACACCATCAGTCATTAGGGAAATACAAATGAAAAACCACAGCAAGATCCCACTACCCAGCCTTGAGAATGGCAAGAAAGGCTGCCTACATCCAGGGCTGGTGAGGACGCAGAGCAGCTGGAGTTGGATCCACTGCTGGTGGGATCCAGAGGGAACGGCTACAGAACACAGCTCCACTCGCTCTGGAGAGGAGGAACCTGCACCTAGCAGATGATCCGTCCATCTCATTCCTACGTATTTACTCAGGAGACAGGAAAACATCTTATGTGCGAAGCACTGCTTACAAACGTTCATGGAAGCTTTATTTGTAGCAGCCAGAGCTAGAAACAATCCAGGTATTCAACAGGGGAGTGGAAAACGCACAGTGGTACCTAGTGGAACAGGACACTGCTCAGCACCAAAAAGGAAAGGTCTTAAAAGTGTGTGACATGTACGCATCTCAAAATCACTAACCCACGTTCAAAAGGCCTGAAAGAAAGAGCACCCTCTGTAAAAGTCCATTTACATAAAAACTCTAGAAAACCCAAATGGATCTACAGCAACAGAAAGCACATCAGTGGTTTCCCGGGGCAGAGGGAGGGCAGGGGTGAGGCGCAGGAAGCTTTTCGTGGCGAGGGATACGTTCGCTATCCTGACTGGGTGCTAGTTTCTCAGGTGTACGCACATCTTACCAAATTTGGCAGAGAACACAATGAGGAATGCAAGAGTCAGCAAATCAATTCTGTAAGGCACTGAACACTGTGCTCTGAGCTGAGGAAAACAGAACTCACATACACACTAGGGTATACCAAACACATGGTGTTCACTGTGTATCAACTGTGCTTCGTTCATGCTCTGTGTTCAAAATACATAAAAGAACAGAGCCAGAATCAGAGGAGACGGGAGAGTGAGACGGCCGTCCAGAGGCATGGTGGGGCCATGCGGAGGCCCCAAGGACTGTGCCCAGGCCACAGCACCCCTCTGTCTGTCCAGCCACACATCGCCTACCAGCTCAGGGACAGGCAAACAGCAGGTGGAGAATGATATCTAAACAGGTTCGAGCTATCTGCTAGTGAGCAACTATGATGGGCATCGGATGTGAGGAAGGAGCTAAAATGATGGTCCACATCATCCTGGCAGAGTCGGAGAGATGTGAGGGCCAGGCAGGGCCAGGTGAGCGGTCAAGAGGCCAGTGCTGGTCAGACGAGGCCTGCATGGGCCTCTTTTAGTGGAAGATCTCCAGACACTGGAGGCCAAACACTTACACAGCGCTGACTGCACACCTCTACAGGTAACCCGACACCGGGTGGCGAGAAGGGAGGCCAGCCTTCTCAGTTGTGTCACCTTCACTAACCCGAGAGTGTCACGCACAGTCATGGGAGGCCGAACACGCTCCACGTGCTCTGCTCATCCCCAGCAGCCAGCTCGGGGGGGCTGCCTGTCCAACTGTTAATGGTGACAGTGTAGCCTACCCCTCAGGTCTGCCTGGGTTTTACAAAGTGTCTTGTCTTTAGATGAAGGCAGAAACAAAACCAGAGACGAGCAATCAGGGTCCCACTACCTACAGGCATTTCTACGTCAGCTCACAGCCTGGCCCCCAAAAGACAACTGCTCTCTTCTTGCTCTTTTCCTTCTACAAAGAACCGGCTCCATTTGGGTATGACTCTCAGTCTCAACATCACTGCGCCCTCTCTGTACTTTCGCCCACGCTTCGCCCGACACTCAGGCTTCTGCTTCTCCTACTTGAATCTGCTCAGGTCTGACGGTCCCTGAGGCCTCTGGATCAGAACCCCTCACCGCTGCATCAACGTAAGGGTCAGCTGAAAGAAGAATCAAAGGAAACAGTGAAAGGCACATTGCTTTGGGAAAGATTTAACAAACTGAATTCAAAAAAGCACGTAAACCTCTGAACAGGCTGCAGTCGGCCACCGCTGGTGGCCATGAAGAGGATGGGAAGGGCCTGGGGCTGACTGGCTCGTGCTTCCACCTGCTGCCCCCGGCCCCAGCCCCTCTGCTCCGCTCGGGCAGAGGCACCACTGCCAGGCGGGAGGCGGGAGGCGGGAGTACACACATTTAGAGGGAACGAAACCAGCTCACACTCAACCCTGAGAGCTTCTACTCCAGTACCTTGGGCCCTGCCCCACAGTTACCTGTTTCCCCTAATTTTATAGAGACATAGAAAATCAAACAAAATGAGAAGAAGAGGAATATGTTTCAAATGAAAGGAGAAGAAAAAACCCTGAAAAAAACCCTAATGAAACAGAGATAAATAATTCACCAGATGAAGAATTCAAAGCATTAATAATGAGAATGCTAACTGAACTTGGGAAAAGAACTGATGAACACAGTGAGAATTTTAACAGGAAATCAGAAAATCTAAAAAAGAACCACTCAGAACTGAAGAGAGTAAGTGAACTGAAGAATGCACTAGAAGGAACGAAAAGCAGACCAGGTGACAGAGAAGAACACAGCAGCGCGCTGGGAGGCAGAGTAATGGGAGTCACCAGTAAGAAGAGCAAAGAGAAAGAGATTTTTAAAAACGTACAGACACATCGCAGTACACTAGCATTCACATTACAGGGGTTCCAGAAAGAGAAGAGAAAGGAGGGGGCTGGAAGTGTATTTGATGGAATTATGGCTGGAAACTTCCCAAAGCTGAAGAAAGAAACAAACGTCCAAGCAGAGGAAGCATAGAGGGTCCCAAGCAAGATGAATCCAAAGAGGTTCACCCCAAGACTCGTCACAAGTAAAAGGGTAAAAGTTAAGATAAAGAGAGGATTCTAAAGAGGGGAAGAGCGAAAAAAGTCAGTCTCAAGGCTGAACCCCCACAAGGCCATCAGCTGGTTCTCCTGCACAAACTCTGCAGCCAGAAGGAAGTGGCTCGATATATTCAAAGTGCTGAGAGGGAAAAACCTGCGGCCTAAGATACGCCACCCAGCCAAGGCATCACTCAGAACTGAAGGTGAGAGAAGGAAGTTCGCAGACAAGCAGAAACTAAAGGCTTCATCAGTACTAAACCGACCTAGAAGAAACGTTGAAGGGTTTCCTCTAAGCGGAAAAGAAGAAGAATTTACAGGAAAGGGGAAAATCCCACTAAGGGAGGCAGAGGACTAAGCACGGACTAAAGATTACTTACGCCAGTATGTGGATCGAAATGCAAAAAACTGTAAAAGCAACCGTAACTGTACAAACAGTAAAGGGATTAACACAAAGGTGTAAAATGACATCAAAAACAAAAACGCAGGGAAGGGGAGTAAAAGATACAGGCCTCTGGGAGTGTCTGAAGCTGAGTGACGACCAGTTTAAAGCAAGCAGCTCTAGCTAAGGTCAACGTACACAAACCCCACGGTGACCACACCTCACACCCACAGCAGACGCACACCCGCCAGAGAGGAACACAAGCACGCCCCTAGGAAACCAGCAAACCACAGGGGAAGAAATGAACGAGGGACTGGAAACGCAGCATGAAAGCCCATCCTCTCTACGGAAGTGAGTTTACAGGAGAGCTTTACCCGTCTCACTGTTTTCAGGCGGCGACTCGTACTCCGAGTGGTCCAGACCCAAAGTGCTCATGGCTGTCTGGTCTGACTCCTGCAAATCTGATAGTGCTGCATTCTCATGACTTTTGTCACCATCACCATTGGTGTCCGAACCTGTAATTGTGAATTTCATCCAAAAGTCAGGGTTATAAGAATAATTTTCTCTTAAAACAAAAGCTTACACCTATAGTTATTTCACATTTTTAACTTGACTATAAGAGACCTCTTGGCTCTTAAATACTGTCACAAACCATGACACAGATCTTAGTCAATCAACACTTTCCCAAAGAGGAACTGGAAGGAAACAGAGGCAAAGCCGAGGGCAAGGCCCCCCGCCCCCGTCCCACTCACCCTCCCGGCCGCGGCCGGGCGCCTCCTGCCAGGCTGCGCGCACACCGCCATCCGCTGCGCTGCTTGCTTCCAGGTGTAACATGTGAGTGCCCCATACTTTTGCATTAGGGTTTAGCTCTGAAACCTTGGCTGCTGGCACCTAAGAAAAAGTGTGATATATACATTTGTATCCAAAGTCCAGTGAAATGCAATTTTACTTATTAATTCAGAGTTAAAACACATCTACGTTGCCATTAGATTTTAAGTTCTTACTAGAAACAGGAATGAAAGCGTCTCCGCCCTCCTGGAGATTTCAGTAAATTACCAGCAGTGTAACTGCTAAATAACTAGTGATCCAATGATCATCTCTGTTCCAGACTACCCTCTGCAATTTGCAGATTGACAGCTCTGAACAGAGATGGATAAAACTTTAAAAACAAAGCTCAAACACTCATAGAAGCAAAGGCTGTAGAAAAATCAAAGTCCTCACAAGAGTGGAGGTCTGCTAAATCCGTCAGGGAGGTGCCTGGGGCCGCACTCTGACTGCACCCGCTCCTGGTTGCGGGGACTCCTCGCCGTTCCAGACACACCAGGCACTTCTGCTCTGATTTTTGTCCAGAACACTCTCCCAGATGCCCACACGGCTGGCCTGTGCCTTCACATCCTCTGAGGATTGCTGAGGTCTTTTCTGCTGAGCCTACAACCACCCCCGGATTTCTCTTCTCCTGCTTACAAACCCTGAGTGGCTCCCCGGACCTAAAGAAAAGCTGAAGTCTAGGGGCACTTGCACCCCAAACTAACTCTGGTTCTGCTGCCATAATTCTTGAGCAAACCTAGTCAAACGACAGGCCTTTTCCCAGGTACCACAAGCCTTGAGCCATTGTGCAGGGCCTGAGCTTCCACAGAGAGGGACAAGAGTCCAGGTCCCAGGAGCCCCAGGCACAGCCGGGCAGGAACGCTGAAGGGGGAGCAGCCTCCCTGCACAGCCCCAGAGAGGAGCAGGTGTTACTCAACGCGTCTCCTCAGTGAGACGGTCAGGATGTCCATTGTGAAGCAGCAAGGAAACGCCGTGTGGATGAACAAGCTTAAAGAGACAGAGTAAACTCACTCTAGCTGGAGTGGCTAAGCTTGTAGTGAAAAAGAAAACCGTCTGTGAAACTGAGAGAAGAGGCAGGTGAGGATAAAACTACAGAATATGCTTTGCTCACACCTAGGAGGCCTGGGCAGGAGGACCATGAACACAACCCCAGGTGCCTAAGTGAGGGCCTGTTTGGAGTCCCCATCGTTCCTTAAGTACTGGGCGGTGCAGAGGGCAGCTCCCCCTCTCCTCTGAGAACACTGGCCTCAAGAAGCACAACTCTTCAAGCTCCCCCTCACCTGACATCTAAACTTCCAGCTCATTTCTGGCCTCTGCCTCTGCACACGCACGCACCGACCTCCCCAGCACACCCGTGATGCCCTCCCTGGGCACTGCGCGGACACGAGGGTGGACAAGGCGGACGAGCGAAGCGACGCAGCAGATGCTCTGAGTCTCACGAGCGTCTCCGCCTTCCTCAGCATCTCCACCCTCCAATCTTGTCCTCCTTAAACTCTCTCTCCTCTTTCATATTCTAATACCTGTGTCAACCACCTCCTCTGCTCAGACCTGGTCTCTCCACCAGGTAACACGTCAGCTTTCCAAGCCATGAAGACTCTCCCGACTCGTCCATGTGCTATGCGCTCTCAATTCCCAACCCAACTAACACCGGTCTTTTCCACCTGTGCACCTCTGCAGCTGACGACACATCGCATCACGACACACACTCCGTAGTTCCCGAACACAGACACACCTCGTCCCAGCAGCGCCCCGAGAGCCTCCACGGCATCCGGCCCCTCCCATGGGCCCAGACTCTGGGCTGGCCCTCGTGTTCACCACTCTGTGGCCAGCAAACACCCAGCATCCTCAACTCAGTACAGAGCTGCCTGAGAAATGTGCCGAAGAAATGAATGTTTAATAACGTCATGACCAAAAATTCTATTTTCCACTCCACAATTTGACAACTGTGCCAGGTTTCATGACACCACTGAACAGAGCCTGCTCCTGACATAACTGACCACCCCTTAAGTAGTAAACCTTCAAATCCCAATCGAGCATTAGGGACTGAACACAATTTTAAGCAGTTAACCATTATTCAAGACGTACTCTGAGGTGAGATGTATGACTTAGAGCGACAACTGGACAACTCACACTGGAACCCCGTTTGGTCAGGACACCCTGGGAGGTAGTGGCTGTCACTCCCCCATTTCACAAGTAAGAAACCTGAGGCAGAGAAAGGTGAAGCAACTTGCCCCCGAAGATGGTAATTAGAAAACTGAGTTCCAGTATCAGGGAAAACAAAACATTTATCAAGAGTTCATTAACTCCTTGTAATCTGCACAAGAAATAACTTGTACTAAACATATTTCGTTAACATGCAGTTACTCTCTTGCAGTCGTAGGGACCTCCAACCGATTATCAACAACTCAGGTTCATCTGTGTGCCTACTTAGGTCTTATTTTTCCATTGAAAAATCATGGCTAAGCAATGGTTATTAGAACCAGAATTGAGCTGGCTGTTAAATGGCCATGTTCTGAAGCAATTCTACATAAATGACCACTGCGACTCCCTGAAGAATGTAGTATCCCCAAACTCTGACACTCTCAAGAAACTCCTCCAGCCGCCCTCCCCCAAACGCTATGCTCCATCAAAGAAACAAGTAACCTACCAATGTACACTTGCGTTCTCTGGACACAAGACAGAAGGGTCCCACTGACACGTTCCTGGGTAGGAACTAGAGTAACTAGTAACCGAGGAAGAGAAAACGCAGATGGAGCACACAGAACAGGTGAGATGCTGGAGGAAAGAAATCTCGCTTTTCAAATTTTAAGTTATCATGGCCTCTTTCTGGATTTGCTAGTAAGTTCAGTAATTCAGAGTAATTCGTTCGCTTTTGAGACACAACTCTGGCTTTTTATTTGTAAAATGGAGTAACAGCTGCTACAGAAAATTAATGTTAAAGCAAAGTCCGTCCAGGCACTTTGAGAAGTGGAGTTCTGAACAGAAAGTACTGACACTAAATGTAGTCTGTCAGATCAGAACCCTGCTGGGCGCGTCTCACAGCTGAGAAGCTGGCTCGGAACAGCGCACACGCACCTCACCTCCAGAGAGGTGGCCGTGTGCACCAGAGGCCAGCTGCTCAGCACGCCTGCTCACAGAATTGATTATGTACTGTTGGGCCTCCACAACTACTCAAGGAACAAAACTGATCCACTTGAATTTAACTTTTTCTGGTAAAACTCCCAAATGTGGGCATGGAAAGGAAAGAAAAGAAGTTAACAGGTAATTCCCTAAATCATAGGATTTAATTTCTACCCGTTCATTTCCATATAATAGGCGTAACATTTGAGCCATATCTATCTCCTCACTATTACCATTTTTCTTGTCTAGTGCAACAAAAATCACTAGAAATAAACTACTGATTGGATAGAGATTTTGCTATTACAAGTACACATGTCCAAAAGGGCTGCTATAAGAATAAGATGAATTTTCCTCTTGCTGAATATTCCTGTCTATTATTACAGAATTTCTAGAAAGATGCTCAAACTAGCTGCACATCGCAGGCCATCTGCAAAGGTCCTTCCAAACCAGCAGGGACCGAACGTCGTGGTCAGAAAAGCCCTGCAGGTGCTTCTGACTGAAAGAACCAGAACCAAGATTTTTGGAGCCAGTTAACGCAAGTTTTACCTCCCTTAGACAACCATTTACCATACAAAAGCAGTGGAAAGCACAGATCTGAATTCCTCTGCATTCTGCAAGTGTAACCGCTCAGAAATGACTTTAAACACCCAGGGGGTCAAATGCTTGTTTTGCCCCAACAAGGGGCTGGGGGCACGGATGGATGGGCACTGGGCACACACAGGCAGCCTCTGCCAACAGCCCACCTGTGACCAGCACACAAGGTTTAGTGCCAACAAGAGCTGACACACAGACTCTGGCTTAAATCAACTGAACAGGGAACTGAAGTCACACTCCCCAGCTCGGAAATGGTTAAACTGAGGCTGTACTTACACCTTTACAACAACATTCAGAGGACTGCCAGTTGTTTAGAATAGATTGTTGTTAATTCTGAGTCAAGTGCAGGCAAATCAAGGTGCAGCATACTCGGCACAGTAGTGAAAACTGATGAGCGTACTTACGGACTGCCCACCTCTCTCCTGCCGTCCCCGCATGACACCGTCTTCTGCCGCTGCGGGCTGACAAGGGGGCTGTTCCATCCAAAACCAAGCGCTCTCTAGGTCCTGTGGCTTGCTGTGCAGGTGCTCACTAAACACTTCACCTTCCAACACGTCTCTTGTGATTGTCTTAGTCCATGGACAGCCCACCTGGTATCCACAGCCGTCTGCCAGTCCCTCACAAAAACTGTGACTTGCCAACCCTCCCATCGGGTAACAGGAAAGCTCATTCAAAAACTGGAAGTACAGTTCCTCTGGGAAGCTCTGCAAATCCCCCTCTGAAGGGTTTTCAGATGTGAGTGACAGGACAGGGTCCTCCCCACCTGGTGCAACGACATCCTTGCTGTCACCTGGGGTGACAGGAACCACCTGCAGGGCACTGTGGGGAGCAGCCAAGCGTCCGTCTGTTGGGGCAAGGGCAGCACCAGCCAAGCAGGCATAGCCTGCACAAGCGTCGCTGAACTCCATTCTTTCAGAGGTCACCCCCGAGCTTCCCACAAAGTTCACTTCCCTGCTGAACACAGTGCCCTGCACGGCGGGCCCAGGGCCTCCCCGCGAGGAGTGGTGTGCACGCCCATCTGCCCCGCGCAGGCCCTCAAGAGGGCCAGGGCTGGGATCACTGCTGCCTCCCTCTGGACGCAGCGTCTCCTCCCCTCCTCCACAGGCTCGATCTGGTTCACTCACCCACCACGCACCTCCTCCAGACACAACGGAAACTTCCTCAGCTGATTCGGAGAAAACGCGCTCCAGTCCCGGACTCCCAGCCCCATCCGCAGAGCTCACGTCTACTGCTGACTTCTGTGTACCTGGACTCCGACTCCGGTTTAAAGGTGGTGCAAGGTTGAGCTCTCCATACCTGCGCTCGCTCCCTCTAAGGGTCTCATCATTCTCCTCTATTTGATTTATTTCAAGAGCAGGGTTTCCCGTTACGCGAGAACTGACACAAGCCAGTACACCCTGACCAGGCACTGCCATGCATTGTCGCACACTGGTCTGCGGGTCTGACCTGACACTTCCTAGGCCATCTGCACTGGTCTCCCTGGGACTGGCTCTCAGTCTGTGAGGGCCCCTCCCTGGGTTCTTCACACATGCTCCGGCCTCCGGCTCACCCTCCTCTTCAGTGCAGGTGGAAACCAAGTCGTCTAGGGGCACATGCTCCGAGTTGCAGAGCGCCCCCCCGACAGCAGTTCCCCGCATTACGCATGAGAAATCACAGCTGTGGGCCTGGGGCTTGCGGGCCCTAGTGTCTGCACCCAGATCTACCTGACACGGAGATCCCCATTCAAATGCCCTCTTACCACAACCTTCATCTCCAAAAATGCTCATCTCATCCTCACCTTGATAAGATGAACTATTCTGAGACTGCAAAGACAGTTCTGCTTTGTTTGCAGGCTGGCTGCTCCCACTTCCCACGCTGCAGTCCCCCAGGTGCTGTTCCTCAATCACTGCCAGCCCTAGACCAACACTTCTGTTAGAGGCTGAGTCTCGGAAATTCGCACGAACGGGAAGACACTCACTTCCAAAGCTCAATGAAGTGATACATCTTTTTGAAGTTAAGTTAATTCTATCTAGACCTATGGAAAGGAGACTACTACTGTGAGAGCCACGAATATCTAAGTTCAAACAATCACTGACTTTTAGTGGTTCTATAGAGTCATCTTCTCCTTCCCTTTCAGAGATGAAACTCTGATCTACACTAGCTGTTACAGCTCCAGATTCACCATTTCCTTCAGCATGTGACGTGTCAGTAAGTAAATTCACATGCAAATCCCCCACCGGCCCTCCCAGTCCTGCACCGCAGCTCTCTCCCCCTCTGGTGTCTGTGCTAATATTTAAAGTGGGGAGAATGCCAACATTATGTAAGGCACTACCATCCGTGCAATCTTTAGGGACCCTGGTGTAAGTGTCTGCCCTGAAGGGCTCAGCCTGCAGGTCACCAGTGTTTACTTTACAGGGTGGGTCACCACTGGTCAACAGTCCAGAACTAGGTTTGATTTTCCCAGCCACCTCACTTGGCAGTGGCATGGCCTTCAGGGACAGCTCGGCCTGCAGTGCCCTGAACTCCCCTGGCCGCTGGGCCCCTCCACAGATCCCCTCGAAGGTGACAGCTGGATGGCTCTTGGGAGCTGCAGCTGCTCCGCACACACGAGCACACAGCTCGCCTCCAGCGTCAGGGCCAGCAGGGTCCAGAGCACAGACCCAGTAAAACCCGCTCTCTTGCCAACTCCTGCATCGTCCATGGTCAACACACAGAGGAACATCACTGTTCCCCTCCACACCGGACACACCTGAGGAGTCACCGTCACTGCCCTCCTGAACCTTCCCCACCCTTTCGTTCTCTATTATGGAGCTTTTCCCAGTGGCTGAGCCGCGGCCTTGGGGGTCAGCTACCAGGGCTCTCCCTTGCCCATCTGACAGACGCCCCGCACCTTCTAGGGCACCCCATTTCCTGCCAGTGCCTGCATTTTCGCAGCCCAGCCCAGCAGCAACAGCAGCCTCCCCGGCAGTGTTGCGCCTGCTTGAGAGCCCGCAGCTGGGAGAGGAAAGCGAGGGCAGTGAGGGCCCCGGTGTCTGACCCTGACTGTGCGCGGGCCTTGCAACAAGCCAGGCCCACACGGTCGCTCCATGGCCAACAGTGTCACGCTCCTCGCCTCCAAAGCTACCAAATAATGAAGATAAAGTTCTACTTATCTTGTTCTCCGCTGCCTGCTCCTCCAAAGATTTCTGTAAAAGGCCAGTTTTTTCACTGTCAGGGTCGCTACTTAATTCTTTGCTGAAGCAACAACCCATGTCTGAAAGTCCAAAAACTCACGTAACAACGCTTGTCACTTTCCGAGCCTCCACAAGCCCATCTCACACTCACTTTCTATGGTTTCTGATGAGAAGCCAACGCCCAGACACCAAAAATAACCCTTGCACAGCAGTCACATGTCCCTGCCACTCAAGTCCAAACTCCTAATCACAACAGACCTGCCTACGAGACACCCCAGTCCTCCTCACGTTGAAACCCAAACAGCACACGGAGTTCAGACTCAGAACACAACCGTTTTCATATTACTTTTCTTATTCTCATAAACTCAGTAAAAAATAACTAAAATGACTGTCCCAGCCAGAAGAGGGGGTTTCAGACATCAGCATTCCCAGAACTGTACATCACGGCACAGCGGCAACTAAAGGAGCCCGCATGCGTGCTCCCGGAAGGGAAACAAAAGTAAAGGTGTTCTGTGAAATTCACGGGTGCTTCTAGCTATACCCAGCTTTCTGTTTGAGAATTAATGGCTGTGGCTATTCAGGGACAACGTGCTGGTGTCCACTGGGGGTGCACGTGGGAACGAGTACAGTGGCTGGCACGCCATCGGGGATGTGCTTTAAAACAGCCCTGGCCTGCGAATAAAGAGGTAAATACATACAGACATGACACTCTTTAAACTGTGTGTGCAGAAGGGAGGAAAAGACAAAACAAGCAGCAGAATGTGAGGTGGCAACTGCTCAAGTTCAGAATGGGTGAGCTGGGGTTCACTTCACTCTCCACTTCTGCAGATGCCTGAAAATTCTAGTTAAGAGAAAAAAAAGAGCAAGAGAAAAAGAGAAAGAAGGAAAACCTACGCCTGTGAGTCCAGTACAGGAAGCCCCTCAAAAGCTCGCGCGTGAAGCCTCCTCTGTGCAGCATCTGTGCAGTCACCTGACCCCACGTCCAGGACCGCCACACCTAGGACGGGCCCGAGCTCACGCCAACATCTGCAAGCTTTGTTCGCAGTAAAGCGCTCCTTCTTACGATTTTGATACATTTTAAAATTAAATTAATTCTGTTAACTCCTCTGCGAGAGATTTTTCTGTCTACTTTAGTCTATAGTTATGGCTGGTGTACTCCTAACATTTTATAAAACACTGAGGGTTTCTGAGGACAAGTTTAGAATTCTATTTAATTAAACATGAAGATGATAGGAAGCCCTGTGAATGTACCTCAGCTCGAGCACTGAAATGACAGTGGATAATGATGATGATGCTGATGACAATGGCGGCAAACTCTTTCTTTCTCCGGCGCCACGTGCATAAGACTTGAAGGACACCAGACCCCCTGGGCAGATATATGGACCCATCCTGTAGATAAGGCACGGGAGGCCAAGGGCTCCACTCCACATAAGGTGACCTGCTCTCTCTCTCACTAGAAAATTCAATATCCACAGGAAAAAGGATCCTTCAGCCCACGTGACACAAGCCCTTAACCTCTGTTCCACAGAGTTAAGTGCAGGGTTAAATGGAGCAGCAGTTACGGGGCAAACCCATGAGCTTTTCTGCCAGGTCTGATTCTCAGTTCTGACCACATGTGTGAGCTTCGGCAAATTACTTAACCTCTTTGTCTCAGTTTTCTCATTTGTCCAATTTACTTAAAGAGCTGTGGTGAGGTTACTAAGTAAAATATTTAAAATAAAACACCCAGATCACTTCAAAGTCCTCATAATCCGACCCAAGCCCACCTCTCTAACAGCCTCTCTTTCTAAGATGCCACCCTCCTCACCTTCTCTGCCTCATCCTAAAAAACCCCCAGTGACCAACCCTGGCACACCCTGTCTTTGCTCAGAACCCTTTATCTGGTCTCACTCCCCCAGTTCCCAAGCCTCATAACCCTTCCTGAGGCTGTGCCTCTCAGCTCTGAGAGAAGGCCCTCTCCCGTCCCCACATGCCGCCTGCTCGCCCCCCGTGGGTCAGCATCTGTACCCCTGACTCTCTCAAAGTGTGGGCTGTGGTGCCCTGGGGATCTGCAGGCTCTCCAGAGAATTAAAAGACGCAAACACAGAATTTTAAAGATTGGCCATGTTTGCATACAGGTTTAAGAGTGCAGTGGTGGCATGTGACAACACTTAAACTGACCTAAGCTACTGGGAAAAGAGTTAGATCTAAGACGTCATAAATTCACTCATGCCCATTGAAGGCCAGGTGACAACAAGGTAGGCCACAGACACAAACCGGCAAAAGAAGTGGGAAACTGTTCACTCGGCATTCAGCAGTTTAGGTTGTGGTGAACTCAAAGAAATTCTCGGTAACCAGTATGAGAAGTACTCGGTGAAGCAGCTTTAGTTTCAGCAAATCATCACCTGCCAGACTAAACAAATACCATTAATTTGCACTTTATAGGTTTGGGCAATCAAGTTTTATATTTGTATTAAGAATTACATACCATAAGAGATTATCAGTAGTTCTATAGTATTAGAAAAACAATTTAAATCAACAGCAACCTGGAGAGAGCTCTCACTGCAGCAGTTTTGAGAGGTCAGGCAAAGTGGTGAACTAGGGAGCTCCAAGCTCTCAGTCACTCTCATTCCTCCACAGAAATGTGGAAACACCCAGAAGCTTCTGAACCAACTTTACAGGAGCTCTGAAAACCAATTACAGGTTACAGCTACTAAGCAAACACACAATCAGGAAAAAGCTGCGCTCAACCCGGCAGGAACGTTTTGGGGTGTTGTGGGGCCTTGGTCTGGGGTGGGCAGCAGCCTGGGTCCCAGATCCCTCCCTGGAGCCAGAGGGAGCAGGGCAAACTGTCCTTGCCAATCAGTGTCCCCATCTGTTCTGTTCTAGCTGGAGGCTACCAAGAGGACTGACTTGCCTGTCCTGTCTCACATAACGCTGAACACAAGCGGGTAAAGTGGCAGGCACCGCTCATGAAAGCTACAGAGGGACCAGAGACCCACATATGCCAGGGCACAAGGTGACAAGTGGAGACATGCAAGAACCATCCAAAGCCTGGAGAAGAGGCTAGGGTGTAACTCCTGGAAACAAGGACATTCAAAAGCAGCCACACACATGGGGATCCAGGAGGCCACATCTAGGCAAGACATGTGCTCACCGAGGTGTTTCACCTCGGGCTGATCCCTGGTCTCCAAGCAAGCTGCGTGAACACAAAGCCCGCCTGCAAAGACCGGGAGAGGCAAGGTACTCCCTCTCTGACCAGGCGCCGGTCTGACTGTCAGCTTCAGCTCAAGACGTTCAAGAAAATCTTTGTAAAAATATTAGGTGAACACAAGCAAAAAGGAACAGCGACTTCACTCAATACACATGACAAGGAACAGTCTTCATAAAAATGGTCTGGAAAAGTCTTAAAACCATGAAGACTACTGTAGTCTTAAACAACAACAACAAACAGGAAACCTGGGATAAGGAGAGAATCCGATGTCCATAGTTACTATGTTACCATCGAATGCCCAGTTTTCGAAAACAACAAAATCATAAGGCATACAAAGAAACAAGAAAACATGACTCATTCAAAGGAACACAAGCAATTGGCCCTGAGAAAGTGAAGACATGGGACTTACTAGATGAAGACTTTAAAACAATCATCTTAAATATGCTCAAAGAGCTAAGGCAAATCATAAACAAGGAACTGAAGTTAATCAGGAAAATAATAAATGAACAAGATGAGAATATCAACAAAGAGGTAGGAATTATAAAAAAGAACCAAATACTCTGGAGCTGAAAAGTACAATAACTGAATTGAAAAATTCACTAGAAGGGTTCAGCTGAAGAACTGGACAGGCAGAAGGGAGAACCAGCAAATGTGAAGGCAAGACAATTAAAATTACTGAGTCTGAGGAGCAGAAGGAAAAAGAATGAAGAAAAGTACATGGGGCCTAAAAGACTCAATGGGGCGTCATTAAAGGGACCAACACACACACTGTGGGAGTCCCAGAGCAAGAAGAGAGGACAGGGAAGAAAGAGTATGTGAAGAAATAAGCGCCAAAGATGCCCCAAGTTTGATGAAATCCACGAATTTACAAATATCAACAGACTTCAAGTAGGATAAACCCAAGGAGACCTACACCAAGACACATTATAGTCAGACTGTCAAAAGCAGCAAGAGACAAAAAAGGACTCATCAAGTACAAGAGATGCTCAATAAGATAATCTCCAGTTAATCATGAGACAACTTGCAGGGCAGAAGTCAGTGACATGACATACTTAAAGTGCTGAAAGAAAAACTCAGTTGAGAATTCTTTATCCAGCAAAACTATTCTTCAAAAATGAAGGACATTCACTTCATTTGTGACATTCCCTGGGAAAAGACATTCCCCGATAAACAAAAGTTGAAGGATTTAAAAGGGAAATGTGTAAAAATAAGTATAAATCTACGGTATTGGGCACACTTAATAAAGATGTAATCTGTGACACCAATAACAGAGGGAAGAAAATTTTATAAAAGTTTTTGTGTGCTATTGAGGTTAAACAGGCATCAAATTAGATAGTTATATCTTTTCGATGTTTTTTGCAGTCCCCATGGTAACCACAAATACACACACACACACACACAATACACATAAAGAAAAGTTTTTAGGATAAATGACTACACTACCAATTATGCCATGTTGGTGTTAAAGAAATTTCTTTTCAATTTAAAGTATGTCTTGCAGAGACGTATCCATGAGCTACATTACATAGCTCCTGCCCAAATGGGTCTTAAAACTCCCAAGATAAAACACACACATTTGAAATCTTTAGAAAAATAATGTAATACATAATTTCTTATAGAAATTTTAATCAAATAAGGAAGTAATATAGGTGACTGTGAAAAAGATGAATCAATGAAATTTTAACAGTTATAGCTGAGAATGCCCTTGAAGGATGTAAAAACTTTCAAGATGGACAGAAAATTATAGAAAGGAAAAAAAGTATTACAGTTGATTTTGTTCTAAATGGCAACTCAGTTACTTCTTAATTGTAATTTTTAATTTTAGGTAACTCAGTTACCTGATGAACATACACAATAGTAGCTTTAATGGTCTCTTCTATACAATAAATATAGTAAAACAGCTACTTGTTTATTCCAAATTTACTTCTCAGGCCCTAACCTCTCCAGTGAGATCCAACTGGTACAAGTGACCCACTTCACTGCTCACCTGAATTTCTACCAATTAGTGGATTTTCCCTCTACAAACCTTTACTTCTTCAGTTTTTTCCACCTCAAAGTAAATGAAACCGCCATCCGTCAAGTTGTTCAACTGTCCTTGATCTACCTTCTCCTCACCCCAACCGCTACACCCAATCTTGACCTGGTGCAGTTGGATCCACCTCCAGAGTGAACCTGAAATCCCTTCAGTCTAAACTACCATCATTTCTCTTTCGTTACTTAGCAGTTTTTTTATCTGGTTTCTCTGCTTCCATTCTCGGCTCACCACAACACATTCCGTCAAGATAATGAGGTCAAAATAATCTTCCTAAAATATGTAAGTCATGCTACCCCCACCTAAAATCCTACAGCTTTACCCCAAACTAGTATCAGCCGCTCAGAGACAATGCACAGCCCCCGAACGCCTGCAGGAGCTAGGTTTTGTGTCTGGTACTGCTTTCTCCTTGTTGTTTCTCTTTCTAAAGGAAGTGACAGATGCCAAGAGGAAGTACTTCATCTTGAGCTGGCTCTGAAGCCAGGCTGCCTTGGTTCAAATCCTAGTCCTGCCACTTTCTAGTCGAGCAATCTTGGGAAAATGACTTAAGCCTCTCTAGGTCTCAGTTTCCTCCAGTTAAAAATCACTTTTCGGAGCTCACTGATTGGCTAGATTTGTAAATAGTTACTACTTGACATGGATTTTTTTTGGGGGCGGTGGACTACAGAATAAACACCTGATAGTACCACTGGTACATGCAAACCTGCTCCTGAACTATTCAGACATCACTTCAAAGATGCTCCTGCTACCTACAGTGCACCTAACTCCGGGGAAAGGCTGCATCTTACAGAGAACAGTTCCTAAATCAGACTCACTAACCGACTGTAGCAACTGCAGACTACCAAGCCACAACACCAATTAAAACGTCCACACACTTAGTTGCACCATGCACCATGCACCATGCCAGTTAGAAAACACTCAAAGCAATGCCATTTATAATCACAGGGAAAAAAAAGGAACAAGTTAAATGTACCTCAAAGCCAAACGGCTAAGGAAATGACAGCATCTCAACAAAGAAAATACTACAGGGCAAGAACAAGCAGCTATATCGATGAAATCTGCTATGCGGGAAAACACGAGGTGGAATATGTATATGTTTGTATGGTTACAACTATATAAAAATGTGTGTACTCTTTCTTTTCTATCAAGATGCTCGAGTCTGTTATAAACTTTCAAAGAACACACATGTTGTGAGCCCAGATGGTCTCTTAAGGTAACTTCCAGCTCTAGTTTTCAATGATCCTATGAAAACCTAAAGTGTGCAACACCCTGAAAACCTGGTAAGCAGCGTGTCCACGCTTTACAAAACCCACTGTCAGAGATGAGATCGGCCCAAGGGACATCGAGGGTACCGAGCAGCAGGGCTGGACCAAGAACGAGCCACGTGATATTCTATCGTAGGACATTAATTCTTAAAATGACGAAGACAAAGAAAGCATGTGTAGGCAGCATTAGCTGCACATTATTTCTCCACAGAAATGAAATACTGAATTCTGGCTCTAGTGTTACACTTCTTCTCTACATCGGCCGTATCTCAATTCTCACCTACAAAGTAATTTTAAAAAACAAGCAAAAACAAAATAACAGAAAAAAACCCATCCATCGAATCCAAGAATCTGGTTTTATGCTCTACAATAGGTTTTAAAGACATCTGAATATTATATTGGACTGCAAATTAATCAAGAGAGGAGGGAGATTTGGTCTAAAAAAGAATCTTTTAAAATCCTTCAATGATTTCTATATAATTTGCCTCTTAGTCTACTAGAAGTCTTATATTTGGATTTTAAATTGCTTAAAATATAACTCATTTAAAAAACCAATGTAAAATACAGTATGCAAAAAATTCTACATACATTATAGAATAACAGGGAAGGTCTTTCATTATTTAAAATTCTTCTTTATCATGAACAGATCAACAATCCAATCCCCACCTTAAATTTCTACATGAACTCTTATAATTGGGGGGAATGGATAAAGTTGACTATAAATTTTGTAAGATTACTTTTAAGAAGACTTACTTTTAAAATTCTGTAGGGTTTATGAGATCACTTAAGAAGACTGCCAAGCTAAGTGCTCCTGACTCCAAATGCACCTGACACAGGCAAACGCAAATGGTGTAAGGCAGGATTTAAAAACCAGCAGGTCTCCATTTCCTTATTCTTTCATTAGTCACAGCTAAGATGTGAACCGATTTTCTTAGTAAAAGATTACTATAACTTCTGTGCTTTACGGAACAAAAGCTATCACAATATAAAGTTAATCATATACATAAAACAGACACTCAGTGACCCGTTAACAATACTGCAATGAACATGGGGATTAAACCAGTGCCCACGTACACTGTCATCTGAACAGCTGCACACGCGAGCACAGGAGCCAGAGGAGACTGCACGCACTGGCAGTGCCTGTGCCCAGGGGCTGCCCCCACTCCCTTTTGGGGAACACTGGCATTTTCTAATTTTTTTTTACAATAAACGTTTGTTGTAAGGCAGTATCTATGAGCCTCAGCTGAGATTAATCTCGGAAATGAATTACCTGACTCAAAGTTGGGATGGAACTTGTCTGAGAAGTGGTTTGAGGTATGGGACCATTCATCTGTAAAATTGAAAACACCAAACACATCAATACAATGTAAAGAAAAACATTTTCAAACCACAACAATTTAGCAAAACAAAACCAAGAAAAGCACATTGTTACATGACAAATTCAGTGAGATATTCAGAATGATGCAGGAGCCTTAAAATTGAAACATTTTGAAATTCTGACTGACCATCGTAAGCAAAATTCCTTGAAAAATTAAGAAAACCTATATTTCCCAATGCCATTTAGAAACTTTAAATATTAATGCTTGACATGATAAAATCTTACAATAAACAAAGGCAGTCAAAATTAAAAATCTATATTATAATTCTAATTAATCCTTCAAACAAATATCACTACAGTGGCTATGTTATTAAAGTATTTATAAATCACTACATTTTTCTTGGTGATTTTTAAATCTAGACCTTTATGTATTCAAAGCTGAAAATGCCATTTGTTTTCTCTCTCACCTAGAAACTTATCATTTCCTCTATGAAGCAACTCCTAAGTGTGCTGAGAATATCACACCTCTGTTTAAGTCATGAGACACGCCAGCGCTCCTGTTCTGACTTCCTTACTAAACCCGACGCAGAACCCGCATGGAAGGGGAGAAAGCGCGCCAGGCCAACCCTGGCCTCGGAGACACACTCACCAGATGAGCACTGTCCTTCCCTTCCTGGACTCGCTGGCCCTGCGGTTCAGCCACGACCTTAGCGTCCTGATCAGAAGTCATGGGCTGTTTGCTTTGTGGCCCCACTGGGAGAATGTTAACCGTAGGAAGCTGTAAAACAACAAAAATAGTAAAATCAGTAACTGGAAGTGCAGAGTGTAACTGATCCTAATACAAAATTACTAATCAGTCTTAAAATCCTCAAGTTTCCAGGACAAGGGTTTAACCCCTCTGGAGTCCACACAGTTTAAAGACATCTCCCCATAACTTCCACCTTACTCACCCAAGAAATATTTATTTTTTAATAAGCTTCTTCTTCACACTAATTTGGTAACCACAATAATATCCTAAGACTTAGAAGCCAAACGTTAACACGTACAAACCCACTCACATCCAGAAACTCATTTTTTAAAAATACGAAGTTATGAAATTAATAGAACTCCAACTGGGGATTGATGAGTCCCAAATTTATATATATATCATTTCTGACTGACTCCATTAATTTTATTTTGTTCCAGGAAACGGTTGTTAGAAGAAATAGTAATAGTTTAAAAGGAATCCCTTCACAATCCTGAACCAAAGAAAGCAAAAGCCACCTTGATACAGGGCACAAGTATGGCAAGCAGCCTGTACACACGCTGACTCAAGGGCAGACACTGAACTTCACACACGGTGCTCATCTCATTACCCCAAGTGCCTATGAAGCGACTTGGGCTCAGAGGGTCACGGTTTTCGCGATTTGGTATTAGGAGCAGGATTCTCAGACGTCTGTCTAGGTCTGGCTTCAGGGCTTCCCTCCTTTCACTGAAAGCTACACTGCTTCACAAGACAAAGAAGTAGATTTAGCCCAGGTATCTTTCCAGGCTCTTCTGAAAACACATAGTATCCAAGTGCCAAATAAGGAAACCTGAAAGCTAACGGTTTTGGTCCCACTTGGTAATCATGTGGGTTTTTAGTTTTTAAAAACTCCCTATTCTCAATAATCTGCTTATGATAAATTCTTAAAACCATTTATAATGGAGTAATATGATCAAAGGTGATCTCATTCTGTTGCCAAATGTATCATCAATCAAAGCACAAAGTCACTTAAATGCTGTAAGACAAGTATAGAACTGTAAACAACAATGGAGAAAAAAATGCCTGAAACAAATAAAATCAGTTTCACAGAGATCAATGTTTTCCACAGTGTAGAATGAATGGCAAATACATTCAACTGTAATAATCTGTAATGGGCTAAACTGTAAAAACTGATTATCAATTCTTACAAAACCATCAAATCCAGAAAACAAAGATGTAAACTGGCACCCAGACTGACGAGTCACAGAAGGCAGTGTAGATGCTTTTACCACTATTAACTTCTGATTTTTAAGATTATCAAAAAAAAAAAAAAAAGTTTGGTTGAAAACCAGATATGATAGCCAAAAGGGAGAAAAATCAGCCACAAGAGTCCTTCACTTACACACACTACTCATTTCCCAGACAGTGAGAAATCACGCACCTCGTCATGGGAAGAGCACCACCACCAGACAGGAAGCAGCCTCGCAGCACAAACGACAAACCCAGGATGTGATCTCAGGACAGACGGCAGCAAACGTGAGCACAGAGCAATGCCACCCGGCTCTGTGATGTCAGCACCTCACGGACAAGAAGCCTGGCTTCTTCAACACAAAAGGATGCAAGACACACACATGGCCAAATTCTGGCTCTGTTCTGTTCATACGGCTTTATCTGACTCCAATACACGGAAACAAGACAATCAGCGAAGTAATAGCAACAGGGTATTTGGTGGTATTAAACAACACCTGTATTTTCTTAGGTATGAAAATGATGTGGTTACGTTCAATAAAAAAAAGAGACTATCTACCTTTTAGAGATGCACACTGAAACATCTACAGGGGCAACAACACTATGTCTGGGATTTCCCCCGACTACGTGGGGCAGAGACATGGGGGCTCACAACTGTTCCTCCTGGGAGAGGGTCCGGAGGTTCCCAAGACGATCCTGCCACCTTGTGTATGTGTGAAATGTCCCATAATAAAAGGTTAAAAAGGCAGCACGGCTGTCTCTCAGCACAATGGAACTGTGTCCTGATCTGACCCATGCATCCTACCCCTAAAAAAGTAACCTTTACATCACACCACACCACATCTCTTAATTACTGACCACACACACACACACACACACACACACACTCACACACACACACTCACACACACACACACACTTTAAAAGTCCTACAGCCGGAAAGGTTGCCAACACAAGGGGTTGCTTTCTGTTGTGGAGGATGAGGAGATACTCACCTCATTAAGCAAGCAGTACAAAGACACAAAGTATCACAATTAGACTTTATCTGAATGTCTGAATCTAAAATGAGACTGAGAGCATGATGACACAAGTACCGAAAACAGTTTCAACAAATAACAAAATAACTTTTTCATTATTGTTAAAGAAACCAAAACTACTTTAAGACTTAAAACTGAACAAACTATTGCATGGCCAAAAAGTAGGTCCCTAGGGTGTGAAGAGAAACACACAGAGGACAGACCTACCATCAAAGCAGAGTCCTTAGTGGCTTAAGGCCTGGTAACTGACAACCTAACAGTGTTCAGAGGCAGGCTTCACAAAGCCGTCATGAACTGGGCAAAAGCAGTCGTCTTCCCGACCTGATTTCATCTCTCTCCATGTGAAAAAGCAGAGAAACGAAATCAGAGAGCACTCCCTCCTACCTAGTGGTCTCTCTGCCGGCAGTACACCATTAATCTCATCTGTCAAAACTATGCCTAGAAGTTCTATTAATCTTATTAAATATCTGGGAGAGTGTAGTTCTCCTAGTTCTGTTCGTAAACAATTATCACACATACCAGAAATGTTTGTTTCATAATTAAACATTCAGGTCTTTTTGGACACTCAAGGAAACCCTTAAAATAATAAATCAACCTCAAATAAACTTAACTGTTCACCAAGTTGGTGGCATACATATCCAGAGAGTTAGTCTAAGTGATTTTAAAACAGTATTTGCATACAGAAATCCTAAAAATTCACCAAGAAATCTTGAAATGCACTCAGTAGACATGCTCTTGGGGTAAGTGTTGGTATTATTTTGAAACTACTTTACATATTATACACACACATACACACACTATAATAGGACAGAGTAAGAATTACATTACTTACTCAGATTTGCAGCATAAAAGGAGATACAAACATAAAATCAAATAAGCTGAGTAAGATCTATATGATCTTTTTCAAAAACTGAAAATGTTAACTTTTTAAACTACAGTTGACCCTCGAACAACATGGGTTTAAACTGCGTGGGTCCACTTATACGCAGATATTTTCAATAAAAACCTTCTACTGAACTACAGGACCCGCAGCTGGCTAATCCACAGACGTGGAACTGGGGAGATGGGGGGCTGAATGTGAAGTTATATGTGGATTTTTGACTGCGTGGGTGTCGGTGCCCCTGACCACTGCGCTGTTCAAGAGTCAACTGTGTACATTCTCTCTGGCTTTTACTAGTTTCTCCACTTCTGTCCCCTTTCTACTCCAGGACCCAATCTCGCGGTCACTTCTCTCTAGCCTCCTCCAACTGCGACAGCTCCTCATCCTTGCTCATCTTTCATTTACTTTCCGAGACTGCCGGTTAGTTATGTTGCAGAGTGCTGCTCATTTGAGATAGACCTGGAACACATTTTCATGAAAACGAGGAAGCTATCGAAGACGCCTGTCAGCACGTGACAGGAGCAACAAGGAAGGAAGGGACGGGGTCCTGACGGCCAAAGTCAACAACATGAGGGGCACAAAGAATGAATGGATACAAACACACAGAAATCCATGACGGTCCAAGCACCACTGCCACACCGGGCACCCCAGAGGCAGGTATGATATCCACTCTTTTCCTGAAGATTTGCACAGGGAAACAAGCCTCAGCCTGCCTTCCCTCGACTATTCTGGCATAACCATCAGGACACATTGTTCACTATACAGGAACCACAATTAAAAGCTGAGTCAACGACAGAATTAGAAAATCAAGGTGTTGCAACATCTAATGAAATGACAAAGGTAATGATAACTGATGTTGCTGAAAATAGAGGAAGAGCTGACAGGGAGCTTTATAATGCCTGGATCGGACAGACGGCGGCTACTTTTCAATCTTATCTGCAACTACTCAGTAAGTATCACGCTTCTTAATGAGACCAAGAGCATCATCTATGAAATATTTTTGTCTAAAAACCCCAACAAACCTGCATTTAATCAAACCTCTAGATTCAATTTCCAATTTAAAGAAAACTCAGGGACAAAAAAATGTGTCAAATAATGCCAACAAAAAGCCAGCAGCTAAACTCGATTTGTGGGGCATTCTACACACAGACCCTCATTTCTACAGCAAACCTAAGACATGAAAAATATGGAGATTTTTATTGCTACACAATGCAAAAGCTTTAACCAAAATAACCTTATGTAATTTGAGAACTGTATCTGGATCTCGATTCAAATAAATTAAGTCTAAAATGACATTTCTGACAGGAAAACTTGAATGTTGCCTAGGTGATAAGAGGTATTACAGGACGATGCTTAACTCGGTTGAGTGCAGTCAAGGTGCTGTGCCTGTTTATTTTTAAATGTCTTATTTGTAAAAGATACAAACTAAAAGACTACAGGTGAAATTGTACATCTGGAATTTGCTTTAAAATATGCCAATAGCTTTTTTGGGTAAGTTTAAGGGAAGAGAAGCAGCAATACAAGAGTGCGGCAGGCGGACAGGCGCCGTGCACTGAGGGCCGCCGCACTGCCCTTTCTGCTCTGTGGTTACAACGTCCAGAATAAAAGTTAAAAAGAAAACTTCAACTGGGATAGTCTCCGTACGCACCTGAAAGTTGCCACACACTTACTTCTATTTAAAATCTGTGCTAATGAAGCAACACAGCAGTGTGTAAACCATTTGTGAACAGTGTCAGCTGCAGCCCCCAAAAGGGGAAACAGAAACAATTAACTACAGGAAAGCAAAAACAACGCAATACATCACAACTGTTCATAACACTCACAAAGGCAACATGGACTGAAGAGGAGCAGGCTACAGAACTACAGGCTGCTACATGTACTAGTTACAACTACACTCTTAAAATACACATAACTCTGTGAATATTTAAAAACAAAACAAGAGGAAGTATTCAGATGACTGAACAGTGTGTGACCGAGCACTGCAACTTGGGGATAGTGTTCTACTTTGTTTCACAATTTTTGGAATAACTCATTTGTATAATCACACGTACTCCACAGGCCTCATCAGCCTGCTGACTCCACATTCACCAAACCGCCACCGAATCCTTCAGGGCGGAGAGG
The DNA here is from genome assembly GCF_036321535.1 of Camelus dromedarius. Lineage (NCBI taxonomy): Eukaryota > Metazoa > Chordata > Mammalia > Artiodactyla > Camelidae > Camelus > Camelus dromedarius. Next base: position 496,866 of record NC_087461.1, read on the forward strand.
AGTCTCTCCAGCAGGGAGAGCAGGTACTGACCCAGCAATCTGTCCACACAGCTAATGAAACTGCCATTCAGTCACCATGTCATCTCAAGAAACCGCATGGTCAGGCTTGTCCTTTGAGACGGTCTCAAAGTGTGGTCTGGGCTCCATCAGGCGTCCCAGAGGCCCTACCTGGGGCCACGAGGTGGACACAATGAATGCTGACCCTTACTCTCTCCTCACAGATGTGCAATGGAGTGCTGGTGCATGATCAAAGTTCAAGGTTACAGGAAAAGACTATCAAAACTTCCTCACTCTTCTGACCACACATATGTGCGAGGCCAAGTTTCCCTCTTGCACTTCAACCACAGTAATACATCACTAACAGAGCAAGTGCAGAAGCAGATGAGATGCCAGCTGAGATTCTATTAAATCAGACGCTAAGGAGATTTACAAAAATATAAAACAATGCCACTTTCCTCATTAAATTACTTTTTGTTTTTGGAAAAGACTGCTATTTTTTCACAGAAGATGTTATTTATATTACATGTAATGGGTTTGCTGTTATTATTAAAGAAAAGTATTTTTAATTTTTAAGTCTTAACTTTTAATACAAATATAGATAGAAATAAGCCATATGAACAAAAGTTCTTAGGAATCTGCAATGTTGATGGCCAACACTCTCCCCAAGTTGATCGACAGAAGCAGCAATGCACTCCCTATCAAAAATCTCATCTGCCTTTTTTTGCAAAAATGGATGAACTGATCCTAAAATTCCTATGGAAATGTAAGAGATCCACAGTAGCCAAAACACTCCTGGAAAGAACAAAGTTGAAGGATGGACACTTCAGAACTTCAGATTTCAGAGCTTACCACAAAGCTACAGCAATCAAGACAGTGCGGTGCTGACCAACAGACAGACACACAGACCGACGGAACAGAAATGGGAATCCACGGTCAGCTGGTTCTCGAAGGGTGTCGAGAGCATCCAATGGGGCAAAAAAACTCCTTTCAGCAAATGGTGCTGAACAGCCACATGCAAAACTCGCTCCACATGTAAAAATTAACTCCAAATGGGTCACACACCTCAATGGAAGGGCTAAAACTGTAAAACTCAGACGAAAACACAGGAGTAACTCCTCGTGAGCTTTGACGAGGCAATGGTATCTTAGGACACCAAAAGCACAAGCAAAAACAAAAAATAAATTGGTGTTCATCAAAATTTAAAACTTTTGTGGCTCAAAGCACACCATCAAGAAAGTGAAAAGATTAATATGCGGAATGGGAGAAAATATTTGCAAATTACCTGATAAGGGACATACATCTAGAATAAAGAATTCCTAAAACACAGTGGAACAACAACAAAAAAACAACGGGGGGCACAAAGAGATTGAACTGGCATTTCCCCAAAGACATACAAACAGCCAGCAGGCAGGGGAAAGACGCTCAGCATCAACACTCACTCATCAGGGAAACGCCAATCAAGGCATGAGCCACCACTTCACGCTCAGCAGGATGGCCACATTGCTGCTGCGGACAGTAACAAGTGCTGGCGGGAAAACATAAATGGGACTCTCCCTGCACTGCTGGTGCAGATGTAGCATGGCACAGCCACGCGGTAAACAGCCTCAGGATGCGTTACCGTATGACTCAGCAACTCCAGTCCCAGGTCACGCCCCAGAGAACTGCACACACACATCCCCACCAAAGCTTAGACATAAGTATTCATAGCAGACGATATTTATAACAGCCCCTAAGTGGAAACAGCCCAAACAGTAAGCTGTTAGAGGTCAAGAGCCTCATTTTCATACTCGTGCCTGACACACCTCAGCGGATTTTCAAATCGCAGTGACAAAATCACAGTTTGAGAATTTGATAATTTCTAAAATAGTCAAAAGAAAGACATTCTCCCAAACAGCATGAAATTATTTCTCTTGGTATAAAGAGGTGATGTGGAAACATGGATGGTTTGTCTATGGATCAGAAATCTAGAGAGGGAAAGAGTCAGCACTCAGGTCTCTGCTGTGCAAGTAGTCTACGTGCTTTACGTGGTACTAAGTCAACCTCAGTTCTGTTAGTTAGGTCTCCTGCCCACCCAGCAGGCTGGGAAACCGAGTTCAGAGGACACTGAGTCAAGGCCACAGTAAGCCCAGTGAGCTGGACCACATGCACATGCAAATTCTGCTATTCAACGCCACGTGCTTGAAGGGAGCTTCAGCGGTACAGGCAACTCACCCTATTAGTCACGCCAGCTGGCAGACGCCCCCTGGGACACAACCCAAGAAGTACCTACCTTTGTTTCCTTCCTTGGTCTTTGTTCCTCTCCCCTTTGATAATATTTATTTTGCACCAATGTGCAGATTATGATTTGGGCATTAAAAAAAAATCAAAGTGCTTAAATATAAGCCAAATATTTCATCTTTCTTCACAACAGAAACAGTGATCTGACTCAGTGTCAGAATAAACACTTGTGGTGTGTAGAGATGATACACTGCATTTTGCTGGGGAATTTTCAACTGTACAGATAATTTCTGCCTTATGAGTTTACCCTTAAAACATATACATTTCACATAAGGTGAGATTCCACTGTATGATTACCAAACACAAAGCCTCTTTTCTGAATCTAAAAGCACTATCCTGAAGTAAGGAACTCTGGACAAAGTGCTCCCCTCCCCCTTGCTCTGTACTCAAACCCTTCAATACTTCTGGGCCTTTCTTTGCATCCTATTCTTGGGGACTGCGATGCCCCTCCCTCTTGAAGACAGCCTTCCAACGGCCCTTCACTCTTCTCCTTCCTTCATGCTCCACAGCATCACTGCTCTTTACAGCAATGACCATGTGAGCCTCTCCCCTACTGTCCTGAGTTTCTCTACTATCCCAAGTATCCACGTGTTTCTTCTCATGTATCAGACACAACAGAAATACATATTCCAGAAATGGTATGTTACAACTACCCCAGGGCTCCCTTTGTCAGTAACACTCAAATCCATGTGGTTTCATCACCCTCCTGTCTACGTATTCTTTCTGCATTTGCATCCATATATGCTAAGTTCTCTTCGAACACTGCCTGTGATTAGGAATGATGGGTTAAGGAACAGCGCATGAGCAAAGGAGATGGACAGTGTAAGATGCTATCAGACAGACGTGTGTTCTAAGAACTCCAGCATAACCACTGGGATCATTTTATGCCCCTGCCCCCCCACAAAAAAACCAGTAAATATCCAACTAGAAAAGTAAACAGTTTTACCTAAACATGGGAACTGGGCTATTAATAACTCCAGAGATTGTCTTAAGTAGTATATGATCGCCTCTGAAAATCAATTAGAAAAGTCAAATTTTGTTACTTTCAATGTCTAAACATACTTTGTAGAAAGAGATTTTACCACCAGATTTTGAAACTAAATAAACTCATTAGAAAAGACAAAAATAGTCAAATCTAATCATTAAAGCACAATCACAGCACTTGGGACTGGAAGGACATATGTAAATGACAGTAACTTTGTTTTATGAACTCAATATGCCCAACTCTAACAGAGAGGTGTGGGAAAATAAAACACCGCAATGGGATCACAGCTCCTCACTTATCTGCCCCGCGCTGCTGGCTGGGTTGTACTGTTCATCTCGCAGCTGTCGGCATCACTCTGCAGTATCTAAAATGCAGTCTCGTGGCAGAATACTTTGCGAGTATTTCAGGGCAGATCAGTTACATACCTACACAGCACCTTGCACAGATGATACATACAGCTAAATTGAGAGGCCTGAATGGCAGGAGTGTCTGCAGCGCACTGGTTTAAGAGTCAGTATCTCTACGACAGTTCATTCTTCCCAAGGAGTCTTCTCACAGTAATGTCACCCAAAGACACTGATGAGCGACAGAAAGCAACCCAGTCTCGCCAAGTGTTGTTTAATTACACATTTAAACTGGCATCCAGTATGGAAACACAGATTCTTAAGCAGATGCTGTCAATTAACGGAGATTAATATTTAAAATTTCCTTTTATATATGTATACCTGTGGTTCTACTGAAAAAGACAACAGTAGGAAAAGGTAACTCTTTTTCATAGTTTGATCTGGTTTGGCTCGTAGGGAGGGTGTAAAATCAGACACAACATGCAAAAACTTATTTCTTAGCCAAACAGGAGTGGAGAAGTATCTACATGAGGAGTATACCCCAAAAGTTATATTTACAATTTTCCCACTATTTGCTTTCAATTTAGAACTTTGATTCCACACAAAAAATCAAAAAGGTCCCTTCCAGCTTTAAAACTTATAATTGGTTTATGATATATTATCTTGCCCTGGAGCAGACAATTATTTGAAAAGATTATTTTGCTAGGATTCTTATTAAAATACAATACAAAACAAAACAAAGAGAGAATTTAAGATCATCTCATTAACCCTCTGGCTAGGAGAAAAGTGTTTAATCCAAATCTCTGACAAACTCCAAACAACCAACTCCAAGACTTGGTTATAAAGAATCCTAAATAAAATATTTGAAACAAGTAAAGCAACGTGAAGAAGATCAAAAAACCCCATCTCTTGCTCTGCATGTGATAATGGTTGGTTATCCTGTAAACATGCCTGTAAAGTAAGTGCCAAGTAGAGGTAGGGAACCGCATCCTTAGAGATACAGCCTCTCTGCCCTCAAAGCATGATTTCTTGCTCCTATCACGAGCCATTCCTTCTCCAACAGAAGGTCTTCTCCTGAAACAGCCACACACTTTTCCACCCGAGGGAGAAGCAGATGGAAAGTGCAAGCTCTGGAATCCGCGCGTCTTTCTGAAGCGGGGGCAAGGGCCGCGGCCCCCCCTGCAGCCCGCGCAGGACACGACACAGCACATCTACACCGCTCAACCTACTATGGAAGGAGTAAAACAGATCAAGAGATATTTTTGTTTTAACAAAGAGGTTCAGTTTCATAGTTGAAAAGCCAATGATCCTGAGTCCAGCCTGTTTTGAATGTATTCTGACCTTCATTTGTCTGTCTCCATCTTTTCCTGTGAGAAAGGCTCCCCAGGTGGAAATGCCAGCCCACAGTGCCTGGCCCAGCGAGCAGTCTGCCGTGCTGGAAGCCTGCCCAGGCCCTCCTTGCCCCCGCAGGTCTCTCACTTCCACCCCCAAGTCTTCCCGACCGCTCTGTGAGCCTGCTGCAAGGCACTCTGTCTGAGCCCCTCTCTCCTCAGCCACACACCCACCTTGCTGATGGAAAGCACAATGTATCTACAGCCCAAAGCAGGAGAAAAACACCTCACTGCTGGCTTTTCAGGAGTCATATCACCTTCTGGACAGAGCAGAACTGCCTCATTCAGTATCTTTCATAAATTACTTTTACTTTGGGGAACTGCATGCATGTAGTTTTTTAAAAAACTACACAGCTTTGTTAATTTCATTTTGAACACGTGATCACTATCTTGAAATCACTGTTACTCTCCATACAAATCTTCACTTTCCCACATTTACATGTGAAAACAAAGAATGCCGTTGGCCACTGATGGCCACTGGTATACACCACACCACCAACAGTCAGAGTCCAGACCACAAAGGTGTCTTTCAAGAGACCCGGAAGTCCTTTTCAAAACTGAACTCTAGACAGCACGTTTCTTCAACTCTTTTTAAGAAAGTCTCTCTTCATCTCATCCTTCTCATGAATCTTGCATTTCTTCAAGGACTGTCACCATGTTCTATTGTGCTTTCCAATTTATGATCACATGATGACAGTTTCTCAGCTGAAAAGAGTGTAATACTTAAAGAGTAAGATGGAATGGTGGTGAGCAAACTTAGAACTCGACATTTTAAAAGACAGAATGTCAGAGCTGGAGAGCATTTTGGAGCTGCTTCAACCCTGTGCTGCTCAAACTGAGACTTGCTTATTCCCAGGAAGACCCCAAAGAACCAGAGCAAGAGGTGGTAAAATTGCTAAGTCCTGGAACTAGACATAAATGTACAAATCAGGGGGAAAAACTACACCTGATACTGATAGACTATTTTCACTTCTTCACCCTGTAACAGATCAATTTCTTTTAATTTTTTTTGAGGGGGAGGTAATTATGTTTATTTATTTATTAATTTATTTTTAATGGAGGTACTGGGGATTGAACCCAGGACCTCATGCTTAGCACATGCATAGCATGCTCTCTACCACTGAGCTGTACCCTCCCCCAGACCAATTTCTTAAAGCACTACCAACATGTAGTTCTCAAGTATGTTAAATTAAAAGAAAAGCTTTGCTGTGGGGAAAGGCACTTCTGATCTGCATTAATCAACTAACCAATAAATCAAAACAAAGCAAGAACATTTTAAACGTGTCATGTTTCTCCAAAGGGAGGACAGTAAAGTTCAGCGAGTCGTGGAGAAATTCCACAGGGTCTGCAGAGCTGTGAAGTGGTAAACAGCTGCCTGATACAACCGACGGTTGGGACATACAGGGCAACTTGTCTTCCTCAAGCCCTTACGACAGTCCTACAGTTCACCCCTGAAGTCTTGTTATCTGAACATGCAATTCAGCTTCCTGAAAAATTACAAGCCATTTAACACCTTTATAAATGGTGGTAACACATGCCTCATCTCAAGATCTACGTTAATGTGCATCTTTCCCGTCTTGAATTTAGTATTCCTAACAGATACATGTATTTCTTAGCACTGTGGTAAAAGGATAATTTTCCATAACAGTTATAATCTTACACAGCTCTTGAAAACCAGACTTCGTAAGTCAAGGCAAGGAACACAAATACAGCCTGAACCTAAGACAATTTTTTAAAGCTTCATGAAAATGAGTGTTTTTCAATCCTGAGAAAGAAGAACAGAGGTGGAGGAATCATGCTCCCCAACTTCAGACTACACTACAAATCTACAGTAATCAGAACAGCATGGTACTGGCACAAAAACAGACACAGATCAATGGAACAGAACAGAGACCAGAAACAAACCCAAGCACTATGTCAACTCATCTACAACAAAGCAGGGAAGAACACACAATGGAGAAAAGACAGTCTCTTCAATAAGTGGTGCTGGGAAAACAGGACAGCCACCTGCCAAAGAATGAAATTAGAACATTCTCTAACAACCCATACAAAAAAAAATTCAAAGTGGATTCAAGACCTAAGTATAAGACTGAATACTATAAAACTAGAGGAAAACATAGGCAGAACATGCGCCAGTATAAATCACAGCAAAAGCAAAAACTAACAAATGGGGCCTAATTAAACCTAAACACGTCTGCACAGCAAAGGAAACCAGCAACAAAATTAAAAGACAACCTATTAAGTGGGAAAAATATTTGCAAATGATAATATAGGCCGATCCAACTAATGAATACAGTAATAAAGAAGCGGACTCACAGATGCAGGGAACAAACTAGTGGTTACCAGTGGGGAGAGGCACGAACTACCGGGTGTAAGACGGGCCCAAGGATGGACTGTCCTACACAGGGAATACAGTCAGTATTTTGTAATAACTGTAAATGGAAAGTAGCTTTTAAAAATTGTATTTAAAATAAGAAAGTGAATGAATTTTTCTCAGCAGTTTCTACAACAAAGGAGGTCTGGAGGGAAAAACCACCTAATCATTGGAGGAGCATGGGTCTTTACCTTATGGTCTGGGTCCCATTCCCTCCTCTTTTCCTTTTCTCCAACCTCTTCCCCCATCACTGTTGCTGTCTCCAAAGACACTGCAAGGGAGGGAGTCTGGAGGAGAGAAAAGGACAGAGAAGCACAAAACCACGGGCTGGGGGCTTCTGGGCAGGGTGCTGCCTCTCCAAGGTCACTGCTTCTCCCAGGACGGCTGTTGCCCACGCCCACTGATGCTAGATGCACCAGGTGCTCCCTTCCTCGCCTCCTTGCTTTTCCACTGCTCCTCTTACCTTCCCTGGATGCGCTTCCTCCCCACTAAGCACAGTAAAAGCCCTCTCCTTCCACATGACTGTAACTAACTGCAAAAGTATGAGAGACAATTCTAACACCAGATCCCTGAATCCTGAACCATTTTAACTTGTATATATTCATCACCTGGGCCTTTTTCTCAGACTGAGTCAATCTATTAGACGTTCTTTTCTTTCCTTCTCACCTAAACCAAATCCTAATGAATCACCTAAGACTTTCACTTTCTTTCTTTAAAGTGCAACTTAGATACTTAAAAAATAATCTGGAAAAAAAATCTGAACAGCACAATGCTTCTAGAATGATTATTCCCCAATCTTTAACAGTTGTCCTATCCATCTACCTAATTCAATAGCAGTTTCCTTGGCGATTTGTTTTTATTGAGACACTCCAAAGTTTTCAGGTTAGTTTTCCTATGAGTAACTGTTTTTGCACTATTTTTATCAGTTTGCATTAGTTAAATCATGTAACTGCACTAGTAAGTACAACTGCCCTGAACAAGCTGGGGGGAAAACTGAACTGGCTTCTGTAAGTAAACAAGTCAACTGGAAGGAAGACAGAGAAAGAGCAAAGAGAGCCCGGCCCAGCACTCTGCTGCCCACAGGTAGCTGGTTTCACCAGGTGCGTCACCCCTGCTGTCAGGGGCTCAGCTTTTCACGGCTTCAGTCAACAGCAATGCTAACTCTCAGTGCATCTAAGCAAATATCTGGTGAATGTTTTCTGACCTACAAACTCCTCAAAATCAACTGTTTAAAGATCCCCCACACACACAAAAAAAAATAAACAAAAACTGACAATCCTTTGACCTCCAGGAAAGACAGTAGTGTATCATCTACCCAGCTGCCCAAACCAGAAACCTGCAAACACATTTTTAACCCCTTCCTCTCAAATAAGCTTGGACCTCATCATGTCTACTGTCACTAAACTGTTTCAATAACCATCATCTCTGAACTGAATTACCACCCCAACCCCACCACCCCTTCCGCAGAATGACCTTGTCTCCCACCCCTCTCGGCTCATACCTCTGACGCCAAGCACTCAGGACACCCGGGACACTGACAAGCAAGGCCAGCTGAAATGTCACACCCCATCCTCTCACCAAAATATGGGTCGCAAACACACAGCGACACAACCATGTCGAATGAGTCCCGTCTCTCCAACACAGGGAGGGCAGGAAAAAGTCCACCTGCTCGAATGCCGTACTCCTGATACAGCACCCAGCCCCACAGAGAGGAATCTGTGTTCAGTCATTTTCTCTCTCATGCAGTAAGCACGGGGGAAGAAATTCCTAGTGTTTAAAACACAAAGCTCAGGAAGTGAGATGACTCCCAGTGAAAGCTGCTGCTGTTCCAAATAATGTGCTAATGTGGAAACGCAGTATTTTTAGGTTAGGGTAAAACTACTTTGAGTTCACTTTCATTTTATTTTCGATAGTCTCTAGATTTTGTATATGCATGTGTGTGTGTGTACGTGTATGTGTGCACCTGCGGTCTGAACATACAGAACAGTCAAATACAAACTGACGCTGACAGTAAAAAAAATAACATTTAACTATCAAAAGAACAACTCACAGAAGAAGTGCCAAAGTGACAAACAAGGAAAACGATTTGTACTGAAAGTGGAGGACAAAGATCCTTTTAAAAACATGTTTAAAGTTTTGAGTCCTTTCATGGGAAAGATGAGCATACACTAGAAGCATTCAACATTGACTCAGGAGTTCAAGGACCCCCAGGTCTGCCTATGATCAGATCGTCAGGCTGGGAGTCTGAGGAAGAAGTTAGGGCCGGGCTTGAGGCAGCGCTGCAGGAACCCCAGTGCCCCACTCCGAGGGGGTGATGCTGGCTACTCCCATTTTACTGGCTCCACCGAGCACTTTTAGGGCGTGTCAGCACAGAGCACATGCTCCAACAAGTGCAGGCATGACCCCAGCCTCAGGGAGCTATGAAATACAGAGATCTCTGTTTTCCAAAGTTCGTGTTACACCGACTCACTTTAGGCCTACGTTAGTACCTGTTGTCGCTAACCAAGAGATCTGAAGGGGATTTATGCTTCTGTGAAAATCAAAACGGCTTTCAGCCTTTGTTTTGCCGTGAAGTTCCAGAGACAGTACTCACCTGAGCAGTGCGAGCGCCCGCCCAGCTTCCTCCCCAGAAACACACTCAGATCTCAGCATCCAGCTGCCGGAGGCCCTGAACATGTCCATGAGCACCTGTGCTTTAGCTCCATGTGTTCTGTGCCTCCCTTACCAAGATGTGTCCGAAGGTAATTTCTTTTCGCTTTACACCATGTTGGCTTCCGGAAGGTTGCTCAGGAGGGGAGTCTACACCACACTGTACTCACCGACAAGCACACTCTAACCATAATCCTCAAATGCTAGGTGTGCCAACTGAACACGCTTCCATGTTCTCCAAAATGACTGCAAATCAGTCAATACTAAAATACACTGGGTACCTGCTAATATGAAGTGTTCCTTGCAAAAGCGATACATTTGAAAAAAGAATTTGTTCCACAGTTATGAACTCAAAAATGTATACTACTTTGGATAATCTTTCAGTGTGATATTCCAAAGGGTGTGTATCCTAGGCATAACCCCATCTCCATTTGACAAGTAACTGGATCACAACTCCTAGGCCATTGGGATTATAGTTCAACAGATGATGCAACTAGCAACAGCACCATCAAAGTTCCAAGCAAACGCTCGGACTCTGAATCAGCACCAACAATTCCGAATCACAGCTCAGCAAAGCAAACGAACTTCTCTCAGTCTTGTGCTGGGGGCTACCCGTGACCTCAGGAATCATCACTACAGAACTGCTTTTAAAGCTTTCTAGTTAAAGCCAGCACTTCTGATGCTTACCTATGCTGTGTGTGTGGTCCCCAAATCTATCAGGCTACTAGACCTAAGACACCTACGCTTTCCAGGAATCGGGCACCATTTGCAATGGACTTGGAAGCAGGAAGTTAGATCTCATTTTCTGCTCCTCTGTCATTGTGTGACGTATGGCAACTGTCTCCAGGGTGCAGTTTCCCAAACAGTAAAACAGGTGTTCCAAGGAGCAAGTAAAAGGGGTGGGGGGAGCAAGGGTTCTGGGTCATCTGAATTATAAGCCAGATACACCATTGAGGATAGAAACTGTTACAACCTGCACCCCTTCCTCACGTTCTGTAGGAAAGCTGCAGGCTGTTAAAAGTCTGACATCATCGCAAGCACAGCACAGACAAGAAAGAATGGTCGCTGGAAGGCCGAGAGAGGCAGGTCAGTGCTCAGGGCAAGTCACCTTCTCTGGAGTCTGAGCTCCTCTTCACACAAAGGTGGTGGCCATGAACGGAGGTCCCAGAGCTTCCACAGCCTGGAGGCAGAGCCCCATACCAGCACAGGTTTAAGGAGCTCTGAGTGCTTTAGGAAGGAAACCACTGAATTTAAATGAACTTCACGTAGACTATCTCTCAAAGACGAGTCTAAATACATGATACAAACTGGAAGACCTGTTAGTGCTTTCCTAAATGGATTAAAGCTAACAGGGTAAACTATCTGAAGAGACAACAAAACTTAATTTTCCTGGAATAGATGTTAATTCAATGTTTTAAAAAGTACAGTTTACTTTAATGGTTATTTTAAGAATCTGCTTTAAAAAACAATAAAATGCTGACTTAAAATTCAATAGCATACATAAAGTTAACACTTTCACCAACTTCAATTTTTCTTTTGAAATTCCATTGGTAAGGGTGTAACTCGAAAAGTACCCCACTGAGTTCTATGAACAGGGCTGTGGAACACTTAGCTTAGAGAGGAGACCAAAGGTAGAGTCCTCACTCTGCCAACAACCAACTAGCTGTACTTAACATTATTGACACCCCTGTGGGTTTCAGCTTCTGAGTCTTCAGGGCTCTAAAATCCTCAGACTACAACAGCAACACTACACTTTTCCTAGCAGTTATTTTCAGAAACTAGTTATCAAATCTCAGTTAAATGATGTAGGCCAAAACTCAAAATCTCAGTTCAAAGTGTTCCTTCATTCACACCAAACATTATGATAGTCAAAAAGGATCAAAGGTTCCCCTCCCAGTCTTGCAATTCCTGACAGGTAGCAATGGCACTAATACAACAAAATACTCCATGCAACTGGATTAAGGCTGATTACGTGCACTGCTGATTGTTATTAAATAGTTGGCACACTTATTCTCTGCAGATCATCAGTAAACCTACCTAACCACACTCCACAGACCAAACTGTAAAGCGAAATTAACAGCCCAGTGCCCACTCACAGGATCACCCAGCACAGGAGTCCCTCCTGATCCGCGCTTTGCTCTCCACACTTTTGGTTACCTGTGGTCAACCATGGTCTCAAAACATCAAACGGAAAATCCCAGAAATAGAACAATTTGTAAGTTTTAAATCGCGCGCCCTTCTGGGGAGCATGACTCAACCTCGCACTGTCCCACCCAGGATGTGCATCACCGGGTCGGCATATCCCGTCCACTCCTCACTAGGTGGCTGGCCGGCCGTCAGATCAACTATCACAGCCCACAGTGCTAGAGCTCAAGTCACTATGACTTGCTTAATAACTGCATCCAAGCACAAGAACAGCGATGCTGGCAATTCAGACCACCACAGAGAGGCCATAAAGTGCTTCCTTTAAGTGAAGGGCAAATGTTCTCGACTTAATAAGTGAAAGAAAAGAAATCACATGCTAAGGTTGTTAAGATCTATGGTAAAATGAATCTTCTGTCTGCGAAATTGTGAAAAAGGAAAAAGAAATCCGTGCTAGTTTTCTATCACATCTCAAACTGCAAAAGTCACAGCCACAGTGCTTGATAAGTGATTAGTTAAGAAGGAAAAGGCATTAAATTTATACAGTAAGATATTCTGAGAGACTACATTCACATAACTTTCATTACAAGATATTGTTGTATTTTATCATCAGTTATTGTTCATCTTTCATTGTCTAATTTATAAATTACACTTCACCCTAGGTGTGTATGTATAGAAAAAAAAACAGTATATACAGGGGTTTGGTATTATCCACAGTTTCAGGTCACCTCTGGGGGTCTTGGAATGTGTCCCCCACAGATAAGAGGGGACCACTGTAGTACAACTTACAGCACTATGACTTCGGGAAGACATCTGCTCTGTGGCTTTTTACCTTGAGCCATCATCTTCTGATTTCATGAAAAACTGTAACCGAGTTAACAGATTAAAAACAACCACAGAGGTAGGGCGCACGCTTGGCCTACATGAGGTCCTGGGTTCAATCCCCAGCGTCTTGGGCAAGGGGGAAAAATTAAAAAGTGAAATAAAATAAAAAATAAAACCAGCACAATGACAATCAAACACACTCTCATCATTCTAAGCTTGAAAAACAGTATGCCAAGAATGTCCACGACTGAAAGCACTGAAGCAGGGTCATTTAGGATCTCCACGCCCTCTTTTGCAGGAAAACATTTCACTGGCGACGGGAGCTTCGCCAGGTCGCAGAGACTTTCAAATCCTCCTGCACTTGTGTTTGCTGATTCCATGTTCTACTTCCGGTCCTTTCAGGATTAGGGTTACCTCTCCTGCACTGAGTCCTGAAAGACAACGATTTCAGAATAAAGGCAAACTCCTCAACATACACAAAGCAATGGGAAGTGCTGTGAAAAACTAAGGGACACTCACACAGACAGCAACTACTGTGACCTGCGTTATTCACCACGTCCCTTGGCCTGCACTGCCTGCCCTTCCCCTCCTGAGACGCGCAAGGTGTGAAGAGAAGTACTGCTGACTCCTAGCTACTCATCTGAGCAATGGTCTGGACTACAAGTGACTCGGAGCCAGCTTAATGTGATGTAAGTATCACTGGAGATACAGATTATTAATCAAAAAGGAACAGAGACCTTACATTAATGCCAGAAAAGTTTTATCCAAAAGGGTTTTCACACTGAGTTTCTGCACTAAAGGACAACCAGCATACCATCAATTGTTTGAATGTTTTTACCTCCTAAAAATACAAGTCAAGAGAAAATGCTTTTGCCTTCTCAATGTCCAGATTTTTAAAAGGCAACTCTCTCCAGGGACTTCAAGTCTGCTTTTAAAGGTTCCTGGTACCCCTGGCCACAGGAGTTGTGAGAAGCCAGGCAGCAATGGATCACAGCACATCCTATATGCAGTGTGTCTGTGTGTGTACATACACACACACACAGTTGACCCCCGAACAATATAGGCTGGAACTGCACAGGTCCACTTGTACACAGATTTTTTTCAGTATATTATGCACTATAAAGTACTACACAGTACGAGGCTGGCAGAATCCACAGCTATAGAACTGCAGAGACAGTTCAATTATCAACTGCACACAGGGGTTGGCGCCCCTACCCTGGCACTATTCAAGGGTCAATTGGATATGGCAAGTAAAATCTCAACAATGAAATACAGAAGTGTAAGTAACCAACAAAGAGAAATAAAAATAACATTCAGAAAGCACGAAGTCTTTAAAGAACAGGCTTAAAGGTTAGGATTATTTCCAGAAAAAAATACATGAAAAGAGAATGTTTAACATATTCAGAAAGAGGTAATAATCACTGAGGTGACTTGTAAATCTATATCCAATCGTTCACTATGTTTTTAATCCCTATATTTTTGAGCTTTGACAATAAAACAAAGCTTTGTGAAATCCGCAAACAAAATGTTCTCATTTTTCAGAAATGTTTCTAAAAAAGGAATCTGTTAATTAGTCTGCCTTAATAAAAGCTGAAATAACAAATATACTTTAAACAAGTGACAAATGCTAGCAGATTTAAAGCATATTTTAAAAGTATCTTTTAAACACACATGATTATGTGCAAAACAAGTGAAAGGGGTTCTAAGCAAGCTGTCTTCCTTAGACCAGGGCTTGGACTGGTCCACTGCGATAAACAGACAAGTAAGCAAGAGGGCTGGCCACCCTGGGGCCCAGTAATACCAGTCTGTGGGCGTCCGTCCTCCCCTGCACGCAATTCTCCAGAAAGCAGAACGATCGCTTGAAAAGGCAATCCTGGTCATGAATTTAAAATCCTCTGACTGTGTCCCACTGTCCTTAGGACAGAGAGCACAACTCTTCACCCCTGCCAGGAGCTCCAGACTCTGGGACCCAGCTGGTGCCTGACCAACCCCCGCCCCGCCCCAAACCTCTCCAAACCAGTTCCTAGCTCCAGGTTTGCATGCTTACCCTCTGCCTACCAGGCTCTCCCCGACCCTACCCTTCCCTTCCGTAAGGAAGCCTCCAGATCCCTGAAGGCCTACAAGATAGTCTCCCAGCCTCAGTGGACAGAAAGCTCCAAAGAGGAGGGCAACTGATCCCTTCTGTTCACCATCATAACCCTGGGGATTACTCATCAAATATTTAGTGCCTACTGTGTTCTAAAGTCTGGGCTCATATCAATGTACGAAGAGACAGAAACCCTCCACTCTGCAGTTGACATTCAAGTACAAGAAGACAGAAGCCACATAAGGCAGGAAATTCTGTGCACGTTCTAGTGTAGCAATGAGTGCTACGCACAAAAATAAGGCAGGGAAGGAAGGTGACGGGTGTCTGCCAGGGAGCACCACAGTAAAGGGGATCTCCTAACAGGCCTGCCTGAGGAGTGTGAAACCCACGTACAGAAGTGTCCAGAGTACAGATGCCAGTCTACTTTACTTTAAATAAAACCGTTCACTTTCTTAGTTCCTTCTAGATCACAAGCCTTAGAGAAAAGCTCTGCTATCGTTCATTTTTGCATTGCTAGTATCTGACTGATCGAAAACACCTGCTCAAGGAGTGCAGGACCCTCCTCTCAGTGGCCCAGCTCCACACCAGGCCCTGGAGCAACAATTCTCAACAGCGAATAAAACACTGAAAAATCCACTGCAATTTAGAAATACATTTTCACTACTGTAATTGCTTTGGTTTTGGCCAATTTGTTTAAAGAAGGTAAGAAATATTTACTGTTACCACATTTTAAAGACTGAGAAAGAATATAAAGGTCATGTAGTTAAGTCACTCCATCTAAAATACTGTAGGCACCAGATGTAGCTATCAAGTCAGTGAGCACTTTGAAAATGTAATTTTTGTGCACTTTCTATTGCATCCTTTTCTTTTTTCCCCCTGCTCTCAGTAAGTTTATTTATTTATTAAAATTTAAGTACAGTCAATTACAATGTGTCAGTCTTTGGTGTGCAGCACACTGCATCCTTTTCAAGTAAACATTTTCATATTTGTTTAGGAAAGTATGTACATAATTCCTCTAAAGCTGAGGTGGGAGGTGCCTTACTCCTCCAGTGGAACAAAGCTGACTGAACATCTATAGTTCACCTTGCCCTGGGCTGGGCAAAGAGGTTACAGACACAGAGGACACAAAAGGATCTTGCCCACAAGGAGCTTACATTAATTAATTAGGTGCAATGCCTAGGGGTGTGATAGAAACAGAGGAGCACTCAGCATGACCTTAAAAACTAAGGCAAGGATTCCTGAAATACTTTTATAAGGATGGGTTAAGAAGCTAAGTCAAAAAAAAGGAAAGGAAAGAGAGAGAGGGAGGACATTCAATTTCAGGCAAAGAAATTATGAGACCAAAGGCACCACCGCGGCTTTGGGAGGAGGGCGGTGGTGGCCCAGCAGGGCAGGAGGAGGCAGAGGTGGCAAGGCCCCTGGACAGTTCTTATTTAGGCAGAGGAAGACCTAACAATCAGGATGAGCCTTCAAAGCAACTTTTGGCTGTAATGTGACCAAAAAGGTGTGCGTAAATAAAAGAGAACATTCTCTTCTTATCACACAAATAAATATACCACCCTAATTTATCGATTTTTTTAAGCCAAAATTTTTGCATATCAGATTCCAAAAAGAACATTTTCAGTGGAGACTAAGTCTCGCCTCAATGACTATCAAATCTAAGCATGAAATGTCCTCCATATTACATAATGCACTCCGTGGCCCAGGTCTCACGAGTGGGGAAGTGGGCTGACACTAAAAGGGAACCAGACCATGACAGAAGCAGAAAAAGGGTGGCATCACTCACCTGCAACCCTTCATGACTACACAGGAACCATGACCACCTCACCAGAAACATGGGGAAAAGACAGTTTATAAAGGTACTGAAGGGACAAAAGGTATGGGGGTTGGGGAGTCGAGGGTGAGACAGGAAGGAAACATAAGCTGAGTTAATAATTTTGCCCGTTTATAAGGAAGACATTTATATATGGAAAAATAAAGTGTTCAAACATTAAGGAAAAAAAATTTCCATGTTGGAATCATCCTTTTCCTTTTAGTAAGAGAACCTAGTAGTTACCTATTTTACAATTCCATATTCTAAAAAAGAAATTCATTTTCTAATGCAGATAACACTAGGAGGAATAGTTCCAAGGATATCAACAAGTGCAACAATTAGGAGCAAAAAGTTCAAACTGAACTAAACTCAGTGAAAACCAGGTCTAGTGAGTTTAACCCTCTCAGAAAGCAGTGCCTCACTGTGTACTCTAAAAGTAGCTCTTACAGAAAAAGGATAACTCTTTATAGGAATAAAGTTTTACAGAAGAGCATAAGGACCAGTGCCTGTTTTTTTCAACATCGTATTTTCCATCAACACAACTTCAGTGCTTATTTTCTTCTCTCCATTAGAAAAAAGTTGAGCCACTGGTCTTACAGGAGGAAATACAAGAATATATGCGATTTTCTTGCATTTACCAATCTGAAAAAAAAAATTCTTAAGTACAAAGGAACTCTGCAAGAGTACAGTAAGAATGTGTTATGAAAGCATATTTGAAAAGTATGCCTTCCACATTAAGACAATAACAAATGTAATTTAAAGTAACATATCTATAAAGCTTTCTACAATCTCAAGGGACCATCATAAAGATGACACAAGTTACTAAAATTACAAGACCCAGATTATAATCCTGTTATCACTGTGGAAAGTATGAACTCCAGCAAGGCACTCCTAAATAACAGGGAGAGGAGTCTGTCAACCACTTCTTGGTTGGTACCATCTATCAGAGCTCTGTCACTGAAAAAACTGGTAACGTTATTGCAAATCTATGCAGAGTAGCAGGGCTCCCTGAAGGCATTGTTTGCTGTTATTTCTATTAACAACCTGATGTTCCCATTTTGCACTTAAGTATTTTAGAACTGTTTTATGATATATGAAGACTGTTTCATAAAAACAAGTGACTAAGCAAAATATTTGTTTCCACAGAGCTTTGTCAGAATTTGTGTTTATCTGTGGAGAACCATATTAATTTCAATAAAGTCTCCAAATCTCAATTTTTTTTAAAGCACAATCCTTAGGAACATCAAATAAAATCAAAATTTCCCATGAATATGCTGCCACTTAATTTCAGCTACTCTTCAACAAAACGTGTAAAAATGAGCACCAGGAAACTTCCGTACTTATGTTATCATCTATTTTCTCTCTGGTTCCCACAGAAATTCCTCTCTCCAAATTTCTGTCTTCTGAACCTGCTTTCTCTGCCCAGATACATGTGAAAAAGCAAAAAAAAAAAAAAAAAAAAAAGTTCTGTTAATAAATTAAAATTGACAGTCACAGAATATTGAAAATAGTAATAATGCAAACTATTTTCAAATTTTTAATTAAAAAACTCAGTAATTAAAAAAAAAAAGACTAAAAACAGCCAACACCAACATGTTCCAACAGTCCTGCCAGGCCGATGTCATTCCTATCCCCCCTTAGAGACAAAGAAAGTGAAGCACCAAGAGGGGAACTTCTAATCAGTAAGAAGTCATGCCATGCTTTCACCTCAAAAAGTCAACGCACATTAACTTTTCAAAATACAGGATGAAATTTATTTCTAACTAAATGCAGGTTTCAAAGGCAAGAACACAAATCAAATTTATGGTTGAATAATAAACTTGCTAACCTGATGCCTCTCAAAAGTATTCCACTTTAGCAACTCATGCAAAATTTTTTCAAGCTATTTCTTACAGCTTGGTTATAAAACTGCCTTTCAGAATATTAAATACAGGGAAGAGTTGAAAAACCACAACCATTCCAACTTCTGTAAACTACCAAGACTGTAAATTAGAGGGATCCAGGCAGGTGGGGAAGTACAGAAATTGCCCACTGCGCATACTATCTGACCACCACAGAAGTGAACATCACTCTTTCCCCCTGAGGTCTTTGCAAACTACAACTTAGCACCTATTTCAAGAGTATTTTAAATATTTAACACAAAATAAGAGACCAACTAAATATCGTAAGAGAAAAAAACATTCAAAAGGAAAAAATATCTTGGATGCTTACAACATTCGCCTTCAAATTGATACTATCTTTTTAAAAAAAACCCTCAAACTAATTTTCCTGCACAGTCCAAAGAAATTTTCCCGTTCCTTCAGCTATCCAAAACTTCAAACTTCCACAACATTTAGGACAAGTTACAGTGCAGCCAAGGAAAGGGTCTTGAACGTGTGGGACAGCTACCCCACAGGTAATCTTAAGTTTCATCTCAGGCAAAACTAAAGACCGTTTTACGTAGAAATGGCTGGGGAGGGGGCACAAAATTACACTAAAGTCTGAACAAGTCTTAAGTTTTTACGTTCTGTTTGGACACGACTGAGAAGCAGGTGGTAACAGATTCCTGACTGGCCTCTTTCTCCAACACAAGGCATCTTTAGAATTTTTTCCTAATTGCTCCAGAATGTGCCTCTGCTCTAGCCTCTCGGAGGAGAGCAGGAGCTCAAGAGCACCCGGACCCAACAGGACCCACTTCCTGGTCCAAGTGACCTGGGCCCTCCCCGACCGGCCAGCCGCGGTCCCGGGCCCCGGCGGAGAGCAGGGCGAGGTCGCCGCAGTGCGGGCCGGACGGCGGCGCTGCCCGGCCCCTGCCCCGGCCCGGCCTCTGCCCCGCAAACCTCGGCCCGACCCGGCCCCAGCCCTGCCCCGCCCGGCCCCGACCCACACCCCGGCCCCTCTGCCCGCGCCCCGGCCCGGCTGTGTCCGCCCGCCCCAGCTCGGCCGCGTCCTCCGGGAAGATGGCGGCCCGTGACAGGCGGGCGCGGCGCGGGTCCGAGGCGGCGGTCGGGCGCGGCACGGCGGGGGCCGGAGGAGAGTGAAGCAGAACCGAGCGGCCCGCCCGCCGCCGCGCTCACCTGTCAGCGCCGCCGCCGCCCGGCCGCCGACCGCCGCAGCCCCGGTGCCCGGCTACCGCGCCACACGCGGACGGGCCGTGAGGGAGGGGCGGGAGCAGGGGCGCGGCCGGCCCGGACGAGCGGCGGGGGGCGGCGCGGCGCGGGCTGGCGGCGAGGCGGCGGCGGCTCCTTCCCGTTTCGGGCCGAAAATGTCTCAACCTCGCGACTCTAGCACCCCAACGCTCCTTCCCGTTCGCATGAGAACACACAGCTCCCGCTTCCGGGACCCGGCGGAAGTCCCGCCCCGCGCGCTCGCGCGCCCGCGCACCCACACACTTACCGTCTGGCCCGCCGACTGGCGCTCAGAGCCCGGGAGAGCCTTACGTCATGGCGGCACCGCGTTCCGATTGGCCGCTTGCGGCTCCCGGCCCGCCCCTCCTTCTGGCGACACGGAGCGCGTGCCCCTCCCGGCAGGGCCTGTGATTGGCGCGGGCGCGCACGCAGCCACGCCACGCCCCACGCACGCAGCCCCCGCGCCATCCCGCGCACGCTGTCTGCTCCGCCCACGCCGGGACCTGAGGCTGCGGCGCAGCCGCCGGGGACCGCGACCCCGCCCCCTTTAATCCGGGACCACGATCCCCTCCCTGCTCACCGCGGAACCGCGGCTCCCGCTTCCCCTTCACCTCAGGACCCCGACCCCCGCCCCCTCTCTCCGAGGCCGCGACTCCCGCTTCCGCTTCACCTCAGGACCCCGACCCCTACCCCCTCACACCTGGACACCGACCCCCGCCCCCCTCACTCCGGGACCGTGACTCCCGCTGCTGTTCACCTCAGGACCCCGACCCCCGCCCCCCTCACCCCTGGACCCCGACCCTCCGCGCCCCTCACTCCTGGACCCGAACCCCCGCCCCAGTGCTATCTTGCTGTCCCGGGTGGTCGGGGTCAGAAGAGCCCCCTGAGCGCGCTTGGGAGAAGAAGGGAGAAGGCGGTGTCGCCTGTCAGTGGAGCAGGTGCCCTACATTGTCCGCGACTTCAGGGGAAATGCTGAAGACTCCGGGCGTCTTCCCAAAGACGGGCATGGGCTACCCTCCCCGGCCCAGTATATGTGGGGAGAAAAAACTTGAAGTATGTTCACCTCCTTTTGAGTTGCTGCCTGGTTCCCTGTGTACCTGCTCCTGCTGGTTATTGCTTGTATAGACATACGGATGAACTAGAAAGGCTTCTCCCGTCACTTCATTCCAGCATCATCCGTGCACCTGTGCGTCTTACCTGTTCCTCCTGAGTATCCAGATGCCGGCAAGACTGTGCTTTGGACTTCCGTGTGTGATTGCCTGGGAGGATCACAGATTGCCATCAGTGTTGGGTGCCTGCTGCTCTGGGATACGTTTTCACATCCTGGCTCTGAGAAACTTGCAAGTTCAATAGTGAGATTCATAGCAATGTCTTTAAAGACAATCACGTGAGACTGAGATTTCCTCTAATATCAAAACCACGTACGTGTTTCAGGAAAAAAAAAAAATCACGTTAGGATTCATTCTCCAAGAGAAACCGTTGGATGTGTTGCAGAGCCCCTCTGCGGTACCTCCACTTGTAACTGTTCAGACTGAGCGGCCTGCTCTTGGGTCAGGAAGTTGGCCAGAGGCCCAGGGATGTGGTCCACCTTTGAAAGATCAGGAATTCTCCGAAGTTGGTAAGTTAGACTTCCATCTTTTTTTGCTTCTGTCCACATTCTGGCAGACATTTCGATACACAGATAAGTTCCTAAGTCACAAAAGAGACTGAATGATATCAGAATACTTTATATTGAAACGACGTCTCTTTTTGTTTAGACTGTGGGATCCTTCCTGAACAATCAAAACTGGTTTTTTGTTACCTGTGATTTTTTGTTTGTTTTTTTTTAAAGAAACATCCATTTTCACCTTGGGATGCAAAGTTATAATAAATCAAATTTTTATGGCATTTCTACTTAGAAAGATAAGAGCAGGTTTTGAAAACCACTTCCCACGTCAAGCAGTTCCAAGTTCTGCCCCTCCTATCTGAAAACGATTTCTTTTTCCCACGCACGATGGTTTTGCCTGCTGTTACTTCTCTCCCAATTCACTTTCATGGCATCCCAGCTGATCTCTGCTTCCCCGGCCTCACCACACCAACGCCAGCACACATTTCCTTTAAAACCTCTTTACCATTCCCTCTGAGTCAGAAATTGTTGGTTGCCCCAGAAGGAGGAGTTCAAGTGTTTTGTGGACTGAAAGGCCCTTCACAAACTGGCTGGCCAGCCCCCCACATCTCCTTTTCTGCGGTGGGGTTAGACACCCAAATCTTCCAATCACAGTCTCCTAACAAGCTTTTCTGCAGACCTTGGGGTGGTCGCTGTGTGTGGCAGTGAGTAACACGTGGGTTTGGCACTCTAGGACAGAGCTGTGCACTGCAAGGCCAGGAAACTGGCAGTTGCTGCAGTGCATGACAAGTCCTGTTAGAGAAGAGAGAACAGGATGGGGAGCACTGGCCCCCAGATGTCGGCTGTGCGTGGGGTCCTGTGTGGAGGTCTCCCCGTGCCTGGTCCCTGCGCACTTCAGCCTTTCCTGTCCTTCATCTGTGCTCTTCCCTCTGCCGGAAGTGTCCTGCCTCTGCTTCCACTTCTGGTAAAATCTGACTTATTTTTCTTGTTACAGCTCGGTGTCAACCATTTAAATCTTTTCCTTTCAGAGAGTTGGTTTCCTTTTCCTGTCATCATAGCACTGTGTTCACAGCTCTGTTAAAGCTGTTATGATGCTCCATTGAAGACTGTCAGCCTGACCAGTGGTGATTCCACAGGGGCAGAGACCACCAGGGTGACATCTAGCACTGGTGTGCGCGTGCACACATGCGTGCACAAGCACACACGTGCGTGAGTAGGCATGCATAGTACCTCCTTGAAGATTTCTGTTGAACAGTGAAATAGCAAGACATTTTTCTCTGAAAGGCCTGAATTTCAGCTAATATCTGAGGACATTGTTTTCTTTTATTCTCCTGCCATTTTCTGTGAGAAGTAAATACTTTTTCTCCATTGTGTGTATCATCATTCAAAATTACCTTATCTGGATGTTAGCAAACTCATTTGTAGCTTAACCACACTGCTCAAACTTTATTCCTAATGATTTAGAACTATAACTAAACTGTCACGAAGTCCACCTCCCCCTCAGGGGTGGTACTGAGTGCTGGGGCGATGGCACACAGCAGCACAGACGTGAGACAGGTGGGCACTAATGAGGGATATTGAGGAACAAGGACTCCTGTGGGGTGTGCCAGCCTGAAAAGGAAGCAAAGAAAGTGGTGACTAAGCCAAGACTAAAGAGGCAATAGTGGAGGGGCTGCCAACAAAGCTTTCAGCAGGGAGGGAGAGGCCAGTCCTGGTCAGAGAACAGAAGTATTTGAACCTGACAGAGCAGAAAACCAAGTTGGTGAGGAGAGTGGAGGGCACAAGAGCCTGGAGGGGTAAGCGAGGCAGGGACCCAAGGGTCTTGTAAGCGCTTAAGATGTTTGAATGTGATAGTGAGTCGAGACTTTATTAGGAGGGACGAGGGGGCTCACTAGGTTTTAAGCACTATTATCTCTGGCCTCAAAAAGCCATCCAAGTAGAAATGCAATAAGGAAGTAACTTAGGCAGATTAGGTGGAAGTACGAAAATAAAAATGGCAGTAATACATGAGAATACTTTGAAAAGGAACACATGGGTTCTTACTAAGCATTATAAGTAAATAAGTGAGGTGAGGAAGGAAAAACGAAGGCTGTGGTTTACAGCAGAACGCTGACAAATACACGGAGAAGAAATTACTTTTAAAATTACCATGTTGCAACTGTCATAGTATTGATACTGAAGGGTGTCATCAATGAACACTAAAAATCAGTGGGTAAAAGTTGTTAAATAGCAGGCTGTGTTTCCCACTTCCCAGCTTATTAGTTGCTTATTGCCTATTAATTTCAAAGGGGGAGAAGGTATTTTTACAGCAGATAAATGTGGTGGACCCCATCCTAACTGAGGGATGAAAGTTTGTATCCCCAGTAATGGTGGCCTGCCAGCCTCACAGGATGTCAGTCATGTGGTGTCCACAAACTACCTATGGGGAATAATCACAAACTCAGACCAAGGACTTTCTATGAAACAGTGGGCCCATATGCTTCAAAAATACCAAGGCCATAAAAGACAGTGAGAGACTGAGGAACCTTTCTAAATTTAGGGAGACTAAGGTACATGATAACTAAATGCAGTGTGTAGTCCTGGGTTAGGTCCTTGATCCCAGAGTAAAAGTTGCTGCAGGGGACATGGTGAGAATTTCGATATTCCAGTCTTCTAATGAAGGTTAAATTTCTCGAATTGGATTTATTTTATCAATGGTTGTATGGCTCTGTAAGAGAATGTCTGATCTTAGAAGCTAAAAACTGAAGTATTTAGAGGTGGGGGGGTCAAGATATCTTCAAGTTTCTCTCAAATTACTGAAATATATACACACATACTTGCACAGAAAGAGAATATAACAGAACCTTGATTGATGAGTCTCGTGGGCTATGTAAGTGTTTGTAGCTTGCCTTTAAATACGAAGCTTTCAGATTTTTGGAGATACATACTGAAGTATTTATGAGTGACATGATATTATGTGTAGGATTTAATCCAAAACCACTTGAAGGGAGGTGGTCGGTAGGAATACGTAAGAAGTATGGGGCAAGCTGGTGTGTTGAAAATTGTTGAAGCTGGGTGATGGGTAAGTGGTGCTTCGTGAAACTCTTCTCCCTGCTTTTGTATATATTTTAAATTCCTCATGATAATAAAAACATAGTGGTGAAAAGGAGGGTTTTAATTCATCACAAATATTCCATGAACATGTATTGCTCAAAAAGTAGTCACAGAGAAAGACTACGTTTTCAGGGTACTCCACAGCCTTCCCACTAGAGGAACAAAGGGACCTGGGGAAACCTCTGGGTCTCAAAGCTGCGTGGCCAGGAGGGTGGGACAAAGTTGTGTTGGCAGTGCCAGCCCAGGGAAGGAGGCCGAGGACCTGCAGGGGAGATGCAGGGTTTGCATGGATACGGAATTTTGGAAAGAGGAAACATATCGAGAGACAGTTTCTGAGAAAGTTTTTTGTGTAGTGTGCTGTGTAATACGTCGAGGCCAGCTCCTTTATGAAAACCCACAGTGAAGACATAGGTCAGTCCTTCAGGGCTTCTGTAGTTGGACTGTGTTTGCTTTGAAAGTCACTCCACTCACAGCCCCGGGTGCTGCCTGGGACAGCAGCTTAAATTCATACTGTTTCTGGGAGCTGTCCTCTGGGATCATTGACCTATATAGTGCCTGTCTGCATCGAGGCAACTGTATCCCACAAGGCCTGAGAAAAGATTGTGTTTTCACCATGATTGCCTGCTTGTAGCTCTCAAAGAAAGGAGTTGATGAGTCATGAGACATTTTGGAGAGACTTCCCAATTTGGATGTTTCAGGCAGAGAACCAGATTTAATAAGCATGTTGTTTTTATTAGATTGAGAAAGTTTTAACTTCCTGGAGACCTGGCAAAATGGACATTCTTTTTAGTCCAACGTCCATGCACACTCAGAGTCATTCCTCTAACAGGAGGGAAGGTCGATGTCTAGACATCCTTGCCTTTCTCCAGAGTTCTAGACTGTGCATGGCAACCACCAAATACGCTCCTGTGTTCTTCCACACAGTCACTCCTGCTTTCCCAGCCCCTCTTCCCTGGGCTGGAGCTTGGCCCCAGGGACTCTAGAGTGGGGGCACCAGGGCCGAGTGCCCTGTGGTGGGCTCACAGACGTCTCCTGAGAATGTGCTTCTCTCCCCGGGCCCCCTCTCCCAAGGACACTCCACCTCATTGCCTTAAGAAGTGGACACATGCACTCAGTAATCCAAGATGGGCAGCTCCCGCTGCTCCGTGGTGGTGGAGGTCTGTCAGGTCGGGGAAAGGAGCCCTGGAGCAACAATGGACTCCATTTTGAACATGAACCACAACCAGCAGAAGGGGCTTAAAGTTTCCCTCCCTGATCCCGGAAAACTGACTGGAGTTTCCCTAGGCTTGCAGAGCCTCTCCACCTCTGTGTTTTTCCCCCCTGTCTCTCCCCACTTTCTTCTGGCCAGCTGTCTTCCAGGGTTTGCATAACTCAACTCAGACACTTTGACCTCCTTCAGGAAGCCTTCTGTGACTACCTTCCCACATCCCGTCCCTGGCTGGATCACGGCCCATCCGGGGTGCACCTGGCTCTTACTCTGTTGTGCAGGAGCGCCAGTTTATGTGTCGTTTATCTGCTGCTCGTTATGAACTTCACAGTCCAGGACTCAGTTATCCTCATCATTTTCCACAATGGCTGGTCAGTAGTAGACGTCTGCTGAACTGAAAGCATCCCAACTTCGCTAGCTCGCCCGCCAACCTTTGATAGGTTTCTATCAATTCTTAGTGAGCTGCTTTTATTTTCAATACCGTTCACTATAGTGAATCCAATAGACTTGGAATTCTTATCATTTGTAGCTTTTTTCCCTAGATTCCAGTGATAGCTATTTTTATTTCCTTGTTTCTTTGTTTTGACATTATAATGTTAGATACTATATACTAAAGTTGAGTGAATGATAATTTTCCATATGTCAGCATTTTTACAATCATACTTTTGTCTGGGTATATTTTAGTCACTTTGATTAGACATAGGAAATACTGCTTCCTTGATCTAGTTAATGAAACACTTAAGTCTCATCAGAAACACATCCATCACCACATTTGTAGTTACCACTGTAGAAAGTGAATCTAAAGCAGTTTATGTCCATACTTTTTACCTTCAGTTTCAAAGGATAACATTTTCTGACCTTATCCCCCAACTCTAGGGGTGTTACCCTGTTTGAATGTACAATCTTCACAATTTGTTTTGTGAACAAATACATAACACAGGCACATGGAGACAAATATGCATTTCAAATTTTTCATTAGGTCAGATACTTGAATTTATCTTTTTCTTTGGTCATATCTCCTCACATTTAGGTTTAGAGTATTTCTCTGATGCTCAAGCTCCATCAAAGTCCCAGAGTTAGTGAAATATCTATCATCTTATGAGTGGGAAAAGTGAGCTAATGTGTGGTTTTCATGCTTTTTTAAAAAACTGAGATGTATAGTAAGAAGTACATTTTGTTACAGCCCACTACACACACACACACACACACACACGAAGCACAAGTTTCATGAAATATTGTTGATGGTGGCACAACTTTGTGAATGTTCTCAATGCTAGATTGTATGCTTAAAAGTAGTTAAAATGGTGAATTTTGTGTATATTTTACTACAGTTTTTAAAAGTTTCATGAAGTAAAATTTACCTTTACTTTGTGCAATTTTCTCTGGTCCCGTCTGTTTTGTTTTTGTTAATTCTAGTTGCAACCCTTTGAATTGATTTATGACTCACCATGGTCACAACCTGCCCCCGGTGAAACGCTGACCTGAGGGTGAGGAAGCTGAATTTATTCACTAGATTTTCACACAGCTCACTGGGCTCTTTGGTTTTCCAAAGCGTTTGAAACAGTATAATTAAAAAGAATGAGTAAAAGGAAGCTAATCATTCCCCATATATGTGTATATAATTCACTATTTTTGAAGGCCAAGTTTGGAACCATATTTAGAAAATCTGACTTAATTGTGTAACTGTAAATTGTATCTAAATTTGCAAATCTTTCCTTCCTTAATTTGGGAGTATGTGATTCTGTCAACTACTATTTTTGTCTTTAGTGCTAGAGGTTACAAATGCAAATGCCTTTAGGGACCAGACCATTAGCAGAAATGTGTGAACTGCCTGGAATGATAAGGGGGAACTTGCCCAGCCTGGAGGCACCCACTTTCTGCTAAAAACAAACACTCAAAGTGTTGTATCCACAGAGAGTTTATGTGACCCACTGGCTGAGTTTGAGAACCCAGTTACAGACAGTTGTTTAAGAGGTGTGACCATGAAGGCCACAAAGGGAAGAGAAGTAGTAGGATCAAGGAGTGACAGGAGAGATTTTTAAGATGGGAAGGACCTGAATGTACGGAATGGAAGCATGGAGAACGTGACAGCAGTGGGTGAAAATGCTGCGATCCTGCTTTTGAATCTGTAATACGAGTATTGACGAAGACTTTATTTGTAGTTTCTATCAATATGATAGGATTTTATCCAGCAACCCAAAGTGCTTTTCTATTACGATATTAGTAATTGTGACTACCGCTTCTTTACCACTTTGAATTTGTAAGATGTTTTGCATATACAGAATCTCATATCCCTAAAATGACCCCTGAATGTGAATAATCACCATTTCCATTTTATAGATAAAGACAGTGAACTCTGAGATATGAAACAATCTGCTCAAGATTCCCTTGCTAGTGTGGAAAGCCAGACTAGAACTCCAGATTCTGTGCATTTTCCATCCTCCCATAATGTGTTCCGTGTTCTCTGTCAGCAGAATGGAAGTCCCATTGTGGAAATACTGCATTTCACTCAGTGGAAATTTTTTTGCTATACCTTGCTTAACATGGCAAAGTGGAAGACAGATAACTTTCTATATAAAGAACTAACCAGACTTAATATATTGCTCTCTGATGAAATTCAGTCGGACTGTGACATCTTTGCTCAAAGAAGAATAGCTTCGTTTCTCCTGGAAGACATTAACGTGTCTGCAGGCCCAGTTCCGGTTATGTAACCTTTGCTGAATGAAGATATGAGTTATTTTAGATCTATTTGAGATTAGAATTCTTTCAGTCTTGAGATCTTGATCCTATCGCCATATCCTGGTGTGTTTGCAGGTGAACATGGCTCTTCTTGGTATGCTTCCCTGACCCCCCCAAAAGCAGAACTCTTCAGTGAACACCTATGAAGTTCCTATTTTGATCTTAAGCCTGATGTTATTTGTTGAGGGGTATACAACAAAATGCTTAGTTTTTATAAATATACAAAGGAAATACTACATATGATAGGGCTGCATTATCAAAGGTATTACAGTGTTTGGGGAGAGATGAGACATTTATGAACAAGACAATATATAACAAAATTCTAGATAATCAGAAGGCAAAATGTGTTGTGCTGAAACTAGGTGCTGTGAGTACCAGGGTAGGGAAAAGAACTTAGCTAGTAGTTTGGGGACTAAAAGGATTGACAAGAGTTCCCTCAGCCAAAAGCAAGGAGGAAAGTATCTGAAACAGGAAGTGAGAAAAGCAGACTGGATGGGTCAGGGAGTGCACGGCGGGGAGGAGTGAGCAGCAACACGAGACAGGCAGGTCAGCTGGTCCCAGGCTGTGACTCAGCACCAGACTGAGGAGTTCTGACTGGATCCTAAAGGCAGTTG
Organism: Camelus dromedarius; assembly: GCF_036321535.1. Lineage (NCBI taxonomy): Eukaryota > Metazoa > Chordata > Mammalia > Artiodactyla > Camelidae > Camelus > Camelus dromedarius. The sequence continues at coordinate 526,118 of NC_087461.1, forward strand.
GAAGTCTTTGGAAAAACTAAGTTTCAGAGTTTCACTTAGAAATTGCTGAGTTTAGGTGATAATTAAAAGTCCATCTAAATACTGCAGAGAAAGTATTAAATGTTTGGTGGAAAATTGGGCCTTAAGATCCTGACAAAATAATTGGCCTAATTAATAGGTGGAGAGGCTCGTGTTGGCAGAGAAGTGGAAGCTGTCCCTCTGAGGCTGAGGGAGCTCAGACCTGAACTTCAGGTCAGGTTGTTTGCTGAAAAATGAGGTTGCCAGCAAGCTGGAGAAGTGAGGCCTGTAAGAGTGGTTGTGAGGAATGTGCTTGGAGGAAGTTGAGTGTCAGAGATGCCCCCTTTGTTGCTAAGTCAGTTGTACGGATTATGGGGACGTGGCCTGCTCTTCTCTCCTGGCTCAGGTTGTCACATTCCTCTTTGTGGAGGTCCTTCTCCTCCCCTGTCTGAGAATCGATGAGCAGGGAGATTCCCAGTTCCCTGTAACCGTGCTAGTCCTTTCAAGCATCTACAGTTCCGGTTGGTGTTGTGGTAATCCAGTAGTCCGTGGTATGCTCAAAGACCAAAACAGCAGTGCCTTTGTGTGTTATATCATTTCATAGTGTATTTTTTTTTGAAATCTTGAATGTATGTCTTGAACTATACCTAGGGAGTTTATACACAGATTAAAATCTTGATGTAAAAATCATGCTGATGTTTAGAAGACATTCTGACCCTATCCCTCCACTGTTTGACGTTCTCCAAGGTATCTACTTTTGCTTTAACTTAGAGTTCTTACGTTAACTAGTGTATTTGAGCACATTGTTGTATATTTGTTAGTCATTTCTAATTTTCCCTTGGTCAGTTTAGACTCAGATTTATTATGAGAAGTCTCTGATGGAAACAGCTTAGAAATGGAGGAGGAGGGATAAAATAATTATGTTAAGGAACACAGGAGGGTATGGTTGGAGAAATAGGGAGGTAAAGGTAGAGATGGGGAGGAAGCTTCCCAGATCAAACTCCTAGACCTCCTGGAAGCCAAACCCCCTCATTTCCTCCAGGACCAGATTCTATGCTCTCCCTACTCCCTCTTCTTCTTTCTGGGCCAGATCCATTTCCCCCTCACCCCATTCCTTCCAAATAATTTATTTTAACAGGACATCCTGTTTGTACACACTTAAGCCAGAAGATGGAAAGAGCCTTTGTCCTGGAAGTTAGTTCTCTTCCAGATGGAACAGACTCTGCAAAGCATGGGTCTTGGAATGAATGGGTTTGGATTTGCATCTCAGCTTCCATGCTGGCCTCTGCCCCATAACCCCTGATTCTGTAACAGTTCAATGGAAAGGTGCCTGTCATTCAATCGGTTCGGGGGAAAAAATGAACTTCCCTTCCTGCCAACACTGGTGCTTTTCCTTTGATTCTTGGCCCCTCCTGTGTGATGTTGACCCTGCCCTGCCCTTGGGCTGCCTGCCACTCAGTTTGCCCTGCTGGCCACAGCTGCACATGTTCTGACTTTAAGTCCCTGTGTCTGATCTTGAAGTGCTTTGTTCTGTTCCAGATTCTGTTTCTGGTGCTCTTCTTTGATTTCTAACTACAATTAGCCCATAAACAATTGATAAAAGTTAGTATCTGAAGGTTGATTTTCTGATGCTTTAAGCTTCAGTGGGTATATAATAGTTCAAGTTGTATGCATAATCAGTGGGTAGTAATTGTTGATTAAATGTGACAAAACTTGAAATTCAGTAAATACTGTTGATTCTTATGTTTATGCATTATTAAATGTTTCTAGTTTTTCATGTATTATAAAAATAAAAGTAAGTATATATTAACTATGGTTATAAGCCACAATTTATATGTTTATATTCTTGAATGTGAAAACATTTTGGCATTACTATCTGTTATGGATTGAGTATGTTCACCCAAAATTCATGTGTTGAAGCCCTAACCCCCAGTGTGGCTGTATTTGGAGGTGAGATGTTTAAGGAAATGATTAAGGTTCAAAGTGGCCATGAAGGTGAGGCCCTGATCCAGTAGGATTGGTGTCCTTGTGAAGAGGGACACCAGGGAGCTCTGGGGTAGCCTCTTTCCTAGGTATGACTGAGGAAAGGCCATATGAGGACATGGCGGCCAGGAAGTGGCCCTCACCAGAAACAGAATTGGCTAGAACCTTAGTCTTGGACTTCTGGCCTCCAGAACTGTGAGAAAATAAATTTCTACTGTTGAGGCCACTCAGACCATGGTATTTATGGACAGGAAAAACTCAATTATGAAAGAATTGATCCCTGGGGAAAAGTCTCTCTAAATATTACTTGCTTCCTGGGACTCTTCCAGATGTATCTGTCTCAGTTAACACCACATATAGAATACTGAAAATCAACTACTAAAAATAAACTTCTAATTTCCACATTATATATGAAAATTTCTGAAAAGATATTTACATCCCTTACCCTCTTCATGGATTGTGTGTTTTATATCAGCTCTTAGATTACATAGCTGGTTTTTAGATGAAAATATAAATATTTATAATGATTTTTAAGTTGTCAAATGAGGGAATAATTGTTATTTTTTATAAATAAATACACATTTGTCCAAAAGGGTATAAGAAGGTGAGCAGATTACTTTTCTGATAACTTTTAGGGCAGTTACCATGGTAGTTCCACCAGTTACTGAAAGAATCTTAGAAGGTTAAGGAAATAAACATTTCCTTTAAGGTCTGTCCTCTAATTCAGCGTGTTAGCATGATGGAAGGTGGTGTGAGTGCAGGGAGTCCAGACTGTGGACCTCATTTCTAAATAACATCTGACAAGTTACTTTAGCTCTTTGGTCCTCATTTCCTCTATTTGTTGAAGCAAAGGATTGAACTAGAAACTATACTATGACTAAACAGAGCAGCTACATTAGAAAAAACTCAAAAAATATTCTTCTTAAAAAAAAACTAGGGGTAAGGACTTCAGTCAAAGCTAACTGGAAATTAAAACTGGTATTATTTTGACTCTGAAATACTTTTATCTGCTGAGCTCCAGAAATAAACCTGCTTCAGGGTGAAAAGGAAGTAGAAGCCAACATTTCATCATCAAAACCAGTATATCTTGCCAATTTGCCAACAAGCAAACAAAAACCCGTTTTGTGCTGCTTCTTTCAGCCATGGAAAAAATATGACTCAGTTCTCTCTGGCAGTACAAGTGGCAGAGGTGCTGTGGTCCTCTGGGCAGCAGATGGCCAGTGAGAGACCCACACACACCAACTCAGAGGCTGTCAGCCCACCGCCGTAGTTAGTGGTGGTGCACCCTGTCTTACGAGGACCAAGGGAAGGAAGTCCGTAATCTGTTAGAACCCAGGAGGAAATAGTCTGTGGCCCTGGAAGGGGAGGCTGAGAAGTCTTAGATTTTCTTGACTGACTGATGAATCGTGGTTTCTTCTTTAAATGTTAAAAGCTCCCAAATCATGAAGTTAATTATACAGTTTTTAAAAATTAACAAATCAAACAAAAGCGGCTTAAAACTTGACATGGCGGAATGGCTGGCAGCGTGACAGTGGATGGAAGAAGGTCAGGAAGACGTCTGGAGGGCAGGGTCTATAACACTACATTTCCTGTTTCACAGGCAGTTCTCCACTCTGGCCATACTGTGTGCAGCAATACGGTGAGAAAAACCCCTCCAAATACGGAAGACACACTGCCTTACTGTTTCTAAATTAAACTTTTAATTTTGAGGTAACTACAGCTTCCCGTGTGCTTGTGAGAAGGAGTACGGAGAGGCATGTTAGTGGTACTGGTGGCGTCATACACCAGTGGAGTGCAGCGTCCCAGCCAGATCCTGGTGTTGATGCTGTCAAGATACAGAGCACTACACACCCACCAGGGTCCCTCCGGCTCACCTTTTAGAGACACACCCACCTTCTCTTAATCCTGGCAGCCACTGATCTGTCCTCCATTTCTATAATTTTTCACTTCAAGAATGTCCTATAAATGGAATTATACAGTATATAACCCTCTCGCATTGGCTTCTTTCATTCAGTGTAATTCTCTGGAGAGTCATTCAGATTGTTGTATGTATGTATGTATCAGTGGTTCATTCCTTTTTTATCATGGAGCACTATTCCATGATATGGATGGATCACAGTTTAACCATTCACTCATGGAAGACATCTGGGTTGTTTCCAGTTTGGGCTATTACAGGTAAAGCTGCTATGAACGTTTGTGTACAGGTTTTTGTGTGAACATAAATCTTCATTTCTGTTGGGTAAATGCCCAGGAGTACAATTACTGAGTTGTATGGTTAGTTGCATGTTTAGTTTGCTAAGAAACTGACGAACTGTTTTCCAGAGTGTTTGCACCACTTTTCATTACCACCCGCAGGATATGAGTGATCAGGTTTCTCCCCATCCTTACCAGCTCTGGGTGTTGCCAGTGTTTTTATCTTACCCATTCTGGTAGGTAAACAGTGATAACTCATTGTGGTTTTAGCTTAATGGTTAAACTTATTTCCTTAATGATTCATTATATTGAATATCATTACATTGAACATCTTTTCATGTGCTTTTTTGTTATCTGTATATTCTTTTTGGTAAAATATCTTTTTATATCTTTGCCCATTTTCTAATTGGATTGTTTGTTTTTTACTATTGAGTTTTGAATGTTCTTTATATAGTTGAGATACTAGTCCTTTGTTGGATATGTAGTTTGTGAACATTTTCTCCCAGACTGTAGTTTGTCTTTTCATCTTCTTAACATGGTCCTTTGCAAAACCATGCAAAAGATTTATTTTTTAATTTAAAAAATTTGGGAGGGGGTATTAATTAGGTTTTTTTGTTTATTTATTTATTTATTTTAATGGAGATACCGGGGATTGAACCCAGGAACATACTCTACCACTGAGCTGTACCTTCCCCCCCCAAATATTTATCATTTTTGATGAAATCCAATTTATCATTTTTTTCCTTTCATGTATCATGTTGATGGTCTGAAGTCTAAGAAATCTTTGCTTAGCCCTAGATCCCAACGATTTTCTTTTTTTTCCTGAAAGTTGTATAGTTTTGAGTTTTACATTTAAGTCTGTGATCCATCCTGACATAGAATAGACTGATTTGATCACTTAACTCTTTTTCAGAGTGGCTTAGCTCTTTCAGTTGCTTTGTCTTTCCATATAATTCGCTGTATCTACTAAATATCTTGCTGGCATGTTGACAAGAATTGCATTAAATTTGTATAGTTGTATTATATCAATGTGAGGAAACTTGCTATTTTTACTATATTAAGCCTTAGAATCCATGAACACTCTGTATTTCTCCATTTATTTAGGTCCTCTTTGATTTCTTCCATTGACATTTTGTCGTTTTCAGCTTATGAATCCTGTTCTTGTTTTGTTAGATTTACATATATGTATTTTATTTTCTTGAGTGGCTATAAATTACATTGCATTTTAAATTTGAAGTCTGTTCATTGCTAGTATATGTATACATTATATACATACATACATACATACACACGTACGTACTGTTAACTTTCGCATATTTACTGTGTATCCTGTGAGCCTGCTGAATCAACTTTATTAAGTCCAGGAGTTTTTGGTAGATTCCTTGGGATTTTCTTTGTAGATAATCATGTCAGCTGTAAATAGGGACAGTTTTCTTTCTTTCTTATAGGTATGCCTTTTATTATCTTTTCTTTCCTTATTGCAATGACTGGGACTTCCAGCACCATGTTGAATAAGAATGGTGAGAGCATACGCCTTTGCCTTGTGCCTGATCTTAGGGAAAAACATGATCTTTTACCAGTAAATATATTGTTAGCTGTAGGTTTTTTGTAGATTTGTTTTATTGCTTTGAGGAAGATCCCCTTTATTCCTCTTTTTCTGAGAGTCTGTTTTTATCATAAATGGGTGTTAATTGTGTCAACTGCCTTTTCTGCACATCAATTGATATGATCATGTGACTTCTTTAACCTATTATTCGTGGTATACAGCAAATGTAAATACAAATGGAACATTCACTGAGAAAGCTCTTAAAGTAAGACCGTTGCTTATTATGAGATTCCTTCCTGGAAGCCAAATAGTTCCAGCAAGATACGTTGATTGGCTGCTGCCACCATTGTTTCCACATTTGGAAAAGCTCAAGAATGCTTTCACTTGGAAAATCACTGGGAAATCTGACAAGTACACAGCCTGCACAATTTGCAGGGTTTTTATAGTTGCATACTCTTTCCAGAAGTCCAGAGTGAAGCCTCCTGTGCCCTCTTTGCCATGAGATTGCTGTCACGAGTTCTTGCTCTTCTGAATACTGAGGGTGATAAACATTCTTACTTCCTATCACTCCTTCCTTAAAAAACAATGAAACCCTAATGTGTGTCTGTTAATCCCCAACCCCTAATTTATCCCTCCCCACCCTTTCCCCTTTGGTAACCGTAGGTGGGGATTAACAGACACACATTACTGTATGTAAAATAGATAAACAACAAAGGCCTATTGTATGCACAGGGAACTATGGTCAGTTTCTTATAATAACATATAATGGAAAAGAATCTGAAAAGAAAATATATATGTATGTATGTATATAACTGAGTCACTTTGCTGTACACCTGAAACTGGCATTGTAAATCAACTATACTTCAATAAAAATTTAAAAATAAATAAATAAATAAATAAATAAATAAATAAATAAATAAATAAATAAATAAATAAAACCCTTTATATTTCTTGACTTGAAAACACCCCTCTTCCTCTACTATTGCCCAATGTCTGGAATAGTCTTCAGTTACACGTTCTCCTATTTCTTTTCTAACCTTCACGTAAAGTACTCGGATTCGGTGCTTCTGGCAGGTCAGCTCGCAGAACATCAGGAACTGCAGGGTTTGGGCTGAGTGACTCTTCCAGAGCACTGCCAACGCTGGAAGCCTGGTCTCAGCCCCACGGCCGGGTCTGCCACTTCAGGAGGCACTTGGGCTCCGCCTGCGGCTCTAATGAGTGTGCATCTGAGAACCACATGCTCCCAACTCTGTGAGTGACACTCTGGTGAGGTCACGTGAGCATCATGCCCACTGCAGTGGTCCCACATGTGGATGGGGTCTCAGACTACTTTCACAATCTGAAGGAAGTAATGGACCCTTCCCCGTGATCTTTTTGTCATCTAGCATGGCACACACAGACCTAAGGCCTCTCCGAACCCACACCCCGGGAGGGCCTGCGGCCGACTGGACACACGTCGCCCACTCAGCAGCGGCAGAGCTTTGTTCACTGTCCTTGTGCAAGTGGCATATTAACCCAGGAATATTTTCCTTTTCTTCCCGTTTATCTGTCATATTTTGACTTTGACAGGGATTTTACATGCTGGCAGGTGTCGTGTCTGGTGAGAACCCGCTTCCTGTTTCAGAGACAGTGTCTTCTGTGTCCTCGTCTGGAGGATGGGGGGAGGGGGCTCTGTAGGGTCTCTTTCATAAGGACACTGATCCCATTCATGGGGGATCCACCCTCGTAACCCAGTCACCTCCCAAAGCCCCTGATGCCTAATTAGGTACGGTACCTAATACCATCATCTGGGGGATTAGGAGTCAACATATAAATCTGGGGGGGACACAGACATTTGGCCCATAGCACTAGCTGAAGGTGTGAGGCAAGAGGCTGGGGCTGTGAGCCGGTCTCTGGTCACTCACGGTCTTAAGCATCTCATGGTGAAGTGTTTGAAGTGTATTCTGCATCCAGTAGGGAATCATTGAGTGTTTTAAATCAAGAGAGTAAAATTATCTGTGTAGGATATAAAACATCATTACTTCATGTTTCTTCCGTGCAGAAAATGGGTTGGAATAGAGCAGAGGTTCTCCATCCACAACCCCGGAGGATATTTAGCCCTGTCAGAGATGTTTTTGGTTATCGCAGCTGGTAGAGGGTGGGTGAGAGGGCGCTGCAGGCATGCAGTAAGGAGGTGGAGTCCAGGAATGCTGCTCAACACCCTCCAGGGCCCAGGGTGGCCCTCCCCATGCCATGCCCCAGCCCAAAGGTCAGCAGTGCTGCTGCAGGAGGCAGTTGTCCGGTGGACTTGGCCAGCCGGCAGCCCCTGAGCCCGCGGACGGACGGCTTGAGAGTACATCCTGAAGGTGGGGAGCAGGACTTACGCGTTGCAAGGGTGGGGAAAGGAGGCAGAAGTAAATCAGGAGCCCCAGGTTTCCAGACAGCCATGTGCACAGTGGCATCGCCTACTCAGTTGGAGAAAAACCAGGAAGCTGAGTGGTGGGGGAGTTGGGATCTCTGTCTGGACATGTTTGGTTCGAGACAAGCTTGAGACGCCTGAGTGTGGAGGTCAGGTCAGCTGTCTGCAGCTCAAAGGGAATGGCAGGACTGAGTGTAAAAGTGCTGGAATCTTCAACACGTGAAGGGCTTTGGAGCCTTCAAAACTGATGAGATTGCTTAAGGAGATGAGAAGGAGAAAACCAAAAATCATGCAGGGTGAAGCCCTGGACTCCTGCTGTAAGTTCATTAATACATTCACTAGATGTTCCTTTTTGAGATCATAATAACCAGAAAAACTCTTCGAACTCTGAAATCCTCAAAGTTCACAAAAATTAATATTGCTACATTACAATATAATCTTTGATTTTAAAAACCATTCTTTATTTTTTAAAGCTGCATTGTGATCCCCTTCACCCAATTTCTAATATTGGAAATACTGACGTTTGTTAGAATAATCAGAAGACATCCACTCCAGTCACCTGTAGGACACGTGGCCCTGGTGGACTGTGGACAAGGCTGAGGGGAGCTGGCAGACTGACGGAAAGTTCCTGAGTCAGTGCAGTCAGTGCCCTGGCCTCCACAGTCACAAAGGGCTTCAGCTGCTGCCACGGGTCCCCATAAGGTATGCATATCGCTGTCAGCGGAAGAGTGGTGCGTGGTGGGCTTAATATTAATTCTGAATAGTCATATAGGTAAACATTCTGTGTGAACACGTAGTTTTATTTGTTCATCTGAAAATTCAAGCTCTGATTACTTCAGACTCTTACGTTATGCCTAAAAAGTACAGGCTTTCAAAGTAGTAAGAGCAAGCAGTTCCGTTGCAGCGTGATGTACCCACTGAAAGACAAACTTGATCATAAAGAAGCACCAGATGGAGCCAGGGACTCTGCCATGCTCTGGAGAAGGGCGGGGAGGCCCTGTGTGGGAAGTGGAAGCATCTTGGCTTAGAGTTCCTCCAGGGACACACACCACACCTGCCTTGGAGACGCCAGGGCCTCTGCTACAGAACGTCTCACTGGACAGACCTTATGAGAAGTCAGCGTCTCCTCCGGGGTGGTCCAGCTGGTCCGGCTCGGGGACAGCCAGGACTCCAGGCTCCTCTGTGCTGATCGACTGTGAGCCCCTGGCTCGGGAGCCGGCCTAGTGGGCGTTGCCGGGTTGCCGCAGAGCTGCCACTGTCGTGAACAGATGTGGAATGTTACAAGAGACTGTAGTTTCAGATAAAACCACACAGAACCCCTCCCAGTGACACCTCCACCCCTAGCCCAGCACCGCGCTGCCTCCCCTGGTGCGCAGCCAGCAATTGTAGAGGTTCAGGTGCTCTTGGCCACACTGTCGAAGTGGGACCTGTTCAGAGGGTAGCTGCAGGGAAAGGAGCACTTCGTGGTGGGGACAGTGTGGCCAGTGTGGGAGGGGGACTTGGCCCAGCAGCCCTGATGCACCACATGGAGACATACCTGCCGGAAGAGTTGGGGCAAAACACTGAGCCTGAGCCCAGCTCTGCATAAAGGGGACTGAGGAACTCCCTCCCCTGGTCCCCATGTCTCTGAGCTGCAGGGCCCCAGCCATGGGACCCTGAGATAGGGCTGGGGCATCGCTGAAGGCTCCATGCAGTGAGCAGCAGGGCCTTACTGGGGAGGCCTGCTGTGGCTGCTGACCTTGACGGAGAACTCACCAAGTTGCTTGTGCTTTGCAAACCTCAGTTGACTCATCTGTGAAGTGGGGATCATGACATCTGCATCACGGGGCTGCTCAGGGTTACGCAGTCACTCAGTAAATAGTAACTCATTTATTCACCCCAAGGCGACATTATAATTATCTAATTCAGCAGTCATAATTCAGTATCACCATACGTTAGATACTTGGTGTGACTTACGCACACAAAGATATTTGAGAAGATACAGGATTTGCCCTCAGTTGTGCTTGGTGGGTCAGCTGGGAATTGAAATACCATTGGTGACTTTATTCTGAATATCATACATGGATAACTTGATGACTCCGGGAACAGCGTGTCAGGAAACACCACCTTCAGAGTTAGAAAGAAACTCAGTGAGAGGATGCGTTCAGCCCCACTGAAAGCAATTCCATGTGAAGTGACCACACACAATCTTCTGCCTTGGGCCGTGTTTATTCCCGGAGAATAGTGACTTACCCGCTGCTGAAAATATTGCTACTTTGGAGTTTTGTGACAGTACTCTACATTTCCCTTCCTGCAGTGCCATTTCATTTAATTATAGAATAATAGTGAACTGCAGCATTCCAGTCCATTCGCGCTGAGCAGACGCATTTGTATTTTTGTTCTTGGGGCTGCTTGAAGAAAACGTGGTAGAGTTCTTGCAGCTACAGACAAATAGCGCTGCTCTGTAAAGGCCCTGAAGTGAGCTCCCCGGGATCACCTGCCTTCCCTCCGCCCAGCTCTCCAGCCGGTACCGCCCCCTCCCCAGGAAACGAACGTGTCCGGAGAGAACTGTGTGCTGCAGCAGGCTGTGTGGATGGTGAGGTACAGGAAGAGCCTCTTCTTTCTTTGTGTTCACACCTGCCAGCTGTGACTGTTTTTTCTAGAATCCCACCTAAAGAGAGAAAGAGTACAGAATTGAAACATAAATGCTGACCCTTTCATGAGCCAGAAACGCTTACCTCAGAAATACACCGAACTCTAGTTTTGTCTTTGGGTCTTTTCATCTATTTATAGTTTCACCTTTGCCTGTAGTTGACTTGCAGGACCAATGGAGAGTGACCCTCAGAACGAAGGTAAGACTACCCTTTAGACTGGAGTGAGCAGGAATGCAGATTGCAGATGCGACGGAGCCACATGACTGCAGAGGCCGCCACAAATACTGGTGACCCTTGCTCTTCCTGTGTAAACTTGGACAGACCTCCGGGGCCTCCGAGGCTGCTCAGACATGTAAGGACAGAGCTGGAATAATCAGCCCCGGATATAATGGTGCCAAAGTCAGAAATAGGGAAGAACATTAAAAATGTTAAACTAACAGAGCGTTCAGGGACATCCAGGACAGTATTGTCTATGTAAAACAAGAGGAGACTGCCAGGAGGAACACCAGTACAAGAAGGAGATGCAGGGGATTTTTAAATATAATTTGTATTGTGTGTTTATTTTTAAAACTTTTTATTATAAAATTTTGTTTATTTTTGAAACAAAGGTTTTATAGGTTATTTTTGCAACCTTCAAAATTAGTCAACTCTTGGTTTGGAAAACAACAAAAAACCTTCTGTTGTAGACTTTATATTAAACATGAGGAGTGGGAATAATATACAGTTTTTAAAGAAATAAGTTACAAAATTTAAAGGAACAACTGAGTAACAGAACGGACTCGAGTGCATAACCTGCAGGGACAGTGTGTTTGTGGAAATCAAGAGCGTACAGCGAAGAATCTCAGACGGGGAGAGGGTGTCTGCCCGCACTGATGGTGTGCCTGGTACCCATGGCTGGTCCCCCGAGAACACCTGAAGAGGCGGCATCTTCAGGCTCTTCTGGAAAACATACAGGAACCAGACAAGGTGGGGATCTGCTTCAGCTCTCTGGTGTTTGCTGACCCATCTGGAGGAGGGGCTGAGAAGGCAGAGCTGACCTTGACCCACAAACGAGGGGCCCAGGACCGCAAAGGTGGAGCCCTTTGCAGACTTATCTCAGGGCTGAATCTCGAGGCCGCGGTAGCCAGGGGCAGCTCAGCCTGGCAGAGGCTACATCCCAGCTGCGCGGCCTTGGGTGGCGCTGGATCACTGTGGTCTCCGGGACCTCAGCTCCTTTGCTTTGTGAGCACAGGAGGATTGAGAGGTGGCCCTTTAAATCCTAGTTCACCCGGCAGGAGGTCCGGCTTCATGCAGCTCACGTGGGGACGGGGAAGAGAGGGCTTTGTACACCGACTAGCAAAGAAGTACAGCGAGATGATAACTTCAGGTGGTGACAAGTGCTGTGGAAAAGCAAAATGTGGTTGAGAGGCTGTGATTGAGGGGAGCAGGGACTCGTCTGGACTCGTGGGCAGAGGGGCTCTCTGAGCAGGAGTGTGGGGAACGAGGCTGTGCAGGGGAGATCAGGGCCCACATGGGGGTGGGGTCCAGACAGCCTGGAGAGTGAGAAGCGGGGTTGGCCCACGGTGGGGGTTCAGGTGCCGACAAAGGACCCGAGAGGCCAAGAGGCCGAGAGGCCGAGAGGGAGGCTGCTGACTGGGCCAGAAGCTCAGCTTTTCCAGCCGCAAGAAGACAGGACACGGCGTCCATCAAATGTCGGTCAGACACACTTCCTGGGGCAGGTTTCCTTCCAGGAAGTTGTGAACAGTATCTCCCATCCCAGGTGCCGTGCCGACCTCACGACACGAAGACACAGCGACACAACATGTGGTCTGCATTCTCTCCCTCTCGGCCCAGGCGGGTCCCGACGATGGGGAGATCACGCTGCCCCTTTGCTCTGCAGTTCACTGCTAGAAGGTGAAGTGGATTCTCCGGGGCTCTGGCTCTGGGAACCCCTACATTCCTGCACAGGCCCCAGGACGGGCGTCAAGGCCTGACAGACAGCCAGGCTGAGCTCCCAGCCAACAGCCAGCCTCTCGTGTGTGCACGCCCCGGGGAGTGGGACTCTAGCAGCGCACACCTGCACGGAGGAGGGCCCGCCCAGACTGCAGATTCCTGAGCTGAACACCCGGCTGTTTTGTTTTAGGCCACTGGGCCTTGCAGTGGGTTGTTAGTACCAGTAACCGCAGCACCTCCTCCCTGCCGCCTGCAAGGATGCCGTCAAATAACACAACGGGAAGCAAATGATTCCCAGAGGTGCCAGGAGACGTGGGAGGCCCCGACTCATCGGTAGCCGGACCCAGTCTGCTTGTGCGTTATGACCGAGCTGGTGGGACGGCTGGTCCCTGAAATGGCCTCTTCCTCTCCCTGGTGAAAGCAGCCATGAGCCTCTGTCCTTGTGACTCATGATGCCACAGCTCTGGTAGCTCTGAAAGGCTGGGCAGTGTTGTTTGATTCCACATTTCATAGATCAGAAACAAACACCGGGGCTTGCTTCTCACTGTGCAGACCGAGGCAGAAGGGACAGTTTCACACCTGCTACAGAAGCGGTGTCAGATTTGTGATGGTGGCAGGATAATCGAGATGCTCGTATTTTAAATTAACCGTTTTACTTACTGTAACAAGAAGGAATTGGGGCGGGGTCACGAGGAGATATGGGTGGGCAGCCAGGCAGGTGAGTGCAGGAGGGCTGCAGAGTTTAGGGTGTCGGTAAATTTGAATTTCAGGTGCCCTTTAGTATGAATATTGCATGTCCACTGCAATATTTTTCACCTCTGGTTTTTGCTGCATTTGGCAGCTCTCCACAAAGGACTAACTGCCCAGTTCAAAATGGGAGTGAAGCGCAAAGAGTAATTCAGCCTGTTAAAGAAACTGCTCCCAGAGTCTTGTGTTGGGGACATAAGCAGGCCCATTAATGATGGTCATGGCTGTCGTAGTTCTGTCACAGTAAATGGAGTATTTACCACGTGCCAGAAATTTAGAGGCTGGCAGACAACCGCTAATCCAGAAGCCCAGCTCTCATCTGCGCGTCAGAATCTGAAGAAGAATGTTCCACTCGGGTCCAGCAACGACTGCTGAGCTCACCCTGCCCCGTCCTGGTTCCTCCACCTTTTTTTCAAATAAAAATTACATACATTTAAGGTGTGCTATGTCATAGATTGATACGTGTACACGTTGTGAAATGGACACTGCAGTCATGCTGAAGAGCCGCACCATCACTCACAGGACCACCTTCTCTCCTTATCGTAGTGAGGACACCGCATCTACACTCTTAGCGGATTTCAGGTGTACAAGACAGTCTCATTACCCAGAGTCACACCGCAGTACTTCAGATCACCAGGACTTACTCATCTTAAAACTACAACTCTGTGCCCTTTGACCAGGTCTCCCTGTTTCCCCCAACTCCTGGCCCCTGAACACCGCCAGTCTACCCTCTGATATCTTAAGTTCGACTTCTTTAGACCCTATACGTGAGTGGGATCATTTCATGTTTGTCCTTCTGTCTGGCTTAGTTCACTTAGCATAAGCCCTCCAGGTTCGTCCATATTGTTGCAAACGGCAGGAATTCCTTCTTTTTGAAGGCTGAATAATAGTCCATTGTATGTGCATACTACATTTTCTTTATCCATTCATCTGGCAGTGAACATTTAGGTTATTTCCATGTCCTGGCTATTTGTGAATAACACTGCAATGAACATGGGAGTGCAAATATTTCTTTGTGATGCTGACTTCATTTCCATTTGACATACACCCAGACATCCGATTGCTGGATCGTACGGTAGTTCTGTGTCTAATCATGCTGGCATATGAGAATTGATTACTGCTGTGCTTTCATCATCAAAACTTAGGGTCTTGGCCTTGGTCTTTCCTTCTTGCCTTTGTAAGGGCAAAAGAGTGGTGGTGGCCACTTTGGTAACCTTAAAGCTGACTCCAAGAGTGCCACCAACAGCATGGCCATTGCAACCAAATCCAGCAACCAGGACTTTATCATTTTCCTCAATAAAATTGAATCAACCATCATTGGCTACAGAGGCTGTGATTTTTTTGCCATTCTGGATTAAATGAACCCTGACACACTTCCTGATGGCAGAATTTGATTATTTTCATTTATTTGCAGAAGACTTTTTGTTTAGTAAAATCCCATTTGTCTATTTTTTCTTTTGTGGCTTGTGCTTTTGGTGTCATATCTAAAAAATTACTGCTTAGACCAATGTCAAGAAACTTACCAGGAGATGTTTTGTTTTAATATTTATATGACTTCAGGTCTTATGTTTAAATCTTTAACCCATTCTGAGTTGATTTTTTACACATGCTGTGAGATAAGTTTCCAATCTCATTCTTCAAATGGGTATTCAGTTTTCCAAACACCATTTAAATGGGATTATCCTGTTTCATTTCCTTTTTCTTACCACCCTTGTTGAAGATCAGTTGACCATAATGTACAGATTTATTTCTGAGCGCTCTATTCAGTTCCATTGGCCTATATATCTTTTTAATGCCGGTACCATACCATTTTGATGACTATAGCTCTGTAACATATTTTGACATCAAGAAGTGTGATGCCTCCAGTTTTATTCTTCTTGCTCAAGATTGCTGTGGCTATTTAAGATCTTCTGCAGTTTCATTTAAATTTTAGGATTTTTTTTTCTATTTCTGTGAAGAATAAAATTTAGATTTTGATAGAGATTGCATTGAATCTATAGATCATTTTGGGTAGTATGGGTATTTTAACAATATTAATTCTTCCAATCCATAAACATGAATGTATTTCCATTTATCTGTGTCATCTTAAATTTCCTTCATCAATGTTTTGTAATTTTCAGTGTACCAGTCTCTGGTTAAGTTTATCCCTAAGTGTTTTATTGTTTCTGATGCCATTGCAAATGATACTGTTTTCTTAATTTCCTTTTCAGATGGTTCTTTGTATATAGAAACATCACTAATTGTTGTATGTTTTGCATCCTGCAACTTTACTAAATTTATCAGTTCTAACAATTTTTTTTTTTGTGGAGATTTAGAGTTTTCTACTTATATGAACATGACATTTACAAACAAAGAAATTTTTGTTTCTTCCTTTCCAATTTGGATGCCTTTTCTTCCTTCCTTTCTTCTTTCCTTTTTTTTTTTTTTTTTTTTTTTTTTTTTGTCTAATTGCTCTGGCCCAAACTTTCAGTACTATGTTGAACAGAAGTAGCAAGAGTGGGCAACCTTGCCTTGTACCAGATCTGAGAGGAGAAGCTTTCGGTTTTTCCCCATTGATTATGAGGTTAACTGTGGACTCTGCATATAGGACTTTCAGTATGTTAGGTGAGTCCCTCAATACCTGTTTTGAGATGTTTTATCATGAATAGAAGTTGAATTTTGTCAAATGCCTTTTCTGCATCTATTGAGATGATCATACATTCTGTTAATGTAGTTTATCACATGATTAATTTGTGTATATTAAACCATCCTTGCATGCCAGGGATAAATCCCACTTGGTCATTGTGTGTAGCCTTTTTCCTGTGCTCTGGAGCTTGGTGTGATACACGGCCATCTCTAGGGGATGGTGAGCAGTGGTCCAGCTCTGAAGGGGCACAGTGGTGTGGGCTCTGGTTGTCTCTGGCGAGGGCTGCAGGATCCTCAGTGATGAAGGCTGCTGGGGTCCTTCTGCTCTTTTGCTCCCTGTGAAGGAACTCACAGTGGAGGTGATTCCTTTTAGCACTGAGATGGGCCAATCTGGGAGATGAAGTGACAAAAGTAAATGATCTCCGTGCCTTTTCTATGTGACCGTCCTCAGGTTCTGTGCTCCCCTGGGTTGCTGCAGTTTCTTAATTATACACCAGAGCCCTCCCAGGGCTATTATCATCTGTGGATAGTTGTTAAATTGTTGTTTCTGTGGAGAGACAAGGGCTGAGCCTTCCTGTTCGCCATCTTGCTGATTCCAGATGCACCCCTGCTCTTACATCCACCTACTGGTACTGTAGCTAGTGGGGTGTCCCATACACAGGTGTTAGGTGTGCTGTTTGATGGAAGCTTAGGCAGGTATCTAAACACGCTGCCAGATTTTTCTTCCCTGGCCCCCAATCCCTCCTGAGATTAGAAGTGTGTTTCTGGCATGTCTGTGTTTCCTGAGATGACTCCCCTTTCTGTGGTTTTGATGGTGACCAGATAATCCGAGTATCTGAGAAACCTCAGTTTACTTATCTCATAATTTTACCACTCTTACGGTTATGTACGACTCAGGTCATTGTATTTTCCATAAAATACTTTACTGCCTAGGCAACATGTATCTTTACCCATTGCCTGGGATGTGTACCTTATGGTTTTCTTACTCCATGGGTTTAAAAGAGCTTTTCCAGCCTATAAGGCATATTGCAAAATCTGAAAAGCTTAATACTCTATCTGCTGTAAGTTGTAGCGGCAAATAAGCAAAGTAAACACTGTTCTCTTAGCTGGAATAACTTGAAGCTGCACTAATTTTTTTATAGATATATAATCCTCTGTAAGCCCTGACAAGAAGGAAAATGTGTGAGGGTGTGGAACCTTGGGTCTTAATTTCTCCGTCGTAATGCTGCCTGATGCAGCTGTTCCTGGCTGGCTGAGAGATCTCTCCCTCCCGACTGTGTGCCCCACAGCGCGCCTCTCCCACCTCGTGTACACACTGTGCTGCCCAGCAGCCCTGCAGAGATGCTGGGAGACATATGCCACTTTTCAGGAGAGGAGGCTCCAGGCCAGGTCTCTGGTCTACCCACTAAACCGGAGGCCTCTTTGTACAGCTGCCCCGGGAGCTGACTCAGACCAACTTTCTGCTCTCAAACTGCTGACCCCGTGAACCCTGACAGATTGAGTCAAATTATACATGCAGCAGCCCTACAGCTAAACATAATAGCAGCTCTGAGCTTGATTTGCACCACAACTATGTAGTTATGCTGCCAGAGTACTTATAGGGCTCCTATCTACATGCCCAAGGCTACAGCTACATCTAAGAGGCACCAGGGAGCACAGTCTAATGCAGAGAATCATTAACTATAATTTTGTTCCGCCTAAAATGATAGGAACTAAGCAGTTTCCAACTGGACTGCTTCCCTGTCGATGGTGGGCGGTGCATTGCAGGCAGCCCTGCCAAACTGCTGGTGGAACCTGGCCCCTTGAAGGTGGCTCGCAGGCTGGGGAGTGTGGCTTGGAGCCAGGCACCATGGGTGAATAAAAAGCACTACGATGCTCTGTTATTTAGGATGGGAATCAAGGAAGGTGATGGAATGAAACTGTTGTGTAAACAAATGCGGAAGGAAGGACTTACCCTGTTAAAGATCTGGTGTTTACATTTCTGTAGCTTGAGCTATATGTATTATAGTCCATGTTTTGTTCCTTTAGAGTCTGTGAGTCTGTGAAGGGAATAAACTCCAAATCAAAATACAGCTAAGCCTAAAATCCCAAGCCTAACAGCCCCTCAGACTATCGGTAAACATTTTTTACAGTGGGAGAGTACCACTGGTCCTTTTGGCGGATCTGGAAATGTCCCCTCTCCTCTCTCAGCCACAAATCAGCCCTCTTGGTTTCCTGCATAAATCACTGCATTAGCCCCTTGACCTTGGCGTTTCCTCCCTTTCTTTGGAATGCCTTTTATTGGATTTTTCTGATTAGAAAAGCAGTACGTATCTATTGCCATTCATATGGAAAATACAGAAAATCCCAAAGCAGAAAGTAATAACTTCCTAAATCCCACCATCAAGAAAGAAACACTCTTTAGTTGTTGCTATACGCCCTTCCAGTGACGTGCATGTGTGTTTATAAAAGTTTTGTATGAAGCTTGTGGCTTTTCCAATCTGTGATAACCAACAGAATGTAAGTGGGGCAAGTTGTGTGGTTGTTTCTGGAAGCTTTCCTTAGAGGTTCCTTGGACCAGGAGGGCGAGGCCACATCAGAAATGTAGACGGACATCGAGGGAACCTGGGTCCCGGCGATTTCCCGGGGCAGCGACGCCAGCAGCTCTGGACGCCCACCTCCCTGCTTCTCCAGGAGAGAGACTGTGTGGTCCAGACCCCTCTCATTCCGCATTTCCTTATTCACCTCAAGCCTCATGCTGTTACTCTGCTGTACTTGCCTGTCACACACACAGGAACCCCAGTCCCTGACCCCTCAAAGGTATGTCTGCCTCTTCTCTTTACTGATCCAGGCTTTCACTTGCACCCGCTTTTGTTTGCGGCTGCTCAGGCCCTGTGGACACGCTGGGAGCAAGCTCAGCAGGACCTCATCCTCCTGGGTTCGCATGCCAGAGCAGCAGGCACTGCATACGCAAGGAGTAAGGTTGTCTTGGATACTGAGGAGGGCAGTGAAGTGGCCACAGTGGGGTGTGTGTTGCTGTCCTATTACTGCTGAAACGAATCATCACAGACTTAGTGGTTTACCGTTTTACAGATCTGGAGGTCAGAAGTCTGCAGTGGTCTCACTGGGCTAAAATCAAGCTGTCTGCAGGGCTGCGCTCCTTTCTGGAGGCTCCAGGGGAGAACTCGTTCCCGATTTTCTGGCCAGTCGGTGCCACCCACGGTCCTGGCTCCCACCTCTGTCCCATCTCCAAAGCCAGCAGTGATTGTACTGGGTCTTCCTCGCACCCAAGCCCAACGACACTCACTCTCCTCTCTCTTTTCCTCTTACGGACCCTTGGGATTACCCTGGGCACCCAGGTAATCCAGAATAATCTTTCTATTTTAAGGTCAGCTGATTAGCACCCTTAATCCATCAGCTACTAAATTACCCCTTACACTATGCGGTAACATATTTGGGGTTCCAGGAATTAGGAGGTGGCCATCTTTGGGGGCAGGTACCCTGCCTGCCATGAGAGGTGAGAAGCAGAAACCCGGAGACGCAGCGTGTCCTTGGTAGGATGGTGGAGGGAGACCTCCCGGAGGAGCTGTGTCTGGCTGAGAAGCATGAGCAGGCCTGCAGGTGTCTGGAGGAGGAACATTCTAGGTGTGGGGAGCAGAAGGCGCAGAGGCCCTGAGGACAGAGCCTGCCATAGTGAGGGACAGGTCCGGGGAGCAGTCCAGGGTCAGTGGGAGGTGAACAGAGTCCGAGACAAAGTGAGAGGTGAGCAGGGGGCTGAGAGGCCTTGAATTTATTCTCTGTGGAACTGGAACCTACTAGAGATTTTGAGTAGCACAGTGATGTCACTTAGCACATGGTTTAAAGATCACCTTCTTGCTGTGTAGAGAACGGCTTGTCTGTGGCTCCAGAGGAAGGAGGGAGAACCATTCAGGGGAGACTGCAGTAATAGAGGTTAAAGACAGTGCTTTAAGGTGATAATACCATCGGGTTTTGCAAAGTGAGAATGGATTCAGGGTTTATGTTGAAGATACAGACCACCGAATTTGCTAATGGATTAGCTGTGGGGCATGAGGGAAGAAGAATCAAAGATGAGTCTGGAATTTTAGCTTAAGAAACTCGTTGGCTGATAGTATTTACTGAAAAGCAGGAAAGTGGGTGAGATATGGATTTGAAGTAGGAATGAAGAGTTCTGCTTTGGTTACGTCAGGAGTGAGGTGTCTGTAGAGCTCTGAGTGAGGCTATAAGTTTTTCGAGGCTGGAGTTTGCGCAGGTCTGCTCAGGCTGCCGTGACGGGCCACCTTGGCTGGGGCCTTAAACAGCAGCATTTACTCTCTCCCAGTTCTGGAGGCTGGGTGCGGGAGAGCCTCCCTTCCTGGCTCATAGACGGGACCTTCTTTCTGGTCTTCACATGGTGCTTCCTTTGTGCGTGTGGAGACAGAGGGAAGTCTCCACTGGCCCTTCCTCTTGTTATACGGACACCAGCACTATCAGATTGTGGCCCCACTCTTATGACCTCGTTTAAACTTAATTACCTCCTTAGAAGCCACATTTCCAAATACAGTCATGTTGGAGGTTTGGGCGTCAACCTACAAATTTGGGGAGACACAGTTCAGCCCATGAAGGAGCCCAGTGGAGAGGTCAGGGCCTGCGATGCAAATCTGGGCTTCTTCTGGACACAGCTGACTTTACCCAATGACCCCCCTCCTGTATAACCCCTTCCCCCTGAACGTGGGTGGAATCTGTGCAGATGATGTGCTGTCACTCTTATACATACGCCACATCATATGGTAAGAGGGATTTTATAGGTATGATCAATGTTCCAAGTAAGCTGACTTTGAGTTACTCCAAAGAAAGATTATCTTGGGTGGGCCTGACCTAATCAGGCAAGCTCTTTGAAAGCAAAGGTTTTTGTTTGTTTGTTTGTTTGTTTGTTTGTTTGTTTTGGCTGGCCTCAGAGGAAGACAGCAAGCACCTGTGTTGAGGGGTGCCTGCCTGTGGACAGAGGTGGCTTCAAGGAGCCGAGACTGTTCCACCAATCAATAGCCAGCAAACCCAGCGACGTCAGTCATACAACTGCAAGGAACTGAATTCCACCAGCAACCAGAATGAACTCAAAAGAAGGCCCCAGCCCCAAAGGAGGCGGCCAGCTTTGCTGACAACTTGACTGCAGCCTTGTGGAACCCTGAAAGAGGACCCAGCTAAGCTATGCTCAGAGCCGAGGTGGTGAATGGGTTTTGCTCTCACACCAAGTTTGTAGTGAACTGCTGTGCAGCAATGGGAAGTGAACATACTCCCCCTCTCCTGAAGCCGTCAGGAAGCCACACCGTCTCAGCTCTTCTCACGGGGCCGCTGCTCCCCTGGCCTCATTGCCGTATCTCCACTGTCGGAAAGGTCTCAGCCCAGGCCCAACCCCACCCTGCCCTCCCTGTCCTCCTCCAGGGCTGCTGCACGTGTGCTTTTGGGGGCTGGTGGCCTTGGAGACCAGAAGCCCAGAGCCGAGGGTCCACTCGGCCCCACCCTACTGCCCGTGCTCTCCCCATGCTCCATGACGCCTGTTCAGCCTTCTGTGTCTTCCCCTAACCACGGAGCTTTCCCCCACCCTCACCCCCGGCAGACAACCTTGTCCTGTATTCTACTGCATAGCCCTTGCTCAGGAGAAATATTTAATCAGGGACTTTTAGCAATGGATAGAAATCACTGAGATTCTCTGTTTCCAAGACCCTATCATCCTTTGGCATAAAAACCTCATTAAGTTGGAGCCTGGTAATTTGTAAAAATCACTCTGGGCTCAAGCTGTAGTATTTATCCCCTGAGCTCATAAAAGGCTCTTTAAACCAAGTAAGGCTACTTGAGAACAAATGGAGGTCACAGACGTAGCATTCAGACAATTTGTGTAATAATTAAAGGGGTTCTTGGAGACAGTTTCCAAAGAAATTTCTTCCTACTTAGCAACCCTTGATCACATATTTTTGGTGACTAAATGTATTTGACTTTTCACTAATCCCACTGGCCTTTCCTCCAATTAGCCTAAGTGGACAGGGTTTTGCTCCATGGGGGCATTCTACTCTAGATGCAGAAAGATTTTAATGAGGCTTCTCTAATCAGAAGAACGTAAAGACGGGTCACCAAGGGTGGAGACTATAACTTCCTAGACAGCTGCTTTTCAATCTGATTCTCCTAAAAGCCCAGCATCTGACAATTTCACTTGCTTTGTTGATGGTCTCGGAAAGCTGAAGTTCCTTCAAACCACAAAGAAGCACTTGGTTAATGAACTGCAGTGATGGAAACAGCTGGGGAAAATGGCATCTTCTCTCAGAAACCGTGGTGGCAGTGGAAGTGAGCCCTTGCTGCGTGGCCGTTCTAAGTCAGCAGGCACACTCTGGAGAGAGCGCTGCAAGAGACTGCGCGGTGGGTCTGTCTTGACGGCGTGTTCAGAGGGGCCATCGGGTGGCATGCCTGGGGAGGACACTGGCGTTACCCTAGTGCCCAGAGCAGGGCTCCCTGGGATCTCCGTGCCCTGCCCGGCTCAGACCTCGTCTGGCCGCGGGGTCTTGGCACCATACTTTGAGAAAGGCTTGAGTAAATAGCAGCAGGTTGAGATAGGGATAAAAAACCTGGAAACTGTTTTGCAGGGAATAATTGAAGGAAACAAGAATAGTTTCTCAACTGGGTAGGATTCTAGGCAAACACGAAGGATATTTTCAAATATTTAGAAGGAAATTAAGAAAATGATTCAGCCTCACTAGGTGTGGCAGTTACCACTTGCATTTGATCTTCTCATGTTTACCTTCCTTATTTGTCTTCCCTGCCACCCACACCCCGTTTCAGCCAAGTGTTCAAACTGAACTTCTGGGGTGTTTGCAGGGAACTTGATGACAACACTCTTCTCAAATGTGATACAAGTGTGGAAGAAATTAGACGCAGGTTTCAGTGGTAGGGTAGGGAAAGGAGTGGCCCTTCTGAGACTTGGGAGAAAAAGCAGGATTCTGAGAGGAAGGGAGTGGGAGTGGGTGACTTGCCCCACAAGAGAGGCACCTGATTGCATTTCCAAGAAGGTGGGGGACCTCAGGGACACTGAGCAGCGTGTCGGGAGCTGCACCGCCCACATCAGCCCCACACAGGGCCTGGAAAGTACGGGACCACGCGCAGTGGTGATGGCAGGAACGTCCTGAACGTTGGGTTCTGCATTACCCCTGGGACCTTCTGTTGGATAGCGTCTGGCGTTAAACGCTGCCACAGCACTGCCAGGAGGAGGTTCAGATGTGGATGCAAGCTGACTTAAAGAAATTACAGTGTCTTGCATATTTGTGTTTACCAGTTAGATACCTACATTGGCAGAGCAAGGACCAATGAAAAGAAGTTTCTGCAAGGAGGATTTAGGTTAATGCAAGAAAGAGATTTATAGCCATTGACGCTGCCTGGCAATAGGATGGACTGACTGGAGAAACAGCACGCTCTGCTCGCAAGTGGAGACCTGGTCTTGATGCCTGTTCAGCTGCGTGTCTTAAATGAAAATCTCGGGAGGGGTGGTGCAGCTGGGATTAAGTGATCTCTGCCTCCCCTTACCCACCTGGAGTTCTGCAGGTCTATGAATCATTCAGACCCCTGGCTCAAACATGGGGGAAGGACTGAGAGTCTGAGGTGTGTCTAAGGAGCTGGTAAATATTTACACAGGTGTCCTTTGAAAGCAGTGACAGGGACTTCTGTATCCTGACACTTGCACTGAGTGACACTGAAGTGTTGATGTTGCTCTGGCTCCTAGAACCTGCAGCTGAACCCCTTTCACGGATGGAAAAGACAGCTGTGTCAGCTCTGCTTGTTCTCAAGGCTGGGGTGTATCTGTTTCTTCCTTGACGCCTGGGGAATGTGTTTTCCTTTCTTTTTTATGGTGACTATAAGACTATACTGTGAATCAAGAGAGAAGAAATTCGCAGTAAAAGCTGGAAGCTCAGCAGGGAGAACTGGGACAAAGGAAGGGAAAGCCCGAGACTGAGCAGAAGGAGCGGAGCCGTCAGGCGTCACTTCCAGGCCGCGCTGACAGGCTTATCACAGGATGTCTTCGCGCTCCGAGTGTTGGGCGTGGCTTGCCTGTCCTCCGCGAATCTCTCTGCATGTGTCAGATGAAGTCGTCAGTGTCTGCAAAACCAAGTGAAGTGGCGTCAGTGCACCCGCACACACGCTCACACACATGTGCACCGAGCGGCCCGCACAGTGTTCGTGCCCGGTTCTTTGGCAGTTATTCAAGCCCAACTATCATTTGAAACAAAAATTTTTTCTTTAATTTTAATTATTTTTTATTTTATTGAAAACTTCAAGAATTCCATTAGTTCAATTTTTGGTTCAAATATCAAAACATAGAAAAGTATCTTTTCTTTTCTATTTTTAACAAGCTTATAAAAGTTATTTTTAAATTGATACAACATTGTAAACTGACTATAATTCAATAAAAAAAATTTAAAAAAGTCATTTTTGTCACTCTTGAGTGAACTATTAGCAAGTTCTATATAATGTCACAGATATTAGACACAGGGAAAGAGAAGACATAAACGAGGAAGAAATGACTCTAATCTATTGTCCTTTAGGTATAGAATGCGTCTCTAACTATAGGATGTGATGACACGTGGATGCAGAGGTGACCAGAATTACTCTGTAGCAACAGTTGGGAAAGTACTTTTTCTCAGTTTAACAATGTCTGATCTTGATGCCATAGATTCCACACCTGCGCTCTGGGAAAGCATTTGGAAAATCTGTTTTAGGCTGTGGTACAGTTGTTGTTTTTGGACTAAGTCTCCTGCTAATAACAATCATAAACTGTTAAATATTAAAAACAGTAGTTTGAAGATACCAGAGATCAAACAGAAGCTGGAAGGACACAGTCCTTGGAATAAGGGAAGCAACCTAGTGCACATAGTTCTGTCACATCTTTCTGACCTTTTTCCTGAGGGCACTTGCCAGTTCGCTCAGGGCACGTAAGAACAGAGTTCAAGCCAGGAGCAGCAGTTTTACTGAGATGGAAAGACAGAATTTGGAGGTTGAAGCTGTCAGGGTTTCTGGAAACTGAAGACAAAACCCCACAAGGGAGGGTTGCACAGAAAGGGCATCTCCTGAGTTTGTGTAGAAACATGTTTCACAATCTTGGTGGCTCTTAACTCACATGTGTGGGTGAGACTCCAAGGACAGCCCCCACACCCCGGAAATCAGCTGGAAAGCTGAAGGGCTGAGGGGCACTGGGCTGCCCAGTGCAGGAGACACGGTGCAGAGCCATCAAACTGGAAGAGCTCAGTCAACACCATGACTTCTGGAAGGAATACCCTTTGGGATACTGGTCACATTCCAGGACTAAGGGTGTCCTTTTCGTGATGGTCAGTCAGGTGTGGTCAAAACGTAAGATGCGGGAGAAGCTCAGGACAGAGCAAGATTCATTGTGCTCATTGCCCTAGAAGTGGGAGGCATGGCATGCCATGTGGGGAAGACACCAGGGTGGCCAGGGGTGAGGGAGAAGCCGAGGCCAGGACCTGTACTAGGGTTTCTGTGGGAGGAGGAGGCCACACAGAACAGGGTAAACAGCTGAGGACTGCATGGCTGGACTAATTCTGCAGACTCAGCAGTAGGGTGGTCCCTGGCTCTGATACGATGGGGGCAGAGGAATATTGCCTCCAGGAGTGCAGGGCCCGGAGAGAGGAGGTCTGGCTCTGGACTGGTCTGTTTGCAGATCAAAGACATGTTTCAGGCTGAGCCTCTTGGCATCTTTAAGAATTGGCTAGTCCTGGGAGAGGCAGTCTCTGCCCAGCCAAGAAGGTTTTAAAGATGTCAAAACATCATAATTTATTAAAAATTAAAAATGGAAACCATACGAAAGGGTCTACTCCAGAGCAAAGAAGAAAACCAAAGCAGACCTGTCTAACAAGGATTAAAACTGACCTCCGCAGGATCAAGGTAATCTGCCAGTGATTTAACTGCCTGCCAGGAAAACAAACAAGTAGATGTCCATTCTTTGTAGCCAAAGGTAACACAGTCCAGAGTCTCTGCAGTGTGTCACTCACAGCGTCAAGTATGCGGTGCAAAGCCACTAGAAGTGCCAAGAAATGTGAGCCGTAGTCAAGAGGAGAACCAATAGAAGCAGGACAACAAATGGCCCGCATGTTGGGATTAGTGGATGAAGACTTTAAAACAACTGTTATAAATATGAAAACAATTTAAATGGAAAGATGGATAGAATTGGTGAGCAGATGGAAATTCTCACCAGAGACTTGGGGACTATAACAAAGGAACGAAATGAGAATTCTAGAAGTGAAAAAATGCACCATCTGAAATGAAAAATTCAATAGACGTAACAGCATAATGAACACAGAAGATAAAGGATCAGTTAATTTGAAGACACTTCAGTAGAAAGTATCCAAATTAAACACAGAAGAGAATGAAAACATAAAGGAATATACAAGATATGTGGAATAATAAAGCGGTTAAAAATACTTGTTAGTGGAGCTCTAGAAAGAGAGGAGAACAGGAATGGGGCAAAATAAAGAGAGAGAATAAAATACAGAGATGGCTCTTAAACTTGAAGAGTAATCAGATCATTATGCTGTACACCTTAAACTTACACAGTGCTGGAAGTCAGTTGTATCTCAATAAAACTGGAAGAAAAAAATAATAAATTTTAGGAGATAATGGCCACAGTTTCCTGTAACCAGTGGAAGACACAAACTCAAATCCAAGAAACTCTGTTAATCCCAGTTGGAATAAACACAAAGAAACCACTCACAGGCATATGATAGATGACGAAACCAGAGATAGAGAGTAAATCTTAAGTGTAGCTAGAGAGAAAGTCCCACTGCATCCGGGTGACAACTGTAAGGCGATAGCTGACTTCTCATCAAAAACAGTGAAAGCCAGAAGACAACGTACCGGCATCTTTTAAGTTCTAAAACTACTTACTAACAAAACCCCTAACAGCCTAAATTTACACCCGGTGAAAATATTCTTCAAAAGGAAGGGAAAGTGACGTCATTTCAGAAGTAAAAGAAAGCTCAGAGAATCTGGCGCCAAAGGACCTGCACTACAAGAAGCGCTAAGGGTTCTTAAAGCTTGAGTGAAGTCACCCAAGATGGAAATCTAGGTCTACAAGAAGGAATGAGGGGGACCAGAAGTTCAACGCATAGGTGTCGGCAGCCTCAAGTGAGTAGGCCGTGGGACCCAGGCCACAGGTCACGATAACTTGCATGTGTTTGAGGTAAGAAGTAAGTGTACACGTGTGCTAGTAGCATGAGTAAGCATTATGAACAATACGCACGTGCGGGCAGAATGTATAGAAAGGACAGGTGCGCCATGCCGGGGGCGGGCCACCTTGTTGTACTAGAATGAAGTGCTGTTTCGCTCCATGTCGGCTCCCGCGCCTCCTTCCAGTTGGGGCAGCTCACCTCCTCGGACCCCTCTCCAGCCTCCCTCGGCTGACAATCGGTCAGTGTAAAAGATAATTTTTTCATAATTTCTTTGAAGTCTGTCTGCTTATAGCAACAGTAATAATGGCGGATGGTGGTGGTGATGATGTATTGTGGAATTTATGACACGTGTAGAATTAAAACACAGTAATACAATGTGCTAAGAGCTAAATGGATGTTACACTGCTGTGAATTGCTTACACTGAATGTCAAGTTTGTAACGTGAATTTAAGGTAGACTGCGATAAACTAATGATGCATATGATGATCATTAGAATTACCACAGTGGTTGGTGAAGTAAACGAAGTATTCACGTTTGGATTTCAGTGTCACAATTATGACATGGTTCTTAAAAACCATGAAAAGATATGTTTGAGGGAAAGCAATAAGTATCAATAGGAAAATTTGATACCTATCCTTATAATTTTGGCAATATTTCACCCCAATAAGGGATTTATTGTAAGTAAGCTGAATTAAATATAACTTTGTTTTCAAGTTTTTGGAGGCTATGTTGATACCCCTTGAAATAACTGGAGTGGCATCTCTAGGTGTTACAAAACTAGAGATGAGAAACACTGTTCCTTAATAAATACATGTGAATAGGTGATTGCATTTTCCAGAGTATGCCAAATTTAATTATGTAGAAAGGTATATTCACCCCATCCTTGGAATGTTTTTTAAAAGGCTAGGATTTAAAAATTCACATTATCAAATTACCCTGGTACCAAGGTCAGATAAAGGCACTACAAGAAAGGAAACTATAGACCAATATCTCTTACGAATATTCATGCAAAAACCCTCAGCTAAGTGCTAGCATACTGTGTTCAGCAACTTACTAGAGAGATCACACACCATTACTGAGAGGCACTTATTCCTAGAGTGCAAGAATGGTTCAACATACAAAAATTAATCAGTGTAATATCACGTTAATATAATGAAGGAAAAAAGCCTTCATGATCATCTCAGTTGATGCAGGGAAAACATTTGACAAAAGTCAGTGCCCCTTGATGACAGAAACACTCGCCATTCACACTGGAGGCATGACTGGAAGGGAGGATGTGGAGCAGACACACTTCTGTTACGTAACATCTACTTAGAGACTCATGGGGTCCTCTGTGCCCCTCAAGTCTGCACGGCAGCACCTGTGGAAATTATGTCCACCTGTTACAGGCGTGTTTACATTACATGCAGACAGGCATTAGGTCAGTTCTCTGCTGAGACTCACCTCCCTCCAGAGGTGAATGTGAGAGGAGGGAGAATGGACAGAGGGGCCTGCTCCAGGCAGCGCTGAGCCGATCTCGACTTGGAGAATGAGTACAGAACAGCAATGCGGGTGCTGGTGGGGGTGGAGCCTGCCTCCTGCTCTAGAGCCAAGGTCCGGGAACCCTCCTCCCCAGCCCCTCTTGCAGCTGGAGGAGGCCCACCACCCAGGCGTGGCCCCTGAGGTGCTTTGGGCTCAGATGTGATACAGGAGTTGGCATTGGGGTAGAGGGGCTGGGGTGAGGCGGTGGTCCCAGGGGCACGACGGTCTGGTTGATTTGGGCTGACGTCAAGGTATGTGTCCTTCCCGTGGCTCGCTCAGACTTAGGTGCCAGCCTTCCAGCGACCAAAGGCCACATGCACTCTCGGTACACGTCTTGTCTGCTACATGATGGAGTTGGTCCCACTGCCAGGCACCGAGCCAACCGGGTCACTGTGGAAACATTGGAAATTTGGCCAAATCCAGGGGCAGTGCAAGAAGCCACCTGCCCCCACTTCTTGCTGGAGAAAGGAGGCTTAATGGGACGCCCCCTTTGAAGTCACTGCTACTTCCCAGACTTGAGGAAGTGGTTTGAGTCCAGGGGAGAAGCTACCTGGTCGAGAGTCTGTGGGGTGTGGCATCCAGAAAAGCATTCTCACCCTCAGCGTCCTCTGGTCTTCGTCCTGGAGGCTCGGCAGCACCTGGGTGGTTTAGCGATTTTTCAGACTTCAAAGGGCAGAGCAGCGTCGCCTCGGAGCTGCGCCCGCTCACCAGGCACCGCTCTTGCCTGCAGGACCGCGTGTGGCTGGTCACGGAGGCCTCTCAGCACACACTTCTGGGCTAACTCTTCTCTGGCCAGCTTTGCTTTTCTTTACCTTGTCCTGGTTTTTCAGTATTTCATACATGGCTCATTTTATGGTAGAGCATGTCTTCTGTAACTTTCCTCAAGTTCCTTTTAGAATGGGACCAGCTATGCATATGTAGGTAAGAAAATTAAATGATGTGATGGACGTGCTGGGTTACTCTGGAGTTGGCTCTGCAGGGTTCAAATTCTTGCTCTGGCGCCTGTAGCTGAGGGACCCCAGGCAAGTCACTTAACCTCTTTGTGCCTCAATTCCCCAGTTGGTGGAAAGGCATAATTATAGGATTGATGTGAGGACTGAAGGAGAGACATGAAGTCAGCGCGTGTGCACTGCCTGGCAGGACAGGAGGCCGCATAAAGGGCAGAGTGCAGCATCGTGCCATTACCAGTGCAAACGGGCTCCGGCGTCTGTCGGCCTGGGTTTAAATCTCAGCTTGCCACTTTCTTGAGTTGCTTCGCCTCTGTGAATCCCAGTTTCACCTGTTAAATAGGAATACAACTTGTTTCACAGGATTTTGTGGAGATTCAGTTGGCGGAGGTCAGAAAAACATTTAGCAAAGTGCTGGGTGCACCTAGTGCTCAGTCATAGCCTTTCCTTCCCGTCCTTCCTGCACCATGGCATCGTTGGAGTCCATCCTTAGACCCCTGTGCCTCCGCCACAAATCTTGCTCTTGCAGACACCAGGAGAGCTGTCACCACACTGACATGGTAAACGGGTCCTAGGCCCAAAGATCCAGAGGTCACCCCGGTGCCCAGTAAGAACACAGCAGAACATCAGCGGCACAGGAAAGACGCCAGAGCAGCCAAGTGTGTTCCTGGCAAATCCGCTTCCTCCCCGCTCAGAACCAGCCCGACTCCAGACCCCTGGGAGCAAGGGTGGAGCAGGCGGATCTCAGGACTCCAGCCCAGTAGGCGGAGGGTTGAGGCCAAATGCCAACCCTGGGCAGGAGCCGGAGTGTTGGGCAAGAAAAACTGAACAGAGGCTCACACTTCCTGAGGCCAGGCCAGTGCGGCCGGGGTGGGGGGGGTCCCAGCCCTGAGCGTGGGGTCCAGGGTGTACCTCCCACTTCTCCATCCTCACTCTCCCTCCCGCCCCCTCCCCCCTCCACTTCTCCCTCAACAGCCTAATTCCTTGCTTGAGACCATAAAAGAGGCTTGGCCCCATCTTCTAGATTAAATTCTTATTTCCTGTTTGGTAGTTTTGGGAGGACAGGTAGCCAATAGCTTGGTAAGTGTTAAAAATAAGATACAGGAGTTTTCCAGAGTCATTCAGAAGAACCATTTACTCTCAAAGGAAAAACAGATTTACATAAACTTCCAGAAGAAAGTCATAGTTAACACCAGGATTTAGAGATAATTATTTGATTCACATCTTTACAAAGTATTTACCTGTCAAAAATATCAAAATGTGTCTATTAACTGTTTTTTTAAAAATCTATCAAAATTGCTGTTTTTAAGCAATTGTACTTTAGTTCTGATTCTATTGGAAAATGTGGTTTTTAACGAGCCACTAGAATGGAGGGCTTTAACTGGGAGTGGGTACATGTTCGGAAGCCCAACGGCAGATTCCTGCTGAGAGTCGGGCTTCCACGGCCACCTAGCACCTTTCCCTGAGGACAGAGACAGAGGTGGGCTCTGGGAGAGGAAAGGCAACATCTGCATTATCAGAGATTTCAAACTGGGGCTCCAGAGACAGTAGGCTTGACCCCTCGTCAGCTGGGAGCTCCTGGCTGCTTTCAGGGTTTCCGACGTCAGCTGTGACCTCCTGGAGTCCTCTTCGTCCCTTCGTGCATGTCTCCCTGAGCTGCCCCTCAGCCCACCCCGGAGCAGGTCTGCAGCGAGGACTTCACGTCACTTGAGATCGCCTGCTCTGTCCCGCTGCCTGGGTTCTCCCTCCCACTTCCCGACTCTCCTGGAGTGCAGCTCAAGCCAGGGGCGCAGTGGGTGTGCGTATACTGTGATCAGGGATGCAGTTCCCTCGTCGAAAGCTCAGAAACAGCAGAAGAGGAACCAGTGAGTCACCAAAGCGGTGGCTGGTGAACATACGTTGTGCCCCACCAAGAGGACAGCTGACAAGCGGGCGCTCACACCACACACGGGAGGAGCTCAGGGGCGTCTTGTTACAGAGCAGCTCATCCATCGAGAAGGCGGGACTGTTCATGCTCCCCAGGGTGGGTTATGACATTAGAGTTTCCTTAAAGGGCAGAAACCTGGTCAATGGTGACCTCAAACCAAGCTCAGGAAACAGGTTAAGTTTAGCTTGAGACAAGAAGTGACCCGGGTCAAGTTAGTCTCACAAAATAAGCTAAATTACGCTTTGCTTGTGTGGCCAAACTGGTTTTGTCTGCCCGGGGGGTTTTCAGGCCTCCGCTGAGTTTGGTTTTAACAAGCTGAAGTGGATCCTGGGTCCGAGGGACCTCCGTTGGGTGAGGCCTGTGCACTTCAGTGAGAAGCTGCATGCCGCTGAGCCCATGCCCAGGTGGCTGCCAGTCATCTGGGGGCTGCTTGCCCAAGACCCCAGCCCGTCCACAGCCAAGGATGTCCCCCCTTAGGGAAGCTTCTGTCTGGCCACCCCGAGAGTCAGTGACAGGGGTGTCAGGACCTCAGGGAGCGGGTTGGCTTAGGCTGGCTCCAGGAAGACCCATCATTCCTGTTCATTCATAGTCCTTCTGTCCATAGGGATGGACTTTGCAGTTAGGCAGTCGGGTCTGAATTCCAGCTCGGAGTTCTGATGAGTTGTGTGAGCATAGGCAGCTTACTTAGGTGCTCTGTGCCTCAATTTTCCCTTTTGTAAAACGGGGTTACGATGGTACCCACACATAGAGAATCAAACTATTACCATTTGTGAAGCAGTTAAAACAGTGCATGGTACAAATACATTGTCGTATAATGTAGCCGAGCACATTTACTCATTCAGCCGGTACTGATGAAGGCTGGACTGTGGGCTGACGTCGGAACAGCCCAGCGGGTTCACCAGGTCAGCGGGCAACGCCCCCGGCTAGTCCCCTTTGGACAAGACGTCCGTGGTGGCTCCCGAGTGGGCCAGCAGAGGCTGCCTATGGTTAGCAGAGTCCAGTCATGGACCCTCTTAAACAGGCCTCTCCTAACACAAGCCCGGCTGGCCAAGAGACTGGGGTCAGGACTGAAGCAACCCATTACTAGCCTGCTGACTCAGTTCTCAAGGCTGATTGTTTCATTTTTTTAAGGTTGAAGTGTATTAGACAGTTTCTGTATTAATCTGCATTCAGCAAAGCTGTATTAATGACATTTGAAAACTGCTTTGCGTTTATCTTGGTCTGTGGTGAAGCAGTTAAGGACTTAGCCCACCCTCGATTCACCAGCAGTGGCTGTAAGAGTGACTTGGTTGCACACTCACAGACGTGCCACCCGCGCTGGGTGTGTAGGTGAATGGACGACGAAGTGGGCGGTCCAGAGTGTGGAGCCACAGTCCATGACCCCAGAGACCAGGTCTTTGGACTTCAGAGTGGGCAGAACACTGCCCATGAGAAGTTTGCCCAGAGGCCTGGCACCGTGGGTGCTGGCTTCTTTGCCTGATAACGTAATTTGACCTGCCCACACTCTTAAACCCTCATGGAGCTCTGAGGAGCATGTCAGGCTGCTGCTTTTGAGGGCAGTGCTCTCACTGCCCTCCACGGGAGGGGGCATGTCCCTGCTGACTCACTCCTCTGTGAGGCCGACACCTGTCCCGTGGCTGCACTTCAGATGCACTGAGGCCCACAGAATCGGCTGCAGGCTGGCGGGCTGGTGGACACTGTGTATACTCAGTGGCTGCATTAACAAGATCCACTTGCTAAGTGCTATGGACCTAATGTTTGTGTCCTGCCCCCCAGATTCATATGTTGAAGCCCCCACCCCCAATGTCAGGGTACTGGGAGAGGGGCCCTTGGGAGACGATTAGGATTAGCTGAGGGCATGACGGTGGAGCCGCTGGGATGGGTTAGTGCCCTCCCAGGAGGAGGAAGAGACACCAGCATTCCTCTCTCCACCACGTGAGACACAGCAAGGAGGCGCCCGCCACGAACCGGCAAAGGGCCTCAGCAGAAACGCCACGTACCGGCACCTGGCTCGTGGACTCCCCGCCTCCGGACTGTGAGAAGTGGGTCTGCTGTTGAAGCTACTCTGTCCGTGGTATTTTGTTAACAGCAGCCCAAGCTAAGACACCAAGTAATGTCGTTAAAGTGAGATTCCTCTTCTCCTCAGTTTCCAGTGTCGGACAAGAACAACCACGATGAGTAAATCTTTCGTCTCTTCACCTTTCAGTGAGTTCTCGTCCTAACCAATCACTTCATCAACTGAAACACACACACACACGCAGGCCTCTGTTGTGTGGACTGGCTTCTGTCCCCTGGTCCAGCGTCAAGGCACCATTGACTCGTGCCAGGAGGCCAAGGGTCAGGAGTCAGGGGGTCAGGAGGCCGAGGGTCAGGAGACTGGGGGTCGAGGGGCAGGGGGTGGACTTGGCTGTGAGGTGTGTGCCCCTCGAGCCTGCTCCATGGGCAGCAGGTCTCACTTCAGCACGGACCGCCGGGTCAGCAGTAGGTTTGCTGCCTGCAGGCTTCTTGGGGGAGAAATTTGCCTCTCAGGATCTGGGGGTGCAGCCTCAGAGCCTGAGGCCCTCTGTGTCTCTGGTCACCCCAGGGGACAAGCTCCCTCCCCGTGCCTTGGCTGGAGCTGTGAAAGCAGTGGGACTGCCTGCTTAGCACAGAAGCCAGAGTTCAAATGTCATAGCCCAAACTGCGCCAGCTTTCAATCAGCTGAGTCCCACAGTCGTTGTTGAATGCTCAGCGCAGCGCTGCTTGCTGGGAGACCATCAGAAGGACCAGACACAGCCCTGCCGTCAGAGGGGCCACCTCCTGGGGAAGTAAGACAGACAAAGGGAGCACCCAGAGCGCAGCCCCGAGCAGCTCGTGTTCGTGCTGAACAAGGCGGCCAGGACACAGTTTCGGGGAGCAGGGCAAGGACTGCCTGGACGCACTGGTCCTAACACCTTCTAGTATCGCAGGCTACCCATGGCTAAGTGGCTAATCCCTGCACAAAGGCTCCCTTTAGTCAAGAAATTTGGTCACATTTCCCTGGCGCAGACTCTGCTGCAAGAGGTACTTTTCATCAATCAGAATTACAGCAACAAGAAAGTAAAGCACAGGGGACCAACTCCACAAAGTAGAGAGTCTGAAAAAGAAGCCCTTTTGCCGTGAGAGCCCTGACAGTCAGAATTCAGCAGACGCACCACAGGGCGCCCTCGAGAGGTCCGTCACCACGGCCAAGGCTACCCTTTCTCCATCATCAGGCTCAAACTCTGAGGAGTTCTGGTAGCTGACACGTCCTCGACACTGTCAAAGTCAGGTCAGGAACTGGTGATCTGCCCTCCGCGCTCCCCCAGGAGACCAGCGTGCGTCTGGGAACGAGCATCTGGGACACACACCTGCCCCCAGGAAGCCGCACTCAGCGGGGCACGGCGGAAGCTGAAGTGGGGAGAAGGGTGATGCTTGGTACCGCACTGCGGGCAGGCAGCTCTGGGCCTGCGCGATCAGACAGGCCTGGTGGCCTAGCCGCTGAGAAGCAGGTAGCTCTATGCGAGGGTCTCGTTACACAGACACACACTAGGGGGGCTGTTTCTACATCTCTTCTCTTCTTGTGCAAGTTCGCATCCCTGGAAAGCTGGCAAACAACTCGGGTTCTGCATGACTACGGGACAAAGGGATGCTTTTATTGCCACATGTGGGAACAGAGAATCCCTGATAAGAAATTCAGCATTTGATACACTTTATGGCAACCTCAGATCATGACCTTGTGCCGACCCAGTGAGGTTTTCATATAAACTTGTGATAATGACAGTCATTGCATGAGTACATCTTACTTTACACCTTACACTTTGGCACACATCTTAATTAGCCCCCCGGACAATCCTATGGGGTGCGTGTTATTCCCTCCACTTTGTGAAAGAGGAACGAGGGCTCGGAGGGGCTGCCACTTGTCACAGCTCACGCAGCTGGAAGGTGCAGAGGTCTTCACCAGGATGAGGGTTTATTAAGTGGCTTAGGCAAATGTGATTCAAAATTTGTGGGCAAATAGTAAAAATATCAAAGACCTGTCAGTTTTTCCTTGATAGGACTTACAAAGTCCTCTAACATGATTATTTCAGAGGAATGTTAATGCACTTTCTCTTCTTCAAGGGTCTTCTTAGTTTCTTTTAACGAATGGTTCCTCTTCTGTTGAACAATTAGACTTCAGCTGTGCTTCATAAAACCAAGAAAATCACTCATTTATTATCATTTAAAAAATTCTGTCCTTTCCACACACTGCCCAATACATGGTTGTGTTTATGGGACAGCTGCAAAGACCCTGGCCTGCAGCAGAGTGTGGGTCCTGTTCGTCACTTGGAGCGTCCTTGGGGAGAAGCAAGCCTCTGAGCTTGGTTTAGTGCCACGTCACAAAGTTGTTGAGAATATTATTAGTACTAAAGAGTAAAGCACTTTTTAAATGTTGAAGTCCTACACAAATGTGATTGTTCAATTATTCCTAGAGTTAAGAGCTAGAGAAAGGCTAGTGGCTTGCCTGAAGCAATAGATTGGCTGAACTTACTAAATACTGTACTTAAAGAAAAAGAGGAACCGGCTATATAAGAGTGAGGTGGGGTGGGAGAGATTGAGGGAACACACAGTCCCTGAGGAAGAGAGGGTGTGGGCCTGACTCTGAATCTCAGGGATCGTGGGCAGAGTTGTCCAGGGCTTAGCAAGTGATGAGAGTGAATCCTAATTATCCCAGAGGCTTCCTCCAGAAGTAAAAGTGCCACAGAGACACCGGGGCTTCTCTAACCGATGACACAGATATGGGCAGTACAGTTAATAACAGACGAGAGAGTCAAAATTCAAAATTGTTTTTGGTATTGGAATTTTGGGAGTTTGAGAGACATTTTCACATAAGAATGAGAGGACT
Source organism: Camelus dromedarius (assembly GCF_036321535.1). Taxonomy (NCBI): domain Eukaryota; kingdom Metazoa; phylum Chordata; class Mammalia; order Artiodactyla; family Camelidae; genus Camelus; species Camelus dromedarius. Next base: position 562,647 of record NC_087461.1, read on the forward strand.
TGTTAAAGGGATCTGAGAAGTTGAGGGGACCCCAGATAACTGAGCAGCAGAGTGGCTGGTGGTCAAGAGCAGAGGCTGGGCCAGGCCATGGGTTCAGACCGCTGCCTGATAGCTGCATGACCCTGGCGAGCTCCGTGCCCTGCTGTGCGGGGGGGTTTCCCCACCCACTCCACCATGTGGGCCAGTGCTCTGAGCAGCGCTTGACATCGGGTCGCAGGGGCGTAAGGTTACCATGGGATGTAACTGACGGAGTGGCCACACCATTAGCAGAAGCGGTCAGTGTCCAAATGCCCTCTCACTCCAGAGGGCCGTCTGCACCCGCCGCCTGTCGCTCCCAGTGCACCGAGCAGAGCTGACTGCAGCCCTGTCCTAGGCGGGCTTTTCCTCCCCTGCCCTTTGTCCTTGGGAATTCCCAGGTCTCTGGGGCCATCTCCTTTGGCTTGACCTCACGTTTGCCCCGGACACCTTGTCCCTTCTGCTGTGTCACGCCTCCAGCGGGTCAGCGCCACTCTGGGCTGGGGGCGGTTGCAGGCCTCGCGGAGTCTCCGTGCGAGTGGGAGGCGTTGTCCTCCCGCACAGGGCAGTGAGGATGTACTGCCTTAGAGGGAGACGGAGACCAGCGGTTGTCATGTTCAGAAATGCTGCCTTTGGCACATCTGGAATCTCGCAGTGGACATTGCACAATTGATTGGAAATGTCTGTTTCATCAGCATGGTCCACACGAGGCATTCGGTGAGACTCTGGGGAGGCAGAGCAAAAGGCGAGGGGCAAAGGCCACCGGTCGAGCTCCACTCAGGGCGAGGCGGCGGGGTTAGTCAGCCAAGATCAGGGATCCAGAGACACTACAAGAGACAGAATAACAGACGTGACGGAGTATACAGGGGGCTTAAAAGGAGATGGAGAAGGGAAAGTGATGACTGAGAGCGGTCCTGAGGCCTAAGGCTCGGGCCAGGCAGGGCCAGGGCCCCAGTGGGGTCGAGAGGACGGACTCAGGCCGGCGGGGAGCCGCGTCCGTCCTGTGCGGACGACTCGGCCTCAACGTCGCGCTCTCAAGTGGAGAGGCGGCGGGGCGTGGGCCCGCGAAGCGCAGAGCCGCGCGCACCGCCCTTCTCGGCGGCGCCCGGCCCGCGCGCTCCCCGCCAGCGGCCGCGACCTGAGACCCGCCGGCCCCCAGGCCCCAGCCTCCCCGGAGCCCCGGGGCCTCCCGAGCCCCTCTGACCCCCGAGACCCCTGGGCCCCCGGGGCGCTGGAGCCGGTGACCGTCGGGGGCGCACAGACTCCAGGCAAGCTTGACAGAACCCCTCCTCCCGAAGCCGGCAGGGACTGACCCTCGCAGCCGCCCCCGCGCACCCTCAGACCCAGGCTCCGAGACCCCGCCCCCGGCCGGGCGGGGACGCTGTGCGACGCCGAGGCCGTGCGTGGAGTGACTTGGGGAGCTCCCGGAAGTGACGGGAGCCGGCGGAAGTCCCGCCCACCCGCCGGTCCCTAGGCGGAAGTCCGCGCCGCCGTCCCTCGTGGCTGGTCGCCGGCATGGCGCACTACAACTTCAAGAAGATCACTGTGGTGCCATCCGCCAAGGTAGGCGACCCCAAGGGGGCCTTCCGCCCTCGGTTTTCTCGGCCGGGTCGCGGGAAGGGGTGTCCGGTCTGTAACTCTGGGCGGAAATGGGTCCGCCACTCCCGCCAGGCCCCCTTCCTAGGCCGCGTTCTGTCGGACGAGGGCCTCCGGGTTAGGGGTTCCAGGTCCCCCCAGAAGGTGGGGGTCCTTTTTCAGACATCAGGGCTTCCTCGGGGGTTAGGGCCTTCCCTCAGACGTTAGAACCTTCAAGTTGGCGATGGGGGTCCCTCAGAGATTAGGGACCCCTCGGGTTTTTCTGTCCTTAGGAAATTGTAAGTAATGGGTTTTAGTTTTGTCTGTTATTTTATGTACTTTCAAAGCCAAAGATACGCAAACTGCTTCTCTTTTCTAAATATTTTCTCTGATTTATGCTTGAGTTGTCTGGCTACTTAGGTTCCAGAGGTTTTTAGGTGTTTGGAAATTAGGAGAACATCAAGAAAGTGTGGGATAAAATTTATTTAGCAGCCGTTTGCTGAGTGTTTTTAAAAGGCCAGAAACCATAATGAAGAAAAAAGTTGTTCGTTGCAGATTTAGTCAGAAAAAAGTGTTTGTAGTTTGCAATTTAAAAGATACGGTATTACTAGATATTGATTTTTTGAAGGTTTCAAATAAGTGGATGAAAGTTGATATTTTTGGTGTAACTATGTTTTTTTTTTTTAACTTCAGGACTTTATCGACCTGACATTATCGAAGACTCAACGAAAGACTCCAACAGTTATTCATAAACATTACCAAATCCATCGCATCAGACATTTTTATATGAGGAAAGTCAAATTTACTCAGCAGAATTACCATGACAGACTGTCACAGATTCTAATGGATTTTCCCAAACTGGATGTAAGTGACTGGGGGGCATAAATGGTTATGTCAGTATGAACCTTCAGACAGTCAGTGTTAAACCAGTTGGTCTACTTGTTGGACAGATAATGAAGGAAAGAGAAAATAACTGACTTGTCACGAGTTTACTGAGTGAGTGAGTGGCAAAAGTGGGAACAGAACACAGGTTTTTGTTTCTTTATTATTCTTCGTTTTCCCAGTCAAACTCCATCTAAGCCCAAAGCTTTTGTCTCGGGCTTTCTTTGTCAGCTGGGCTCACAGGGCTGACCTGAGCTCTGAAAGCAGCCGAGGGTGAAACCTGAGACCCTCACATGGTTATGGTTCTGGCGGCTCCCCTGCTGGTCTGAGCGTCCTCTCCCTCCTTCCAAGGCTCCTTTTCTGGTGACCTCAGGTGGGGCCCATGGCTTGAGGCGCACCAGTGTTTGTGACCTTGTTGCTTCATCAGCTAATGGTGGTCTGTGTGATTTCTTCACTGGCAAGAAGAAGTCTTCTGGGGAGCCCTGAGCCCCCATTGTTGAACTCTGCAGTCTGCTGCGAGGTGCAGTTTGCCCATGTATCTGGCCGAGGGAAGCAGGAGCGGACATTGCCCGTGAGGTCCCCATGTGGGGTCCCCAGTACAGTGTGAGAGCCTTAAGTTTGCTGCTGCCCTGAAGTAGTCCCTGAAGGCAGGTTATGGCAGAGAGGGGAGGTTGGTTTACGTGATAGAAATCGGTTTCACAGGCTTCCAGGGCTTGACAGGGGCTCAGTGACACTTATTGGATGAGTGTGTAAGTTCTCGGGGAAGTACAGGTACTTCAGAAAGTACCTGAGGACGGAAAAGGAGTGAGAATGTTTCCTAAACTGGCGAGACTAGAAAACAGCTGATCTGAGCAAACAAAACATTTTGAGCTAATCAGTACCAGGTTTTTGTGGTTCTCTGGAAGTTTTATCTTTTTCATCCTTGGTATCCTTTTTGAATACATTAGAGGTTCAAATTTATGAACATTCTATTCCCCTTTTTTGGGTTTTTGTTTTTGTTTTTTTCCAAACTAAAGAAGTTAATCATCTGAGAAGAGTTTTAGAGTAGAATGTTGTAGGAAGTTGGCATTCATCAAATGACTGCTTGGTCTTGGGTGCTGCCCTCAGCACTAGGAGTGCAGCAGCAGTTTGACAGGCCCGTCCCGCCTGGTGAGGGGACTGCGAGAGTAAACATGAGAGTACATGCGTGTTGGATGACGAAGAAGTGGAGGGGGCCAAGCAGGAGGCTGTAGCTGAGACCTGGAGGAAGTGAGGAGGTGGGCATGCGGCCACCCAGAGAAGAGCACTGTGGGCACAGAAACAGTGATGTTCTCAGGGAACAGGAAGGTCCAGGAGGAAGAGTAGGGGTATGCGACGGAGGGGCCAGGAGGTGGGGCAGGGAGGCCGTGGGTGGGGCCAGGCGACTTGTGGGGAACCTTCAGGACAAGCCTTGTGTTACTTACCTTGTAGAGGAGGACTGGCCTGTGGGGTGAATGCAGCCACCAGACCCTGGTGGTGGTGACAGGGCTGAGAAGCGGCCACCTTCAGGGTATCTGGTGAAGGAGGAACCAGTGGATTTGCCCTTGGCCGTGATGTGGAAGGGGAACAGGTCTGTGGAGGAAACCTCTCTTCGTGACCTTCGCTGGGAAGGAGAGCAGAGAGAAGGAAGGATTGTGGGTTCAAGGGAGTTTTAAAACTTTTTTCTAGGTTTTGGGGCAGTAATAGCCTGTTCGCAGGTTGATGATCATGGCCAGGTGGACTAGGAAGAACTTCTGGGGCCCAGTTCTTAAGTTTCCCGCTCAGACAGGCTTGGTGCTCATGTGGATCTGGGCCCTGGCTGGGTCTGCACAGGCCAGATGGGCAGGTGGAGGGTCTGCTGGGCTTGGCTTCCCTGCTGAACCCTTTTTTCTCTGTGAACTGAACAGTTGTTATCTAGGGGAGAGGACCAAGGAAGAGACACTGGGGGCTTGAGTAGAGGAGAAGGTGTGATGTGTTTCCCTGGGAAGTTATTCTTCGAGTGTTATTCGCACATCGGCGTGGAAAACTGCTGTACCAAGGTGACCGCTTTGTTTTTCTCGTGATAGGACATCCATCCATTCTATGCGGATTTGATGAACATTCTCTATGACAAGGATCACTACAAGCTGGCTCTGGGACAAATAAATATTGCCAAAAATTTAGTGGACAAGTAAGGCATTTTCTTAACATTATGTCTTTTAAGTTACTGTTAGAAGTGATGGAAGCCTCACACGTCTCTCGTCCTTTCTCTCAGCGTTGCTAAGGACTACGTGCGGCTCATGAAGTACGGGGACTCCCTGTACCGCTGCAAGCAGCTGAAGCGCGCCGCCCTTGGGCGCATGTGCACCATCGTGCGGAGGCAGAAGCAGAGTCTGGAGTACTTGGAACAAGGTACTTGTCGTGCATCCGCAAGAGCGGTTCCCAGTGCGTTCCACCGAGGGCCTGGTCCTTGTCGAGAAGTGACTTCTGAGGTGTTTTATTTATTGTTTTAATTTGGAGATGAGAGGGTCAAACTATTTTTCCTGGCCCAGCCTCTAAGAAATTCTCACAGGCCAGATATTGGAAAAGCAACTAGCACTTATAACGCTTACAAATTTGTAGCAGCATTAAGAAAACTTGTTTTTCAGATTTAGTAGGTAAGGTGTATGTGTTATAAATCATGGGGAAATACCAACACACATAAAAGTAAAGAAGTGATCCATAGTTTTACCTATTGACTTTTTAAGTCTTTTTGAAACACATTTGTTTGTAAAGTATGTGAGCATCAAACTGCTCCTCCAGTTTTGTTACCTTACAGTTTTATTCAGGAGGGCAGTTTCTGAGTTAACACAGGAAGATTTTTATTGAAACAATTATCTGCTTTTTATGTGCATGTACTTTTACACTTCAGATGTTTTTAACTGACTGACTTTTGATCCCCCTTCCCCAGCCTCTTGCAAATAAGTTGGGGCCAGATTGTAACACCTGGCTGCTTGGTCAGAGCTTCCGAGCTCTGTTCAGTCATTAGGGTGGCCCGGTGCTGTCTGCTGCTGGAGCAGCGTGCATGCAGACGAGGCCCCTGAGCTTTACGTGGAAGGAGCCTGCTGCCCAGCCGGGAAGTGCTGGCACACGCACTCTCTCCGAGAAGGCTTTTCCGCATAATCTCACTTTTAAATGCGAGTCATTGGGTCATGTGGCTTTGGCCTCACCCTGGACCTGTGGGATAGAAATGCCGTATTGCTAGGGCCTGGGAATGGGGTTCTTGGTGCAGCTGATTTGGGAATGCTCGTCTGCCTGCCCAGTGCCTCTGCAGCTAAGCTTTTCCCATTCGTTCATATTTTCTCCATCACTTATGTTCTCAGTGTTGGAGCTGGAGTATGTAGCTGAGTTGAGCAAATCTTAAACTTTGAGTTTCTGGACTTTTCTCACAAAATTAAGCATGTTTAACCTCACCTTCTCACAGTGCGTCAGCATCTGTCCCGTCTGCCGACTATTGACCCGAACACAAGGACCCTGCTTCTGTGTGGGTACCCGAATGTCGGCAAGTCCAGCTTCATCAACAAGGTTGGTCTGCCCAGCGGTAAACCGGGCACCGACCACCTGACTGGGCTGGAGGTGGCCACCCTGCTCGTCCCGTAGTTGGCACTGCCCTAGGCTTAAGACACCCTTTCCTCGAAGGGAGGATTGGCTCTGAGCCTAGGTTTATATTGCTGTAACAGAAACCATTTTATTTTTGAGTTTTGTACATGTCCGACAAGTCTCTAAGGGGTTTGAGACATTTAAGTACGTTTTGTTAACGCGGGAGCATGCTCTCTTGGCCTGTTCTGGGCTGGTGGTCCCAGCGGGTCACTGTTGACTGTGTCGGACCGTTTGTGCTTTGGAGAGGTAGTGAAGCGCAGGCCTTGCATGACGGAAGCTGTGGCTTTGTTTTAGGTGACGAGAGCGGACGTGGACGTCCAGCCCTACGCCTTCACCACCAAGTCTCTGTTTGTCGGGCACATGGACTATAAGTACCTGCGTTGGCAGGTGAGAGCTCGTGACACGTCTAGAACAGATGTCTTGCCTTTGTTCACTGAGTTTGATTTTGGTGATTCCCAAGAACTAGTTGCCCGTCCCCATCCCAGTGCGCTCAGAGTCCCAGGGAAGACTCGGGGTGGGAAATGGATTCCCGGGTCACATCCGGGAATAGTCTCGTGGAGAAGAAGCTCATGTGAGCCTTGGGGCTGCATGAGGGCTGATCCCGTCTCTTGGGTGAGATCAGGAGAGCGACCAACCCCCACCGTGGAATCTGCGTTCTGCATTATGCTGAGCATGGTGCTTGAAGGTCCTGTCGGTGTGTCTGACCTGTAGTTAGAAAGGCAGCCTGTTTCCATGGTTGGATTTCGTGTCATAATGGGAAGATGACTCTAACACACGGGGAGTTGGCTAGGTTATGCGTTTTTCTGTTAATGCCCTCTAATGGACAGAGGAGTCCTTGTCAAGGTCATTGGCTAGTTAGTTCCTCAGCACCCTCTGCAGGCCCCCCGACCCCCCAGTATTTATTAAAGAACGTGTAGTTTTCCCTGGCTGCTTTGTTTATTCACCCTGGTCAGTTGGGAAGCCTGCATTTCTTCTGCCAGTTTTGTTAGGGCAGATCTGGGATTGTGAATGGGCAGAGGTCTGTGAGGATGTGTACTTCAGAGTAACGCGTCTGACCCTCAGGTTGTGGACACGCCGGGGATTCTGGACCACCCTCTGGAGGATCGGAACACCATCGAGATGCAGGCCATCACGGCCCTGGCCCACCTGCGCGCCGCAGTTCTGTACGTGATGGACCTGTCGGAGCAGTGCGGGCACGGGCTGCGGGAGCAGCTGGAGCTCTTCCAGAACATCAGGCCCCTGTTCATCAACAAGGTGAGCATGGTGCCGGGTCACAGCTGGTGACCTGCTGTGGGGAGGTGGTGACTCCTCTGTCTTCCTTCCCTGCCGCAGCCTCTGATCGTCGTAGCGAACAAGTGTGACGTGAGGAGAGTGGCTGAGCTCCCTGAGGACGACCGGGTGAGTCCTGCATTTCTTGCTATTCTGAATCTCACCTCCGACAGCCGCGGTTTAGAGGGAACTTCAGCAGGGCTGGTCCGGTTCTTGTCCTGCAGTTGAGATAATATCCTCAGTGGGTGAGCCCCACGATGTGATGGAAACCCAGTAGAGGCAAACCAAACCTGAAGTCTCCCGATTCTGGGGAGATGTGTGTGTCTGGTCCGGACACGTAGCCTTTGGGAGACGTGCTTCCTTAGGAAGGACCACCTCTTACGTCGGGGCCTAAAGCAAGCCAAGCCCCTCGAGGTCCGCCTCCCTCCCGGGCCTGGGGTGGCCAGGTGCCTGGAGCAGCGCCTACAGAAGGACTTTGCATGGGGGGAGGTTGTCAGGTGTTACTTCAGTGCTTGGGCACAGGCTCTCAGGAAACATCTGGGACTGAGTGAGTGAGGTGGAGGAGCGTCTGCAGACCATGGGCACTGGGTCGCATGTGCTGTGCTTTTCCAAGAGGCCGTCAGGCCGTCAGCCCTGGGTTCTCCGGCACTCTGACCCTGTATCCATCTCTGAGAGGCGTTCTCCAGGATGAACGCTTGGAGAAGGTGTGCCCGGGTACGTGCTTCTCCGTCGCGGTCCCCGACGCTGCTGTTCCATGTGTTCCATGGTGCTCGGGCTGCCCCAGGCCGCCCTGGGCCGCTGGGATCTGACCCTGGGAGGCGGGGCGCACGCTCAGGTTCGAGAGCCGCTCTCTAGACCAGCAGACTCGCCGGGCCGTGCCTCTGGGCGTCCCCTCCACCAGGTCTGAGTAGGGGGTTTCTAGGGGGACTGGACTTCCTCCTCTGGGTCTCCATGTGCTCTGGAAACTTCATCCTTGGTAAGAATTCAGTGTCTCTAAACAGCCGTTCTGGTGTCCTGGGGGCCCTGCAATGTATCCCTTAAGTTACTGATGAGACAGACGCTGCTGTCACAGAAGTCTCTGGTCTTTGAAGGGACTGTTTTCCAGGCTGGAAGCACTGGAGCGGAGCTGCGGGGAGGGTCGGAGACACGGCACGGTCAGGGTGAATGCTGTCCCAGGAGCTGGGGCTCTGAGGTTGGACGCGCTCGAGTCCCAGCCTCCTGGCTGCAGCTGTGGCAGGTGCTGTGCGACTGTGCGGGTACGCAGTCGGTGGCCTGTGCGGACCCGAGTCCTGGGGCTGTGGTGCAGGTGTCTGGTGTGGGCCCTGTGCTGCCCAGTGGTCTGATTGCTGTTTCTGGGGGGCTTCGCGTCATGGGTCTGGGCACCTGCATGCGACCGTGGTCACGTGGCCGTGCCTGCAGGAGGGGCACAGGTGTGGTCCCTTCTTAGTCCTGGTGACTCGGACGGAGCTGGTTTCATAAACGCCGCTGTGCCGCTTTCTGAGGAACCGTCTGAGGCTGTGGAGACCGAGTATTTTAGAAGAAAGAGCGTAGGAATCATTCTGCATGGATCCCATGCCCTGATTTTGCCGAGGCTCTTTTCGGAAGGGGAAGTCTTTTAGTGTCCAGAGAGCCTCTGGTTTGCCTGCCGTTGTCTGGTTTGATCCTCCTAGGGCTTTGTGTTTTCTTAATCATAGTAGAATTTGGGGAAAAATTGGTAACTGTTTTGGGTAGCTGTCCTTCAAAAGAGGTAAACCGCAGGTGTTGTGTTAATTATGATTAACATTTATGGCACCCATTTGAGGAGCGGTAAGATTGTTCGTGGGGAACTGGGAATAAATAACACACCTCGTTTTTCCTTTGTATTCCTAGAAAATATTTATCGACCTGCAGGCTGAAGGGTTTCCTGTGATCGAGACCAGCACCCTGACAGAGGAAGGGGTTATTAAAGTGAAAACAGAGGTCAGTTCTCTCACAGGCAGGGGCCTTTCCTGTCCCTCTCTTGTTTGGAGAGTGCTCCTAACACCGAGCCCATAGCAGCGGGCAGGAGGGGCTCCCTGGGTCCCCCACACACCCAGTGACCGTGGGGTTTGGAGCAGTGTTTACACTCCCACCCCAGGGAACCTTCACTCAGTCTCGACACCTGGGGTCCTGCCTCAGGCTGGCCTGGCCCGGAAAGGGAGAGATGTTCCCTTCCTCCCAGTCCCCCCTCCCTCCCACACCCACCGGCGAGGGCGGTCAGCCCCAGGGCAGTTACCTGAACCTTGGGGCCCTGAGGACTCGGCGTCAGGTGCCACCACTGAGGGGACTGGAGCGGGTTCCAGACCTGGGGTCACTGGCTCCTTCCAGCCGCGGCAGAAGGCCGTGTGGGATGCCCTGACCGGTGCCGCCGTTTCTCACCTGCTTAGGCTTGTGACCGGCTTTTGGCTCATCGAGTTGAAACCAAAATGAAAGGAAATAAAGTGAACGAGGTGCTGAACAGATTGCACTTAGCTGTTCCCAACAGACGAGATGATAAGGTAAGGCCGCCGTCCGAGCCGTCCAGGTCGGGGTGCGTGGCGGGTGCAGGTGGTGGGGCCCCGCGAGCCTGCGTCCAGGCTGTGGGTTTCACGGGTGGTGGTGCTTCTTTCTCAGATTAAGAATTACGCTGTGTGTATCGGAAAGAATCAAAAAGGTCAGAGGGAGAGGGTTTGAAGTCCGAGGTGAAGCCTGCTTCTCATGCCACCAGAGGCTGTCACTGTTAACTCTCGTTTATCTCTCCAACAATGGTTTGGCATGTAAGCTTCTTAAAAAAAATTTAAACATGGGAACACGTTATGTTCTTTCAATTTTTCATTTTCTTGCCATTGGAAACCAGTGCTCGGGTGCGTGTTTATATGTAGGTCTTTTTAACAGCAGTTGTGTCTGTGGAGTGAGCGTTCAGGCACAGAAGGCGCCGCTGTCCTCCACTAGGTGTTGCTGGTTCGTGCTGCCTGGACGGTTTGAGAACCCCCACTTCTGTTCCTAGTCTAGTTTCTTCTTTCCTTTTTTTTTTTTTTTTTTTTTTTAATGTTCCCTGTGTATTCATCCATTCTTCAGCAATGATTCTTGGTGCCCCACTTTAGGCATTGATGAAGATGACTGTTAGTGACGTTGTTGTTAATGAGTTTTACCATGTTTCTTCGCAGGAAGTTAAACCAGTTCTCAGTGTAATTTTTTTCAGTACATTTTTCCCCCAAAGTGAAAGTTACCTTGTAAGCAGCGACGTTTCTGCACTGCAGCCTCAGGCAGCCACACCCACTGGTGTATTCCGCGTGGCGGTCTGCTTGGTGGTCGTCTCGTGGGACAGCGTGTGTTGCGGTGGCTGGCACGGCTGAGCGGTTTTAACCTGCTTCCTTGCCCTCTCACTTCTCGGCGTTGCCTCGTGTCCCTCGATTTATAACTTTTACATTAAGAAGATCAGACTCTTGCATGTTCTGTTCGTCTTTTCCCCTTTTCTCACTTGCCTTTTCATTTTGGGGAATCCCTTGTCACCTCAAAGAATTGACACATTTGAAGCTGTTAGTACATGTATTGCTGTTTACCCAGTGGCTGCTGAGCTTTGTGTTGTGCATAGAAAGGCCTGCCATTCATTCTAAAAATACTCTTTAAAGGTATATTCTTATTCCGTACTTTGGTGTAGTTTTTCTGATCTCACCTGCTTTGAACACAAGGCTTTGCTGAATCGTGGGCTTCTCTGGGCCTCAGGAAGCTCCTCGCTTGTTTTGGGACTGACGGCTGAGCGGCGTCTCCCCGCTGCGTGGCCGTGTGCTGGGGCTCCTGTCTCCTTTTCTCTCATTCGCGCATCTGCTGGATTCCTCCTGTGCTGCTTTCCTCACCTGCAGTTTTTCTTGATAATCTTGCCTTTGTTTCTCTAAGGAACTCCGTGCCCAAACTGGCCCTGCATCCGCCCTAAGTCATCTGATGGGTTCCCATTGGTCTGGGTGTGGTTTTGTGTTTCCTTTGCAGATGAAGGATTTACTTACAGGTTTTCGCTTCTGTTTCTTCTGTGAGGCGTTCACACAGTTCTTTCCAATTATGTCTCCTCCAGGAGCGGCCCCCGTTCATCCCAGAAGGCGTGGTGGCGCGCAGAAGGCGGATGGAGCTTGGGGAGCCCAAGAGGAGGCGGGTAGGTGATGCGGCTCCCACGGGCCTGCTCTTGGAGAGCGCGATGGGGCCTTGGGGCCGGGAACCCCTGGGTGCAGACGACAGGTCCGCCCGTGGCGGAACCAGAGACGGCGCTGAGCCTCGGCCCAGAGGGTTGGCCCTGAGGTTCGAGAAGGGGTGACTTCACAGGGACGGGAGGGTCTTAGCAGTTCTGGACCCGAGAGGCCACGTGGAGCTGAGTAAAGCTGTTTTCTCATTGCAGGAGCGGGATATTGAGCTGGAAATGGGAGATGATTACATCTTGGATCTTCAGAGTAAGGGCTCACATGTGACAGTTGCTGTGTGTCAGGTTTTCAGAAAACTGTGCAAGGACTGAATGCTTGGAAGCCTTCCAGCATCTTGTTGCTTTAATTTCCTAGCGATGAGAGGTGGCCTGCCGCCAGGGCCCTGAGGGTTCTCCCTTCAGGTAGTCTGTTCTCTCAGGCTGAGGCATGATTCTGCAGCTTCCAGAGCGTGTAAATCTGAGCAGGCTGTTGGCACTGATTCTGCCGTCCGTGCCCCTGGCTTTCCTCCCCTGGGCACTGGGTCCTGAGGCCCCAGCAGGCCCTGGGATGTGTGCGGGGCGGTCCTCCGGTCATGTCAGCATCTGCTCACCTGGTGTGGAGCACAGGGTGGGGCTCGGGTCAGCACGTAGTGGCTGAAGACACTAAAAGCCGTTGCGAACGTTGTTTTGTTACGTTTCCAACCTGTAGAGTACTGGGATATCATGAATTCATCTGAGAAGCACGATAAGATACCCGAGATCTGGGAGGGCCATAACGTAGCTGACTACGTCGACCCTGACATCATGCAGGTCTGTGTCCCTTGTCCCCTTTTGTGACCCAGGAGGTGCAAGCACGGCTCAGCTCACCTGTGCGGGGGGGGGGGGGGGGCGGCGGTGGTCCTTGTCCCTCCTGCGCCTGAGCCTCCCGTCCCCGATCCCGATGGCCGGTCCCGCTGAGGGGCAAGCCCGGGCTCTGCCTCCGGGGTCTACATGCCGGCTGGCTGGACTTTGTTCCTCCTGGGCCTCCTGCTCCATGTGAGGCGTCCCGGGTGTGGGCGCCCTCACCCCTGCCTGCACCTTGTCCACCCCTCATCCTGCCCCATCGCCCATGTCCTCCTCCAGTTTCATCCCCTCCCTGTTTGCTGTATTCTAACAAGTGTGTGTCCACAAGGTTCTCATCTTTTTTTCATAAACAAAACTTTCTCAGACCCTGTGTTCTCCTGTGGTTGCCATCCTGTCTTTCTCTCCTGAATCAACCTCTTAAAAAGTACAAAGTATGTGCAGTGCATGCTGCCTCATTCCCCCGAGATCCGCTCCTCGGTTCTCTGACGCTGCCCTGGAACTGTGCGTCCAGCCCTGCGCCCCCTGCTGGCCGCCTTCTGCTTCTGTCTGGCTGTGCAGCGTCCAGTGTCCTCAGTCGGGTTCAGGCGGCCGTGGTCGGCCTGCCCTGGCCTGTCCCTCTGGCCTCCCTCTCTCTGACTGTAGGTTCCTGTCAAGATTTGTTTGTTGTGTTTGGGACTTTGCTGGGCAGACGGGCTGTGGTGGCCCAGGACCTGTTCACATCGGTGTTCTCGCTCTTCAGAAGAGAGATGCTTTCACGTCCCTGCTGGGGGCGAGGGGAGCGATGTCGGCACGTTTCTGAGCCATGGGGTTGGGAGTGGTGGTTTCTAAAGAAGAGCTGGCTCAGGGCTCGGGGCGGTCTGTGCGGCCGCCTCGTCTGTGTGCCGGGGCCTGACTGCGGGCGCTGAGCTGTGTGGCCCGTGGACGGGGCCCACGTGAGCCTGTCCCCGGTGTCTGCTGCCTCCTGGACAGCTTGGGGGGAATCCTGGTTCCTGTAACGGTTGTTACATCAATTGATGAGTTTTCATTGCTGGCTTTGTTTAATTATGACTCTTTTTAAAGAAATTGCAAGAGTTAGAAAAAGAAGAAGAGCTCAGAACCGCGGCTGGAGAGTACGACAGCGAGTCCGAAAGCGAAGACGAAGAAATGGCGGAGATCCGGCAGCTGGCGAAGCAGATTAGGGAAAAGAAGAAGCTGAAGATTCTGCAGTCCAGAGAGAAGGACACGCAGGGGCCCAGGATGCCTCGGACGGCCAAGAAGGCAAGCGTCCCGTCCTTTCAAGGGCCTCGCCTGTCCTCGTGTGGGAGCCTTGCGTGGTCCTTCCGTTGGTGTATGTTGCCTCATGGGGCTGGTTGAGTTTGGGCCTTGCGCATTCTAAGGACTGAGCCCTCTCTCGGTGACTCTCACTGTTGGACTCGAACCCTTTGCAGCTGGACAGATTAAGGTTTTTGATTGTTTATCAGTCAGGACTCCTCTTCTGCAATTTAGAAACCAAACCCAGTCTGCCCTAAAGCCAGAGGTGATGGAACTGGGTCTGGTGACTGGTCAGGACAGGAGTCACACTCTTGGCACAGGTGGATCGGGTGACGTCAAGGCTCCTTCCTGATCCCAGGGCTGTCTTTGTGGGCATCTTTCCCCCACTCTCCAGAGAAGGAGGCTGGTGTGTGGTCAGTCGCACTGTGAGAGGCAGGGAGGAGGCTGAGGTACTGGGCACCTCTCCGTGGAGGAGAAATGGTGTCATCCTCCATTTCCACCATTTCCGTGTGGTGGCCGGTGCCAGGCGTGGCCATCATTGTATCTCCCCGTGTGCCTCGGTGCACTGGGGAGGAGATGCTGGCCTGGGGTCTGCGTGTGGGAGTCCCCTGGGAGCTGTGCAGGACCCCAGGCCAAGACTCACGCCGTCCTGCACGTGACGGTTGCCCAGGAAATGTTAGTTTCCGTGGGATTCACGAGCCGTCCAGGAGCATGAACGTGAGCCCAAATAAAGGAGAGAATTTCTAAAATCAGTGTGATAGATCGTTGTAGAAGGTACATTTTCCTTTGAATTCTTTGTACTGTTTCATCAGACTCACTTTGCTTCCCCTCCAGGTGCAGCGCAAGGTCCTGGAGGATGAGATGCGCAGCCTTGGCGTGGACATGGACGACAAGGAGCACGTAAGTGGCAGGGGTGGCCTGGGGGCCGTCTCGGGAAAGCAGGAGCCGAGGAAGGAGAAGTTAGGACTTCAGGGTTCGCTGTGCAGATGGGTGGGTGTCTTCCGTCCTGGGTCACCGTCACAGGGAGGGCCCGGGTGGCCCGGCCGCTTCCCTGTGCGACGCCCCCCCCCGTGCCGTTTCAGGTCATGTCAGTTACGTGAGTGCTCCGGGCCATTTTCTTTCTTCTGTGTTTCTGCTGTTTGTCAGTGTTATGTTACACATGTGTGTAAATTATCTTCCATTCCAGGTTAGTGGAAAATTCGGGAAATAGCAGAAACTAGGAAGAGAGACGTCCCTGTGCTCGTTCAGCACGGAAGTGCGCTGGCTGGTGCGCGGTAGATGCTGCTCAGCCAGTGTTCGGTGCAGAGGGCTTCAGGGTGTATTTGTGACCGCTTTCTTCATGTGGCACCTCCCTGCCGTTGTGGTAGAACTGTTTCATTTTAGCATAATTACCTCACATTTTTACTTGAATAAAAATTTAGTTTATTTTAGGCCAAAAATGTAAGATGACATGTAAGAAACATACAAGGAAACAGAAGAACTTGCATTAAAATACAAACTGGAGTAGAATGTCGAGGGGAACAGGCACATTTATTTTGTTCTGCACAACTTCTTTACTTGAGCTGCGACTTGGCTTTGCTGACTGAAGTCTGCGTAGTGCTTTAGTCAGCTTCAGTTCCACTACCAAGTGAACACGAGGTGTGTTTGGGTCTTTCGGCGTGAGAGGAACGTGGGCTGTAAGTGTTCAGACCTGCTCCTCCGAGCCCCGCGGTTAGAAGGCGTTTCACTTTTTTTTTTTTTTTTTTGCTTGATAAATGATGCCAGGGCACATCTTTTTGTGCAAGAGCATCTTTACGTTCTGGATTGTCTTCTCAGAATAGACGCCCAGAGGTAGAGTGGTCACAGTCAGATGGTGCCGCTGTGTTAGACTAAGTGGGGTTTGGTCAGAGCGTGAGGGTGTCCTGCGCGGGGAGCGTCCTCAACGTCACGTGCGCCTCTGACGTGGGGTCGCCCCTGGGTGCTGGGCCTGCTGCCTGCGCGTGTCCCTGTCGTGTGAGCCTCTTCAGGTGGTAACTCGGGGCGGGGACCGCAAGAGGGGAGCGGCGCCTGTCCTCGGTGCCCGCCTGCTCTGCTCAGCCTCGGGCGAGCTGTCCCGCGGCTGTCACCCCATGTGCAGGGGACAAGCCCAGGGTGCAGGGGGAGAGGAGAGGCTGCTCTTCACGTCTGATGTGTACATTGTGACGCTAACATGGTTGGACAGGCAGCTCTAAGTCAGGTTTTTTAAGTGGCATTAAAATCAGCTTGGCATCATAAAATGTCTGTATTAAGTGAAAAAGAACATTTGACCTAGAATTCATGTGAAATTAACTGTGTTTTAAAGACCCTTAGCAGTCTTGTGATGGTTCTGAGAACTCCGCCACGTACCTCTTCCCTAGTCGGAGTAATTTCACGTTTGTCACTGGAACCCTGGGCCCTGTGCGCTGAGGGCTGCTTTCTGTGCGTTTCAGGCCCACTATGCGGCCCAGGCCAGACGGTCGCGGAGTGTCACCAGGAAGAGAAAGCGGGAGGACTCCGCTCCACCCACCTCTGTAGCCCGGAGTCGCAGTTGCTCCCGGACTCCACGCGATGTCTCTGGCCTCCGGGATGTCAAGGTCAGTCCCTGTGATGAGTACTTAACAAAAGGCAGCCCCTGATGCTGACAGGCGGGCTCTGGGCGCACAGCACAGCTGCCTTTCGACACGGGTCCTGCAGGTGGGGTTAGTGTGTCTGCACCGAGAGGCTGGCTTGGGCCACCTGGGCCTTTGCCCTCCAAGCACTGTGGGACTTTCTCGGGGGTGGACAGCAGCAGGGTGTTGGGACAGTACCAGGAGGCTGAGCCTCGGCCCTGAGCTCAGGGGTGTGCTAGGACCTGCTGGGGACCTAGAGCCCAGGGCCCTCGCGCACCACGAGCCCGCGTGGGGAGCAAGCCCAGAAGGAGCCCTTCTCAGCAGTCTTTTGGGAAAGACACTTTGGATGTCCACAGTTTCTTGCTGAAATGGTTAGTTTCAGCATTTTGAAAATCCAGGTAAACGGGAAAGTCTGTATATAAACCGGCAAGCAGTCTGCTTATGGGAGCCTGAGTTCCGTTCCACGTGCGTTCTCCAGGCAGGAGTCTGGATTTTAATACTGGCATTGCCTCCTGTCAGTCAGATGTGGGCACAGGTTCGTGGCTGGAATCCCAGTTTCTCTGTTAGCCTAAGAGGGAGTTAGGACAGTGCCCCCTGACCTCTTGGTCTCAGTGTGTTTGGTCCGTATGGACGTAAGACTTGTCTAGGTGCGATATTCAGCTCGTCTTCATTTGCGGCCGCGGAAGCTGGTCCACAGCTCACGTTTGTTTCCTCCTGCCTCGTAGATGGTGAAGAAAGCCAAGACGATGATGAAGAACGCTCAGAAGAAGATGAATCGCTTGGGGAAGAAAGGGGAGTCGGACAGACACGTGTTTGACATGAAGCCCAAGCACTTACTCTCGGGAAAGAGGAAGGCTGGGAAGAAGGACAGGAGATAGGGCCCTTTGCGGCTGGCGCTTCCGCGGACTGTTTCCTGGTTTGTTTTGGGGAATTAGTCATGATCTACAGACTGAGCGTAACGATGAAATAACTAAAGCACTTGCTGCTTTGCTGAAAGCTGTGGTTCTCCCTTGATGGTGCAGGTGTGGGGCATCTGTGTCAGGTCACTGATACTCTGAGTAGGCGGTAGTATCTCATGGAGTTCTGGTTGCTTCGGACTTGCAGGACTGGGAAGGTTTATTGAGGTTGTTGTTTGTATTTTTGATGCACAGAAATCTTACTCTCTTGTGCAAGAGGTAACTTCGGTTCACTGCATGTCGGTAGTCCTGCAGAGAAAACACCTCCACTTGTGGGTGTGGGCAGAAGGCTGCCAGCCTGCCCTGCAGACACAGGAGCCAGTGAAGGTGGACAGGTGTGTCAGATGCCAGCACGAAGTCAGTTTCCAGTCTTCTTGGACAGTGCACCATTGTAACCTGTCTTCAACCGTTTCATCCAAAATAAACTTCCTAAAGAAAGCAGTTTTGACTTATTTAGTTGGTTTTAGTTCGGTTACCAATCATAGACAGTTTGGGCAAATGAAAAGGGAAGGAAGTAAATGACAATTCTTTTTTGTTTTCAAAGCGAAAAAATAGTTTTTAGTGGAACAGAATGTAGCCTCAGTTACTGCATCAGTTAGACACAGGCGTCTCTGTCGGTGGTCCACTGCTGGACGTGGCTGTCTGGTTAAAACACACGGGACACCCCACACTGCCACAGGCACTTTCTGGGGTCTCTTTTGTTTTAAATGGGAATCATTGTGAGTTACGTGTTGACTCAGAGCCCCCAATCACAGTAAAATGTAGGAAATTAATATGTTTGAATATTAAGTGCTTAAAACATCTCTTGACCACAGAACCACCACGGTCACTGCTCTGTGTGCAGGTTCAAACAGCCCCTCTGCTGACTCAGCACTGAGCACCCCTGCGTGGGTTTTGGCGTCTAATTCAAGACTTTTCTGCACGTCGGTGCGCTTTAAAAGTTGTACTGCATTTGGGGGTCTAGGTAGCATTTACATCCGTGTTACACGTGCTGGGAGGGAAGACAGTAGGTGGGTCCGTGTCTCCCCTGGACCCGCTGCCCCTACACTGCCCTCCCGCCTGGCAGCACTGGTTTGCTTTCTGTACCTGTGAGTCTGTATGTCTGTTCAGTTGTTTTTTAGATTCCACATATAAATGAAATCATGGTATTTGTCTTTCTGACTTAATTCACAAAGTATACTAGTAAGGATCCATTCATCTAGTTGCAAGTGGCAGTATTTCATTCTTTTTTATGGCTGAGTAATATCACATTATACATATATCACATTTTTATCCAGTCATGTCAACAGACTGTTCAGTGCTCATTTCTGGAGGGAACCATGTCTAGGCTGAATTCAAGAGGGTAAATCTTGTGGAAACCAGTTCCTTCTGAGTGAGCTCAATGTTTGATAACTTTTATTCATCATCATGCTATTTTAGGAAAAAAAAAAAACCTTTGGTAAAATAATATTCCCTGAAACATAATGGGTTGTTACTGAAGCAGATGATTTATTGTTTCCTGGAAATATTGAAGGATAAATGTGCATGAGCCACTAGAAAAAAATGTCAGAATCCGACCAAGGGACAATAAAACATGAGTAAATGGGCAAAATAAAATATATACAAGTGGCAGGTCTTACAAAATTAACCCTTACAGTTTAATTACATTCTCAAGCATGTTGGCATTTTAAGAAGTAAGATTTTATTTTCTCTTGAGAAAATTGCACACACACATTTGCAATAAAAGCTCTGCATGTTTTGAAAGTGAGAGTAATAGGGCTTGCTCAACCCAACACTGGAATGTGAAAATGACAACGATGAAATCAGTGTGCTGCTGGAACCCAAACATGGAGTAACAATATAACAAACAGGCACATGTGTTTTGTGCCACAATAACCATCAGGAAACTGAGAAGATACAGGCTTATTAGTAACAAGGTGTTGAGACTGTACGGGGCACCTGGGGCTACGCAGTGAGGTCGAGGGGGAGAGTGCCCAGGCCGGGGCTCTGCAGGCCCCCTCTTTGCTGGTGAATTTAAAACAAGAGCAAGAATTTAAAGGTTGGTAAGAGAAGCAAAAACAAGTGGCCAAAATGGTTGTTGAAATCAACCCAGATCTCAAAGGTGCCCCAGTCTGGCCTGTGTCTGTGGCTGCAATGTGTTCTCTGTTTTGGAAATTGAATTTTAAAGCCAGCCAGTTTTAAGGAGGCAAAGGAGTCCTAAGGAGTTCACCAGGTCAAAGAATAGGTTTCCGAGGGGCAGCAGTCAATTCCAGCCCTCACCGGGCACTTACGAAGTAGCAGGCAGTGGTCCAGGGCTCCACTGTCTGGTACGGCAGCCGCTAACCGCTGGAGCTACCGAGTAACTCGTTATGTGTGGCCTTCAGACTGTAAGGTCCTAGTAAAGAAAACTGAAGAACTAGAAATAATATTAAAAGTGTACTTTGAAGTTGTGTGTCACTTGTCACATTCAAGCTGTCACAGGCAGGTTAGCGTCTTGTATTGCAATATAAACAAACTAGACTACAGCATCTAAATGCTCATTTATTTATTTTTGTTTTTATTTTTCAATAAAGGTAATACTTGCTACAGTTTTGCCTGAAATTAACTGTTCAGGGCTAACAAGAAATGGATTTTTTTTTTGCTGAATTTATAAAACATTTAGCTTTGTAAGAAAAAATTTTTTTCTTCATTATTTACCATTGCATAGCATTCGAGGATAGTAAAGCTGTTTTAAGATTTCAAGTCTGAGAAATCTATGGCAAGAGTTTTAGTAAAAAGTACATTAGTTGAGGTGCAATTTAAATGTTAACATACACATATTCCACAACCCAAACCTATTTAGCATTAAATATCAGCCTTTCTGGTATCCCCTCCCCTCCCCACAATAGGGCCCAACTCTGGAGAACAGTGGTTCTCAACTGGGGGACGCTGTCCTCCAGGAGACATTTGGCATCTGGTGTCATTGTGGCTATCATGGGGGAGGGGTGCCAATGGCATTTTGGGGGTAGACATCCTACAATGCACAGGATGAGCCGCGACAACAGA
This sequence comes from Camelus dromedarius, assembly GCF_036321535.1. Lineage (NCBI taxonomy): Eukaryota > Metazoa > Chordata > Mammalia > Artiodactyla > Camelidae > Camelus > Camelus dromedarius. The sequence goes on from NC_087461.1 coordinate 582,848, forward strand.
GTCACCCCCCCAAACACCAGCTGGGCCCAGGTTAGGAAACCCTGCTGAGAAAGTATGACCCAAGTTCCGTTTTACAAGTAGCCTGTCTCTCTGCAGTAGCTCTGAAAACAGACTTGCTAATTGGCAAAGACCATTTAAATGACTAAACCCAGCCAATGTCTAACCAAAAGCAATGTTTGACTTTAAGTGTCAAAATACTTCCAGAATGCTTAAATCACAAAATTAACTTAGAATGACGGAAATCAGGACACGTACCATTTAATTCCCTTGAACCTGTTCTACTATATTAATCTCTTAACAGGGACAGTTTAATCTGAGCTGTTCTGAAGTAGACAAATAGTTTTCATTGTACACTTTCCTGGACGGATAAAAATTTAAAGCTATGTCAAGCACCTGGCAAACAGCAAAGTGCTCTCTAAAAATGTTTATCACAACATATCAAAAGTGATGAACTTCACTTACTTGCTCAAATTTGTCATAACCATGTGTTTAGACAGATGAAATTAAGTTTATTTGTTCTCTCTCTTTTACAATAATCCCTCATAAGTGTTTTATAAATAGCAGTGCACATATATGCGTGTGTGTAACAGTGCATATATATGATTCAAAATTGTCTTCCACACAAATTCTGGTTGTAAAGCATCAGTATTTTGAGTGAGAGTTCCAATGAGGAACCAAATTTTAAAAAAATTCATTCTAAGTTTACTAAGAAATTATTCAGTACTTTAGTAACCATTTATCTCCACATTTACATTCTGTGTATTTTTTGATGGTCAACAAACGGATTCAAATGATTCAAGTTATCCCACCATTTAAAGAGAAAAGTCTCTGCAATAATTTGAAACCATGGAGTTATCTTAATTTCACCACTGGCTGCCTTTTTCAGAAGTTCTTTTAGCTCTTCCTTTGACACGTAACAATGGCTCTTAATCTCATTGGGATCTGGATTCAAAGTCACGTCCTTCTTCACAAACAAAATGTAATCAATTTCATGTTCTCCCCAGATATCATCCGATTGAGCCTGGTAGTGAATTCGTGTTAGATAATTAATTTCTTCAGGAGGAACCTAAGACAAAACCAAACACATCAGCAACAAAGAAAGTAATCCGAATTAACCCACCACAGTCCAGGAATACCGTGAAAGCAGAACTATAGTTTCAGAATTAAAGCTTTTGAAATTCATCTCCTATTAATTACATATGGAAACAGTATTAAATAGTTTCAAGTGTCTGAAAATTTCCCCATAGGACCAAAAACAGAAGCTGACTTACTGAAAAAACTGTATTAAGTCACTCAAACTAGAAGTGTGACATTCTCCCTCACATCTTAATATTACTTTATGAGAGAAAAATAATTACCATTTTTAACTAGATGAGAGATGCTTTATTTATTTAAAGGAGAAAATTCTAGCAAGAGAAGATTATGTCAATTCACGTAATCAAATCTGTAGTTCATACACCTAAGGATTTCCAAAAGAAAATACTCAACTCTGACCTGATCAATTATAAAAAATAGTCAATTTATACACTGGTTAACGTATTGATCCCTTTTGGCACTGAGTTAAATACTGACAAGTATTACAGAAAACCAACATTTAATCTGTATTCAGCGTGCTTTCTTGGGCTAATAACTCAGCGTTTACACAGCAGCGAGCTACACTTGAACTTAGAATTTTATTAAAAACGTGTGTGTAGATTTCAGCTGGCAGCGCGGCTGCAAGGAACTGCTCACCTCTTCCAGGGGGATCCCCAGCTCGGCCTTCAGACGTCTCTGCGCGGCTCGCCGGACTCCGATTGCGTCATTTTCTTCCAGCTCTCCCGGGTTACTTAGGGGATGACTGCAGCAAGTATTAGTAAAACAGCCTGGAACACGTCAACATAGAGGAAGGTTAACTTTTCTTCAAAATCGGTCTGAAAAAGGAAATCTTCACGTTTCAAAAGTGACAGGAAAGTAAAATGATTCCTAAATCCCTAGAGATAAGGATCTCTAAGTCTGCTACAGTGGGCTCTCAGTCACCGTTTTGTGAAACAGGCAGGTGTAGGTAAGGTTTGATTAATAGCGCCTTAACCAAAATGAGCAAAATGTGTGTAAGGTAAGCTTTTAAAGCTTACAGGAGCATACACACATGCCTAGCAGTTCCTACCCTTCACTGCTGTTTTATTAGGCTGCGCTCACTCTCTAAGGTGGTTCTATTAATATAAAATTAAGTCATTCACAAGATTTCCTTTTTGACTTTGGCTGCCAGGAAGTGACAAAGTCAAGTGAAATACAGTCGCCCCGAACCACTGTACGTTGAGCTTACGAACCTGGAAAAGTAATCTTAGCGTCTGATCTTTGTTGTAGCAGGAGCTTGTTTTCGGTGTTGAATAAGAAGACACTAAAAGCTCGATGCAATAATCCTGAAGGCAAAACAGACACGACTCTTACTAGTTTTACAGCCCAGTTCCTCGCGGGATTCTCCGTGCGGGGCCTGCAGGCTCCAGGGGACAGCGAGGCGGCGCGAGACGGAACTCCGCGGACAGACGGGTGCTCCCGGGAGGGCCACCCTGGACCCCACCCCCCAGCCCCCCGCCCCCCGCTGGGTGCTGGCGTTCAGGTGGCAGTTCTTGGTCTCCGCGCCCACCCGGCCCCCCGCCCCGCAGCCCCGCGACCCCTGCCCGGCCCCGCACCCCGCCGGATGTTGGCGTTCAGGTGGCAGTTCTTCTTGGTCTCCGCGCCCACCCGGCGGTCGTTCTCGTCGATGAGGATGCACATCTCCGCCAGCAGCTGCACCTGCCGCTCGTCCAGGGCGTCCGTGCTGACCTCGGGCATCGCGGCCGTGCGTCCCGGGGACCTGTACAGCGGGGAGGGGAGGTCGGCGCGGGTCTCCGCGGGCAGCCGCGCCGGGCCCGGGACCCGGATCCACTCCTCTGGCCACCCCCGTGAGGGCCCCGCCCGGGCGGCTGCACACACGGCCCCCGCGGGTTCTCTCCCCGCCCCAGGCTCACACGGCGCTGGGCCGGAAAACCCGCCTCTCCCCCCGCGGAACCCTCTCCGTACCTCCCGCACCTGCCGTCTGCGAGATGCAGCTCCCGAGCGCGCGCCTCCCGCAGGCCCCGCCCACCAGCCTCGGTCCCGCCCCCGGGCCAGGCCCCGGCCCCCGACGCCGCGCTCCCAATCGCCCGCGCCCGCGCCAGAGCACGCCACATGCCCGCTGGCCAATCGCGCGCCGGCCCGCGCCTGACGTGACTGTCGCGCGGTGGCGCCACGCGAGAGGCACGCGGCGCCTCCTCCCTTCACCGTAGGCCGCGGAGCCGCCCCCAGGCCGAAGCGCAGGTGCTCTCGGCGCCCTCCCTATGCCGCCGAGCGGAGGTCCCTCGACTACGGAGCGGCGGTCACTCGACTGCGTACCGGCCTGATAGAGGGATGGGGCGGGACTAGCGGTCGTCCGCCAATCGCGCCCTCTGCCTTGGCCGCGCCAGCCAATCGGTGCGCCTGAGGCGCTGCGCTTGGGACGTGCTGATGTCAGACGTCCTTGGACGCTCCGGCTCTGTGGCGTCGGCACTTCTCTCCCGGAAGTGGGGACTTCCAAGTAGGTGGATAAATCGGTAAACGGGATTTAGAAAACCTGACCTTACCGTTCTGGAATTTACATAGTCATGAGGACAAATACAAATTTTATCTACCCTTTAGCCAACACTGTTTGGGGGCGCATATTATGTGCCAGGCACTTTTCTAAGTCATGGGGATATACCAGTGAACAAATTTTTTAAAGTTTTTGCTTTTATAGAGTTTACGGTCTAGTAGAGGAAACAGTAAACAAACACAAATAATGTCAAGAGGTGATAAGTTCTCTGAGGACAATGCAGTACAGTTAAGGGATAGTGATGGGGTATGCCATTTAAAAATAAATGATGAAACATCTATAAGGTGGTATTTGAATAGAGATCTCAATAAAGTTATAAATACGGAGTTCTTCAAAGTGTAGTATATGATAAACACACACAAAGACACGAAACTTGAGGTTGACTGTGAAGCGACCCGTCAATCAGCTCAGAACCCTGCGGTACAAATACCCAGGCGTCTGAGGCAGAAAAGATAATGTGATGAAGCACGTGATCCAACACCCAGCAAACCTTGTTTACCTATGGAACTAGGCTCATAATCCAATCTTACTAATTTCAGCTTTATTTCCCTTCTGATGGGGGTAATCGCGCATTTTTCATGGATGGGCAGGTAACAGGATAGAAACTGTTTTATGGAAAGTGTACCCCTCCCCAGCTTCTGCAAGTGTGTCATTGGATACCAGGATTGTAATCACAACGCCATACAATTTAGGCTAGCTCTGTGTGTGTGTGTGAACGTCCCATTTCTTTAAATTGCATGGAGTTATTTCAGGATACAGCATGTTACGGGTAGAAGTGTGTCCCCAAAGTTGTTGAAGTTCTAACTCCCAGAACCTCAGAATGTAAACTTACTTGAAGACAGGGTTGTTTAAGATGTAATTAGTTAAGATGAAGTCATAGTGGAGTAGGATGGGCCCCAATCCAATATGAACAGATACAAAGAATGACAAATGAAGAGACAACCCCGCACAAGAAGAACCCATGTGGAATTGGGAGCTATAGTTGCCACAAGCCAAGAATGCGATTGCTGGCACATCACCAGAAGCTGAGGGAGGCATGGCATTGCTTCTCCCTCACAGTTCTCAGAAGGAACCAACAGTGCGGACCCCTTGATCTTGGACCTCTGATTCTTATTTCTATGGTTTAAGCCATCTAGTTTGTGGTATTGTTACAACAGCCCTATGGAAGAGACATGGTGGAAAATGTGGGCTTTGATGCGGACCTGTATTTTAATCTAATCTTTGCTCCACTGCATAATAGCTTTTTGACTTTTGACAGGTAATTTTAACATTCTCATACTTAATTATAATTCAGTTTAGAATAACTTCCACTCTACTGTTTTCAGGATTAAACAAGTTACCAGATATGTGAAGTGCCTGGCACACAGCAGGCCCTCAAAGTGTTGCGTCCTTTCCTTAGTTCTGTGAAACCTCCATGTAGTCGCTACTTACAATGACTTTTGTGGAATCCTAAATATATCAGGGAAAAGTTTACCACAATTAGCAATATCCTAAGTTTCACCCAAACTGTGGATGCTGTGCTGCAAAATAAAACCACATACTAGCACAGGAATCAGTTGGGAGATGATACCGTGGTTCTGTCTGCTCCCAAGCCCAGCAGAATGCGTTGTGCGTATTAGGTGCTAAACGAAATTGTTACTTGAATGTTTGCCACAACCTCCAAGTTTGAAAGCCTTAGTTCACCTTACAGAATTGATTGTAATAATAAGCCTTTATTTTACTCAATGCTGAAGTCACTTCAGAGTTTACTCTACAAAGTTTTTGGTTATTTGGATGCCAAAATACGTCAAATTTGTTTCTTCTGCAACAATCGTACTAGTGCTTCTTGAACCCGAATGATAAGCTTTATTTTATAAAAGAAAAGCGCTACCATGCGTCTGATTTGGTCTTTACGTAGCGCTTCAAGCCCAGCTGGTTGTCGGCAGCGCGGAGGACGGTGGTTCACACCAGGGCTCCCGCGTACCGTGTAATTTTTCCACCCTAGACCAAGGACGAGGAGGCCTTCAAGTCCCACCTTCCGCAGCGAGCGGCTGACTTCGTTTCGTCTTCGTAGCCAATGGCGAACACACATCTCAGACAGGAGGCTGCAGGGGGTGAGTCACCCTCCGCAGACGCCGCCGGGCTCCGCGCAGCCGCCTTGCCCGCGCCGCCCCGGGAAGCGGCTCCCGGCAAACGCGGCGGTGAGGACTGGGGCCCGCGGTTCCGACAGCCCCGACCTGGGTCCCGATGGACGCGGACCTGCGCCAGCCCGGGGCGCCGGGACCCCGCCGCCGTGAGTACCCGCGGGCCCTCAGCGCCCCCGCGCCCCCGGCCTGCCGGCACGGCGCACTCCTTGCGGGCGTCTTCACACGGGCGTCGACCCCTGGGGCGAGACCCCGGCGGCCACGGGCCGAACACCACCACTGTGTTTGTACAGTCGCCGCGGCCCACTCGGGGGTCCCGGCCCGCGGGGGCGACGCGCGGGACTACCGTGCGGGGCTGGACTTCCGGCGGTGCCGGCGTTGGGGCAGAGGCGGGACTTCCTGCCGCGCCTGCGTGTGAGGGTGCTGGGCGGGATTTCCGGCGCGGGGCAGAGGCGGAGCCCGGACTTCCGGCGCCGGAAATGCGGAGCGTCGGGCTGCCGGGTTGGGGGGCCGCGTCAGGGCGGAGACTCGGTGTCCTGCGTGTCTGCGTCCGTCCTGGGCGCCCAGTGGCTGGGGAACGACGGTGGCAGCGCACGGCCCGGCTAGCACTGCGCGGCGGCGGGCTCGGCGGCGCCGTGACAGGTGAGTGCCGGCCCGCCATCCTCCGCCCGGCGCCCTCAGCCCTGGTGTGGGCGGCAGCGTCCTGGTGCCGGCGGTGCGTGCCTGGGGGGACGGGCCTCCCCGCGCCCCCGACCCCCAGCGCGTCCGGGTGGTCGATGTGGTTGGAACGTGCGCCCCTCGCCCAGGGCGGCCTGTGAGGCGTGCCCTTCGAGGCGCCCGGGAGTCTCCCGCCGCGAGCGCACGGGGGCCCCGGGGCCGCGTGTCCCAGGCGGGAATGGGCTGTCGGGAGGGGCGCCGCGACCTTGGGCAGCAGCTGCCCGCGGGTCCGTGTCCAGCCTCGCGTCCTTGCGAGGTGCTGGCAAGGAGGCCCCGGGGAGTGCCCTTCCTCCTCAGGACTCCGGGCGACCGTGCGCACCTGCTGTGTCCTGGCTTTGAGCCCACGCGCGCTAGTCCTTTCCCAGGGGTACTTACCGCTCCCTGAGTTCTCCGGTCCTGGTTTTTCTAAGAGGAAAACTTTGCACTTATTCCTCCATCCTCGACTCGCGCTCATGCTTTTAACAATTGAGAACTTTTAGCAGTCTTGGCTGTTTACTCATTAGAGATGCCTCCAGCCCAGTCTCGTCCCCGGGACTGGCGAGCGGGTTCCGTGCCTCCGGGCGGGTCAGCGACTCTGAGCAGGTGAAGACAATAGATACTTGAGTTCCTGGGCGCGGCTTGTTCTCTGCCAGGGCCGGGTGTGGAAGGGAGAAGTGGTGGGCCCAGCGAAGACTGCTGGGAGCAGGGAGAGGACGTGAATCAAGAGACAAGAATAACATTTTTTTAAAAAAAGTTTCAGGAAAAAAATTAAGACAAGTTAACAATAATAAAAAAAAAAGAAGAAATTTAAAAGAGGCTTGAACTAGAGGAACCCACAGATCTAATTTTGGAAGCGTGGTGAGCTGTAGCTGAAGAAGTTACAGGAAGAGGCAGAACTTGAGTTGGCCAGAGAATCTCTGAGCGTTAATAGCATAGTGTGCGGCATAGGCGTTATGAACCCATTTTTGACGTACGCTTTCACAGAGTTTAGAAAGTTACTAAGAGATAAAATCACTCAGAATGAAAAAATTTCCATTTGAGACCAGATTCGGGGGAGCCAAGGCCTCTTCCAGATTCATAATTGTTTGAAATGTATATATTTGGTTGGAAATTGATCACTGACAAATGATGACCAGTGTGTTGACTCATTTGTGAAGTGACCAACAGAAACAGGCAAAGCCCAGAACACCGCCATGGGGTAAGGCAGGTGAGGATTTTAAGTTAGTTGTGAAGCAGACTGTTTATTTGCCACGGAGGATACAGAGGCTGGAAAAGCCGGCGGTGTGACACTTAAGGGAGACAATCATGTATTTAAAAAAATCTACAATTTTGAGATGGAAGGATGCAGTTTTCTCACCTTGCATAACCAACTTGTAGAATCTTTGGAATGCTTTAACTCTCCCATTTATACTTACCAGGGAGTTTCTACTGATGAAATTCTTTTTTTTTAAATTTATGTGTGTATTTTACAATATCATATTTTTTAAATTGAAGAGTAATTGATGTACAGTATTATATGTTACAGGTATACAATATAGTGATCCACAATTTTTAAAGTCTGTACTCCATTTGTAGTTAGTGTACAGTGTCGGCTCTATTCCCCATGTTGTACGTCCTTGCACCTACTCTATACTGAGAGTTTGTACCTCTTACTCCTCCAGCTCCATCTTGCCCCGCCTCCTTCCCTCTCCCACTGGAAACCACTAGTTCCTTTTCTACATCTGTGAGTCTGTTTCTTTTCTGTTATATTCACTAGTTTGTTAAATTTTTTTTAAGATTCCACATGTGATATCTTACAGTATTTGCCTTTCTCTGTCTCACTTACTTCACTTAGCATGATGTCCTCCAAGTCCATCCATGCTATACACCAGAAACTAATGCATTTTATTATTATTATTATTAAAGTACAGTCAATTACAGTATGTCAGTCTGTGGTGTATATAGCACAATGTCCCAGTCATGCGTATTCATATATATTCTCATTTTCGTATTTTTTCCATTCAAGATTATTACAAGATATTGAACATAGTTCCCTGTATTATACAAAAGAAACTTTAAAAAAAATCTATTTTTGTATATAGTGGCTAACACTTGTAAATCTCAAACTCCCAAATTTATCCCCTCCCACCCCCTTTCCCTGGTAACCATAAGATTGTTTACTTAGTCTGCCAGTATGTTTCTGTTTTGTAGATGAGTTCATAGTGTCCTTTTTTTTTTTTTTTTTAAGATTCCACATATGAGTGATATGTGGTATTTTTCTTTCTCTTTCTGGCTTACTTCACTTAGAATGACATTCTCCAGGCCCATCCATTTTGCTGCAGCTGGCATTATTTTATTCTTTTTTATGGCAGATTAGTATTCCATTGTGTAAATATACCACAACTTCTTTAGTCATCTGTCAATGAACATTTAGGTTGCTTCCATGTCTTGGCTATTGTATATAGTGCTGCTGTGAACACTGTTGTGTGTTAATACAACATTTTAAATCAACTGTACTTACATTAAAAAGCAAACAAATAACCCATTTAAAATATGGGCAGAAGAACTGAACAGACATTTTTCCAAAAGAGGAAATGCAGATGGCCAACAGGAACATGAAAAGTTGCTCAACATCACTAGTATCAGGAGATGCAAATCAAAATCACAGTGAGATATCATCTCACAGCTGTCAGAAAGGTCATCATCAAAAAGAACACAAATAACAAATGTTGGCAAGGATGTGGAGAAAAGGGAACCCTGTACACTGTTGGTGGGAATGTAAATTGGTGCAGCCACCATGAAAGACAGTATGGAGGTTTCTCAAAAACCTAAAAATTGAACCACTATATGGCCTAGCAATTCCACTCCTGGGCATATACCCGGGAAAAACAAAAACATTAATTCAAAAAGATACATACAGGCCACGATTAACAGCAGCATTATTTATAATTAAATCTAAGATTCATAATGTTAGCATTTGTTAAAGGATGAGATAGATTTGTGAAACAATATCAAAGCACACATTTTGCTTTTAAAGTATCTAAACCAGCCCTATCCAATACTAGCCATTAAAAACAAACAAACAAAACCTTTCAAAGCACTTAGTTTGCAAAGTTTTTTAGTGCAAATTAAAAGTCAGTGCACTAAATTCTTTAGCTTTTTCATGCAGACTCCTCTCCAGTGCCTCAGTTCTCTAGCAAGGTCAAGCTGTTCTTATTTGATACACCCACTGGAACTCAGGAGGCTGCAGGGCTCCCCAAAGGCAATGAAAGAAGCAAGAGCAGGAGGAAGCAACTACCTCTTTTATTTAAAAAAGAAAAAAAAGCTAATTTGTCAGTGGAAGCAGCTGATAAAGGATATATACCTCACCTGCAGAGGACTCTTGGCCTGGGACATGGGGCCAGGAGGAGGAGGTGCTGGCAAGAGCAAAACACCTGGGCATACTGATGAAATTCTTAAGGGAGGGAAGAGAAGTTCTTTGCTATTTTATTTGCTTGATTTAAATGTCTAAAGATAAAGTCTTTTTTGTTGAGGGTTTTAATACGTCTTTTCATTTGTAAGATGTAATTTATAAACAGGTAATTATGGTAAATCTGTCTGTTGAGAGTCTTGACAACTGAGATGCTTTAGAAGCTAATAATTTAATATGTGTAATCACTAAAAAAAAGAATTATAGCCACCTTCTTACATGTTTATGAAGAACGGAACTTCTGGGTAAGATTCCGTTAAGTCAGTTTGACTTCCTGGTCAACTTTTATATATGGCATGGTTAAATACTTTCTAAACGTTTCTATTAAAAAATTACTGAAATACTCTTCAGTGGAATCATACGAATTGTTTAACAGTATAGATTTGTTACATTCAAATACTTCAAATTTGCTATCAATATAATCTTTTTGTGTCTACCTAAAATTCTACCAACCACAGATTCTACCATTGTGACCTTTGTTCATACCTTTGTTGCAACTGTTTCTAATTTCTATAGCTAAAATTTTTCAGATCTAAATTTCTTCAAAAAGATTTGTTCTGCCATGTTTTGGTCAAAAATAAGTTTTCTGTGTGTCATTTAAGGGACTGTCAATTTTATTTTGTGTTGTCTATTTCTACCAGTAACAAACTGTTTCTCCTTTACAAAGAAGAGTAACGCTAAGGCGTAGGGTCTGGAGGCGTAATGGGGTCAAAATGCCTGTCTTTACTTTCAGTGTAGGCCTCTCCCAGCTTTCTGCTTGCAGCCCAGTTCTCCCTTCACGTCTAGACCACCTGTCTCCTTGTCTTTTAGATATTCAGAGGCATTGTGAAAACAGTGTGTGTTCAGTGTTTAGTTCTTGACTTCTCCAGATCTGCTGCCTCATCTCCGTAGTCTGACCTCTGGTTCACCTACCTCTTACCTCAGAAATGAGGGCTCTCCTTGCTACCTCTCTCTCCTTCCCCACTGGCCCCCACCCAGTCCATTCACCTACCCTCTAATCTTAGCTGTCACCACTTACTGCCTAGGCTAATTCAGTAGCTTCTTAACTGGCTTGCCTGTTCAGAGTCATCATAGGCCTCCGTGTATTTTTCACACAGCAGCCAATCTAATGTTGCTTATTTGCTTAAAAACTCTTTTTATTTTAGGATAAACTGTGAACATTGAAGAGCAGACTCTCAGCCTGTCTCTGCTTATCTCACACCATTCTCTCCATTGTTCCCTGTGCTGTAGCAGCAGTATTTAGTTTTTAACTAAACTAAACCAGTCCCCCCCCCCCCCCCCCGCTCAGGGCATTTGCGTATGCTGTTCCTGTCCTTCAAATACCTACTTCCCTGTTCCCTGTGGTTAGCTGTTAAGAATTCTTCAGTCTCAATTTAGATGCCTTTTTCTCAGAATGACCTTCATAACCCTTTAGCTAATATCGGGTCTTGTAATATTTGCATGTTTTTCATAGCACTCATCCCAATTTATAACTTCTCATAAGTTAAGAGGTTCTGGATTTAATGTCTGTGTTTGAACTCAGCTCTAAGGAACTTGAAGGTAGGGACCAAGCCTGTTTTGTTCAGTACAGTGTTCCCAGTACTCAGGCCGTTACAGTTGAGAAAAATGTTGATGAGTGACTTAATGAAATAATGTTATTTTTCCTGCTTTAACGGTGACAAAACTAAGCTTTGGGAAGGTGGTAAGTACCTTGACCAAGGCTTCATGGCTTGTCAGTGGTGGATGTGTCATTCATTCATTCCTGTTCACTCACACATTCATCAGATGTTTGAGGATGTGTTTGTTAGGCCCAGCAAATACAGTAGCGGCCCCAGCTAAGTATGTCCTGATCCTCATGGTGTTGATGGTGTAGTTGGGGATACAGTAAGTGAGCAAACCGCAACCGCAGATGAGATCCAAGGACAAGTGTGGGTGAGGCTTATGAAGTGCTGTGACTCGTGGTGGTCTGGGGAGGCTGTTTTGAGGAAGGAGCTCCTACGCTTAAGGCTTCGTGATGAAGAGCCAGTCCTTTGAGGAGTTGGGGGTAGGGGGCTCAGGGTTGTATGACTCCAAAGCTCATTCCTAAGCATTGTGCTGTGCTATGGATTTTATTATGAGTGGGATGATTAACTTAATTTGATTATTTTTATCCGTGTTACACCACTAAATACCTGAAGTGACGGGAAGCTTATTTCCATTCACTGATGGGTTTTAGAGAAGCAGATTGTTACTTAGTGTATAGCCAGAATTTGTGAGTGGAATCAGGAGTGATGGATACAGAGGGCCACAGATTCTCATTCTCCCATCAAGAGGTGAGGTCTGTCTGTTCTCCAGTTGAGTCTGGGTTGGCCTTGTGACTTGCTTTGACAAATAGACTATCCAAAAAAGTGAAGAGAATGGAAGATTTAAACCAAATGAAAATTTTATAGATTAAAAAGGCAGTTATTTTATTCCTATTTTTGCATCCTTTTAAAAAAAGATTTGAGAGTTAAATTTTGTCTATATAATGCGGCAGAAGATAAATGATAATTTTAGTGAATTAATGGATTTCAAACACACAGAACTAATTTATTGTGTTGTAAAATAAAATATGACTTTTCTGTTGCTATTTAAAAGAAGGCCTAAACATGCATAATTTGAGACTCAAAAGACGTGTGGCTTTGGAGTAGATGTACCTTTCCTGTTCCTCCCACTAATTTCAGCTAAAAACACTGGCCATTATAAATAAAACAAAACTGAGACTGACGGTGCAGAGAAGACAATGGACTGGCTCAGTAGTGGGGCCTGAGAGGTGACACAGACGTGGTGTCCCAGAGCAGAGTTTTCTTTTTGCCCCGAACATCTCAGCCTTGCGCCTGGAGAGGCCGGCAACCCAGTAACTCCAAAGGGCTCAGACAAGCCGCAAGAAAAGCTTGATCTCTAACTGAAAGACCAGGAAAGGGACAGCCTGCCAGACAGGACATGTTTAGGAAACATTGTCGCCCCCACCTCACCCTTACTGTCATGGCCAGGTGGGGAATCTAGACTTCTGCCCTTGACAAGCTGTGCTGAGGCGACTCTCTGTGCCGGGTGAGATCAGAGGCCTGGTGAGGAGCTGGGATTTTCATCTGTTGGGTGGTCGCAAAGAGCACCCTCCCTCTTCCTGTTGGGTGGCCTCAGAAGAAGCTTAGTAGAGATTCAGGAATATTATCGTCACCCACTGGTAGTGAGGCCGTGTAAGTTGCAGTAACCAGGCACCCCTGGTTCGGCCTGGGTGGTATGAGTGGAGGCCAGGGAAGAGGCTGAACTCTAACCCTGCCCAGCAGTCGTGGGGAGGACCTCCACCCCGGGCCAGCGGTGGTGCAGGGGGGAACCCTAACTTCCATCTCCACCCTCACATCCACCTGGTGGAAACAAGGCAGCACCCTTCTTTGCCGGCTGCCTGCTGACACGGGGACTTAAATCGGTTCCCAAGTCTGGTAACAGTACCCACCGTGTTGAGACTTCAGTTGATAATCAGATTTCCCACACAAGCTGGGGAATCTCAACTTGAATCAGCAAAGACAGCTGACAGCAGCACCGGAATGATGCAGATGTTACAGTTATCTGACAAGGATTTTAAAGCAGCCATCATCAAAATTTTTCAATGAGCAGATCCTAACACTTGAAACTGATGAAAAATAGGAAATCTCAGGAAGGAAATGGAAGATATAGGTAAGAAACAGATGGACGTGTTAGGACTGAGATTCAGATGAGCTCATGGATGGCTCAGCAGAATGGAGGGACAGGAAGGAGGCTGTGACCTTGAAGCTAAAACAACAGGAACTACCCCATCCGAGCAACAGAGAAAAAACACAGACTGGGAGAAAGCAGACAGTCAGGAAGCTGTGGGACTGTAACAGGAGACCTACCATTCTTGTTGGAGTCCCCAGAAGTCCTCATATTCTTCAACATGGATTTGAAGAAATACTGGCTGAATATTCCCCAAATTTGGCAAGCCTGCAGATTGAAGAAGCTTAGTGAAACCGAGACAAGATAAACTCAAAGAAATCCATGCTTAGGCACATCATGGTTGAGCTTCTGAAAACTGAAGATGAAAAAGCAGCAAAAGAAGAACATCACTTTACCTGCAGTGGGTTTCTCATCAGAAACTACAAAGGCCTGGAGGAAGAAGCATGCTTTTCGAGTGCTGAGGGAAGAGAACTGTCAACTCAGTTCTCTCTCAAGTGAAAACATCCTTGCATGATTTGTCACCAGCAGACCTACCCTAAAATAATGGGTAGAAGAGTCTCTAAACAGGACGTGACGTAAGGAGGTAGGCGGGCCAGGAAGAACAAACACACTGGGAAACTCCATAGACATTTCTCTAAATGAGATTTGAAGGGTGAAGCATAGCTGTCTGCTGTGGCTCTGAGTGTAGAGGAAGTACTTCAGATGATTGGGGGGGGGTGCAAAGGGGCAGAGGGAGTAAGGGTTCTGCACTTTACCAGGAACAGTCAGTGGACTGTGGTAAGCTGTGAAAAGATAATGAAAAACTAGGTTGGCCCCTAAGAAAAGTTAGGTGAAAGAGAGAAACTCACTTTAGGTAAATCAAAATGAAATTCTAAAAAATGTTCAAGTCGCCACGTACAAAAAGAGAACAGAGAATGAACTATGCACCATGCCCAATAATGTGAGTTTGGATCAATATTTGAAAATTACCAGCGTAATTGACCTGTTAGGCTGAAAAAGAAGATAGAGTAGGTGATGCCCAGAACCTGCGGCTGAAGTGGATGGGTGTCACGTGTAACTACATTGCTTAGAACCATGTTACCCAACAGGGATGTGACTGTCTTGGGGGAGGACTTGATAGTTAGAAGGAAATGATCAGATCATGTCCAGAATGGGTGAATGAAAGTGTTCAGGTTGTGCAGATGTTTGAATGACATGTAAGGGCAGCTCTGACCGCGGGCAGCACTTGGAGTGGGGCTGGTTCCCAGCGAGCCACGTCCTGAGCATGCAGGAACACGCTGGAGTTTGGAGGCAGAAATACCCTCTTAGTCTTTTTCACGTTGACAAAAACGATATTATTTTATCATTGGGTTAGATAAGTCATTAAAATTTCTGTAGTTTTTACTTTTTTTTTTTATTGTGGCTACTAGAAAATTTACAGTGCTTCTGTGGCTTGTCTTGGATTTCTCTTGGACAGCGTTGCACTCGAGTCTGAAGTCTGGAATGTGCAGTTAGAATGGGTTCCCTCTGAGGAGCAGGCTGGGTGTGGAGAAGGTGGGCTAAGGGAGAACTGTTCTTTATTCTAAGCCCTTCTTTGCTGTTTACTTTTTAAAGCATATTAATGAAATTTGATGAAAAGTTACCTCTTTAACAAAGGCTGTAGTCTCTACCTTAAAACGTTAATTTATCACATTCTAATTGACATGGTAAATGTTGATATAGTAAGGAAGTTTGGAATGAAAAGCAATAATCGCCTTGTTCATTATGTTTCCTTCATTTCACTTTGCTGTATCAGAAATAAAGTACTTGTTTTTCCTGCATGTGTTCAGCTTATTGCAGGAGTGACCAGGACATCGCCTTCTTGAAGTAATGCCCACAGAAAGCGGGAGTTGTTCAACTGCTCGCCAAGCAAAACAGAAACGCAAATCTCATAGCCTTTCTATACGAAGAACTAACAGCTCGGAGCAGGAGAGGACGGGTCTACCAAGAGAAATGTTAGAAGGACAGGTGAGTTGGTGCTGATCGTGTTTGTGAAGTTTCAGAAATAGCCAGAGATATACAGGTCTCCAGAGCAGGGGAAAAGTGTGGGTTACCAAGCAAACAGCACCCCTACGTAAACCAGGTCGAATTGCACAGAGACAGAATTCGTCCCCAGGTTAGCATGTTTACCGTGCTTAATGAAGAATGTGGGTGTGACGGTTTGGGTTGGTTTTTATTCTTCGTACAGGTATCTGTACATTCTTTGCCAGTGCAGCTTTAGATTTTCTGTCTCTGTCTCAAGAAGAGAAGAGAATCAGGTATAGTGATCTCTGCTCTCTGGAGAGCTTTTGGAATCCAGTCTTTCAGTAGCTTTTCTTGGGTTTATTTTGTGTCTGCTGTAGTGTGTATGTTTTCTGCAGTTTATTACATTGTCTGTCTTTCTGATAATTTAATGTCCCCTTTAATTAAGTGATCTGATGTTTTGTGGACAGGGATAAGTTTGCTTGTAGTTTTCCTTTTTGGGAGTGGGGTGGTAATTAGGTTGATTTATTTGTTTATTTTTTCGTTTAACTTTTTTTTTGATGGAGGTACTGGGGGTTGAGCTCAGGACCTTGTGCGTGCCAGGCATGCCCTCTACCGCTGAGCTGTACCCTCCCCCCACCCTGAAAATGTGTTAGTTTTAAAAGAACATTATTGCGAAGCCTAAATAAAAGTATGTGCTGTAGTAAGATAAGTTGTAGGCGTGTCTGGTACACGTTCACATGGGTGTAATAAAAGTGTGTATAAATTTATAACCGTTCCTTCACATTTAGAACTAATCCATTGGCCGTAATGTTACAGGGGAATATGGCTTAAATCTGAGGAATTGGCTCATTTGAGGATTGGAGCACCCGGCCCCTGGAAGGGCAGCTTCTGGGGAGGCGGCAGCGCACAGTCAGAGCCTAGCACCGTGGCTGGCACGTGATCGCTGTTCAGCTCAGACCCTGTTATATATTGAATGGATGAATAAATGAAATGATTACATTTTAACTTGAGTTTGGAGATGAAATGATAGATTTTAAGGAGCCTTCAGGATGGCGTGGACAGTCTAGTGAGCCCGACTGCCGTGACAGCAGCACAGCTGGGCGCTCAGCCGGCAGAGGGTCTGGAGGCAGGAAGTTGAAGGTCAGGTGTGGGCAGGGCTGGTGTATCCTGGGGCCTCCCTCTCCCTGTGCACTCACGAAGCCGTTCCCCCGTGGGTGTGTGTCCTGATCCTTTCTTGTGAGGATGCCAGTCATACTGGGTGAACCCATAGGCTTCATTTTGCCTTGCACCTCATTTAAACCTTTATTCCAGTTGTGGTCACACGCTGAGGTGCTGGGGGTTAGGACGTCAGCGTGTGAGACGGGGGGACACAAGTCAGCCCACAACACTTAGGAAAAAGAATGTTTGAACGAGTGCTGTGCCATGGAACTTCTGTGATGGAATGTTCTAGGTGTGTGCTACCACACAGACACGTGGCTAGTGGGACTGAGGAATTTAAACAATTAACTTACATTTAAATGTAAACAGTCCACTGTGGCTGTTGGCTGCCACATTGGACAGTGCAGGTAGTCCAAGGTGCTTTTTAAAAATGGTTAGACTTCCTTAAATTTCTAGCAGTGAAAAGTCCACAGCCACCTGCTGGCATCTTCGGGACTTAGCTGCTGTGAGGGGCACTGCGCTCCCAGCCTTTTGCGTGTGTGCGTGCTCCATTGTGATGTAGAGCCAGCAGGTGATTGCATCTCCAGGTGAGCCTTTATGAGGGCTGTTCAGAACCCTGTTCAGAACCTGGCCCTGGCCTCGTTTTCGTGGCGGTGTCTCCTGGTGAATGCGTAGCTCCGCAGGCTGGCGCGGGCCTCTGCTGGTTCCGCAGCAGCAGGAGGCAGTGCCGCGCTTGGCACAGGCATGGTAGGCGTGGGAGGGCCCAGGTGCAGTGCCTCTGGGCAGGGCCGAAGGTCCGTGCTCTCTGGGCAGGGTTGGGAGCAGGGTCAGGAAACTGAAGATTGGTGTGACCAGCTTCTATGGTGATGTCGAATGTCTTAGATTCACATCTGAAGTGTTTCAGGAAGTAGTGCTTGGCGCAGAGATGGGAGGAGGCCCTTGTTCAGAAGACAGCTGAGTCTGCGGGAGCGCTGGCCGGGCCCCCGTGTCTTCTTACATGCTGTGATCAGACAGATTCTTTTAAAAGCTTTGCTGAATCACAGTAGCTTTTCTGTTTTAAGTTTTCTCAAGTGGTATCAGATGTTCAGCACCTCTGACTCGGGGGCCTTGAGGTCGGACGGCACCAGGGCCGGTTCCGTGAGCACAGAGGTGACTGTGCGGAGCTCTCCCACTCGCCTCGGGTGCAAAGGTCTCCTCAGGGCCGGTCTCCTTCATCATTTTTATTTTATTGGGTGAGATGAACGCGACATCTCAGTTCTGACTCCCGTCACAGTTACATTTTAGATGAAGATGTATTTACTGTTCATGTGAATGTAGCATTTCAGTTGCTGAATAGTAGGAGCTGAAAGCATTAAACGTGGGTGTAGGTGAGTAGGAATTGATATGCTGAAGAGGAGATTTGGCCTTGGGAGCGGCCCCTGTGAGGCAGGCTGGGTGGATGAGGGATGCGGGCAGATGGGGTGTTAGATGTTAACTGTAGTGGTTTATTTCAGTTTCACTGTTACTTTAAGTGGGTGCTCATTGGTATTTAGAGGAGTGTTGAGAGGCTTATTACCAATTCTGCCAGATTCAGTTTTTAAACAAGGTTTCATATATCTCTGTAAGTAGCTGGTAAAATCTACCTTCCCTTTCTGTAATTATTGTAAAACATGTTGCTAAAACGTTTGCATCATTAGAGATCATTTTGCCTAAGATTTCTGTCTTCCTTAGAAGTTAATCTGAGAAGGAATTTAATAAACATTGTGTATCTTTTTTTATTTGCAACTCATTAAACATCAGAAAGTTCACTCTGCATATAAATTTGAGAAATCACTTAGAAGATTACACAGTAGCAGTTAACTGTTGAAACATTATTTTAGAAATACCTGCTAAGAATTTTGTTAAATTCTTCGAGTGCTTGCGGGGAGGTGGGGGCCCACACAAAATATCCTCTAGGCCACACCCCGAGGAGGTTAGAGTAGAACCTGGACTCTTGGCCCCCTGACGCCAGCGGCATCTGGAAAGTAGTGCTTGTGAACGTGGTTGGTGCCCGGGTCGCGCACCCGCACGTTCAGCCCAGGTGCCGCTGCTGCTTGCTGCTTCCCCACTCCCGGCAGGCGAGGCGGGCGCACCTGGGAACCTGTGCCTGTGTTTTCCTGTGGCTGACAGCTGAGAGTTTTCATTTTTCCCTCCGCACAACAGTGTTTTAGGTATTAAGCAGAGTTTACAGGAAACAATCAGTTTCTTTTGCTTGGAGCACAGCAGACGTGAGGACTCTAAGACACTCCTGTTAGTAAATGGCTTATTGAAATGAGTTTGCATACCATGTAGTGGGACTTAAAGACTGTCTCCGATTTTGTTTGTGGGAACTGCTTTCCTTCTGTACAAATTGGGGAGTTTTTGCATGAGGTACACTTGTTTCTCCCCTTGTAAAAGGGAAAGTTACATGTTTTGAAGAAGTACCATCCTGGGTAACCGTTGATACAATTTGATTTCAGTTTCACTTGTAGAAATTTGCAACTTTAAGTTCTTTGAGTGTTTATGTATAAGAAATAAAATACGTAAAGGCATAAAGCGAAAGTTTAATTAAGGTAAATGATAATTCATTTTGGAAAAAGTGTGTGGGTGCTTGGTGTCAGAGTTCATCATTCGTTCGTTCATTTTAAGCAGAATCTTCCTTTTCTGCAGGATTCTAAACTGCCTTCCTCGGTTCGCAATACACTTCTGGAGCTATTTGGTCAAATAGAAAGAGAATTTGAAAACCTTTATATTGAAAACTTAGAATGTGAGTATCTCTTATTTTAATAGCCTTTTATAACTTTTTGCTTATCCGTACGAAGATTTGAGAGTTGAACTTGTGGCAGGTGTTCACCACTGTGTCCCTTTCAGTTTTGACAAACTGTAGGGCTCAGGATAGCGCAGGCATTGTCCTGCAGCCCCGCACCCTCACATCAGGGCGTTGGCAGAGCTGTGCTCCTTCTGGGGGCATCGGGGGGACTCGCTCCCACTTGTTTGGTTGTGGAGGATTCCAGTTCCCCTCAGCGTGAGGACACAGGCCCCATCTGGCTGGCTTTCCTCCCTCTTTACCTTCAGAGCTGTCAGCGGCTCCTCATGCATCTCTGACCCTCTCCTGGGGGCACGTGGGAAGGATGGGTCATGCAGGGTCATCTCCCATCAGAGGTCCTTCCCTCGGTCACATCTGCAGGGTGCCTTTGCCACGAGGTCACACGTACGGCTTATCTCTGGGGCAGGCAGTATTCTGCCAGCCATCCCTGCCAATCCGAGTTAGGATTTTATGAGGAACAAATGCATCTTGTAACTTCTCCTATACAAAATATACTGTACATTGAGAAACTGTTGATTTGTTTTTCTTTAAAATATACCATATTTAGAGAATTTTCTAAAATGTATGTGTTATCTGTTTGACTTGTTAAAGGTAAATCAAAAGAATTTTAAAGTAGCCAGGCCTTTTTTTTTTTTTTTAAATTTTAGAAGCAGTGCTTTCATTTGCTTAAGCAACCATCAATATGAAAAGGAAAGATGCCCTTTCCCCGCCTGTCAGCCCATCCCACTCTGCAGAGGAAAGCGTTTTCTGCATTTCTTGCTTTTAGTTTTCTCATAGTTATGCTTGTAAATTCAAATGAACTGTTTCAGCTGTGCCAGCTTCAGGCTGCACACATTCATGCCTCACTGACAAGTGTTAGGAAGTGGACCTGTCCTTTACCCCATCTCTGCTCTAGTACTTTCAGTTTTTGTTATTTTTAGAGGGCTTGTGTTTATGGCTACATTTGTCTAATGCAAATTTTATGATCAATCTTTCATGCTTTGTAAGTTGATTCCAAAAATCGAATACTGACAAACAGCATTTGTGTTGTGAAGATACTTTTCACTCTGGAACTAAGTGTTTGGTGGTCCTGTGTCATGTAAACTTTGCTGATGCACAATTTAATATTTTAATATTGAATTCTCCTTAGAAGCCCACCTTGAAAATCTACAGAGTGAGAAGTTACTCGAACTTTTTACAAAAAATAAAAGTTAGATCCCGCGCACTGCACCTGGTTTTCAGGGTTAGGTGTCAGAGCTGCAGCAACTGAAGCACTGTTGATTTTCCACTGTGATCCAAGGCCCTGTGTTTTATGAGTTGATGCAGTTTGTTCAAGAAAAATTACAGATTACAAATGACTAATGCTGGAGGTACTTGGAGTTTCCAAACTGTCGATTGCTTAATTGGTGGCTTCCTGCGGCTTGTGACCGTGTTGAAGTTGCTCAGACTGGGTCTGTTCTGAGTCTTTCTTTTGCCCTCAGCCTTCGTCCAGGCTGACCTCCCCTGTGCTCCCTGCATGCTGAGCAGATGTGAGTGGCCCTGGGAGGCGGCGTGGCGTGACTGGTGGCAGGCACAGGGCCTTAGCGCTGGCCAGATGAGTGGCCAGGCCAGGGTCGCGCTGCATCGGTGCTTTGCTCGTGTCCGTGGGCGAGCTCTTCCGCAGCTGGGCCTCCTTACTCCTGCCCGTGGACAGCGGCCTCCATCTACAGGTGGCCCCGGGCCTGATGCCAGGAATGCACAGCAGCGTCAGCTTCGTCCCTGCAGTGTCTGCTTCTCCTCGTCTTCATGACGCTTCCGTCCTCTTCGTTCCCCATTCCCTGTGCTTCTGTGCTTCCTGTTCACTTTTCCTTTTTGAGGGAGTGGGGGTGGGGAGAGGTAATTAGGTTTATTTATTTGAGAGGCGGTGCTGGGGACTGAACCCAGGACCTCATGAGTGCTAAGCACATGCTCTAGTGCTTGAGCTACACCCTCCCCGCTCCTGTTCACTTTTCTTAACTTCCCTTGAACTTTTAATCGTTGAGGTGTGTAATCCTCTCTTGGTGCTGTGTGCCAGGCAGTAGCAGTTACATTGATTTTTGTGTGTTTTTATCCCCCAGTTTCAGTGTTCTCAGCTAGACTGTGAATAGTTCATTGAGTTTCAGACAATACCGGAATAACATTTTCAGGTGTGTAGAATAAAGTACAGAGGAAGGGAACTGTGTTGAAATCCAAGAGGACCCGGTAGCATAATGTCTTCCTGGTGCAGGAAGGGCGTTGGGGCTTTTATTCTTGGAATGACGCCTTTGAGTTTTTTGAAACTTTGTGAACGTGACCTTGTTGATTGGGGTGTCATTTGTGTCTTTGTTTAGACAATAATAAAATGTAACATTTTTACGAGCTCAGTTCTGGGCTTGGTGAGTATATGTAAGAAGTACATGTTTTACATTTCAGTGCGGAGAGAAATCGAGACTCTCAATGAACGTTTAGCTGCTGAAGGACAAGCAATCGATGGGGCAGAACTGAGCAAGGGCCAACTCAAAACGAAAGGTAAGGCTGACTGCTCACGCAGGGGTCACAATACAGGTTAGTGTGGAGGAAGTTTGGAATTTGATGGAGGACAGTATTCACTTCCTCTTGCAGTTGGCAGGACCCAGAAGTACATCATTCAGGTGCGGGTGTAGGGGAGAGAGGGCCCAGTCAGCCTGGGTTCCTGCTCTGCTCTGCCCCCTGTTCTGTCAGTGCAGACTCGCCCTCAGCCCACACTGCCTCCCTGTGTCACAGGGCGGGCGGGGTGAGGGGGCTCCGTCTGCCCCAGCTCTGCCCCATGTTCTGTCAGTGCGGACTCGCCCTCAGCCTGCGCTACCTCCCTGTGTCTCAGGGCGGGCGAGGTGAGCGGGCTCCGTCTGCCCCAGCCCTGAGTGCTGTGGCTCTTCGGTGTGTGATTGTCCTGATTGCTGATTCTCTGTCTCTGCAGCCAGCCACAGCACGAGCCAGCTTTCTCAGAAGCTGAAGACCACCTACAAGGCCTCCACAAGCAAGGTGCGTGTGGCACTCGGGCCGTCACGTGGTGTGCAGGGTGTGCAGCTGTGTGTGGTGGAGGGAGACGAACCGAATTTCTGGAAGGAGCCTTGTCGGTGACAGGTGGCCACAGTGCACGGACACCGGGCATCACCTCTGCTCCTCAGTGAGCTTGTATGTTACGTGTTTGTGAGTGTGGTCTTTTTTGAGAGAAGGTACATTTTGTATTGTTATTTGGCTTAATAAAGAGATTGTGAATTTGGAGCAAGCTGATAAATGGGTATAAAGCAGTGGAACTTAGGTTCTGAGCTGTGGTTATGTTTTATTCACCTCTTCTTGGGAGAGAGTGTAGCTGAGTGGTAGAGTGTGTGCCTGGCATGCACGAGGTCCTGGGTTCAACCCCAGTACCTCCATTAAAATGAATAAATAAACCCAATTACCTCTCCTGCCGCCAAACACAACAAAATCAGACAAACAAGTATCCACCTCTTTAGTTTTCGGAGTGCAATCAAGAAGTGACGGTCTGTCTCCAAGTCCAATAGGGGCATTTGTAATGCTTTGCTTTTTCTTAAGTTGTCTTGCTCTGACCTTCTTAAAGTGGCAAGGATTTAATTATTTGGGAATTAATTATCTGTGGGGGAATACACTGTGAAGTAGTATTTTGAGGTAGCTTTGTATGCATCTCCACTTCGGAGTATTTGAAATAAACAAAAGATTAATTAATTACCTAACCTTCCTGAGTGCACATTACTTTTGCTACTCCTTAGGGAACTGTTGAAATTTGTGGTGAGTCGGGTGGGAAGGTGTAAGTAGTTATTGTTAGCTTTTTATTTCCTAGTTTGTTCCCTTGAAGCTCAAAGCCGTTTACCTTGGTGCCCATGGCGAGACTCCTGCTTTCTTGAAACGCCTTGGAAGCCTTCTGTTTACAAACAGCCTGAACATCGCTGACATTTGCTTGTGTTTCTTTTGAAACTTTAGGGTGTAAGCGGCCAATTAAAAATTACTGTGTTCTGTGTTATCCAGCTTAGGCGCAGTAGTTTTGAAGTTTTTAGTAAATTAACGTTGAACTTCTTTAAAATACCATGTGAGGTTATGTCTTCCTCATCTAACTTCTTGTTAACATTGTTTTGAGTTACATTGTTTGTTGCACTTTATGTATACAGTGTATGGTCTTAGAATTCCAATACTTTCTGGTTATTTTGAGGTAGAGGAAGAAAGGATTATGTAATGTTAGCCCTTAGCACGAGTAGTAAAAACTAAAATTTGGGCAAAGGTAAAGGTGTATAGTAATTGCTTTAAAAATGTATTGGAGATATTTAAAGCTGCAGTCATTTTAGAGACTAAAAATTTATCTGCATTTGTAGGAAGTGTGTGACTCACGACCTCCGCGGCGTTGCGTGCAGTCTCTTTTGTTTGTTTTTGTTTGTGGAGGAGG
The DNA here is from genome assembly GCF_036321535.1 of Camelus dromedarius. NCBI lineage: Eukaryota > Metazoa > Chordata > Mammalia > Artiodactyla > Camelidae > Camelus > Camelus dromedarius. The sequence continues at coordinate 606,806 of NC_087461.1, forward strand.
GAGTTATTAGGTCTTTTTATTTATTATTAGTTGCTTTATTTTAGTGGAGGCGCCCAGGACCTCATGCCTGCTGAGCAGCTCTCTGCCGTTGCATTGTGCCCAACCCTAAAGGGAGACCAGGAAATTCGAGGGGTGATCTGAGACCAGGGCGCACCTGGCCCGGCTGTGGCGTGTGTTCTCGAGGTGGAGCTGAGCAGGGTGTAGGCTCCTCACTGCCCTCTGCGGATCAGTGTGGATGGCCTGGACCCTGTGTGGGGAGAAGTGTGCTGAGTGACCTGCTGACCTGCCCCTCCTGGGACTGGTGTCATGTCTCTGAGGCCCATGGAGGGGGCCGTGTTCTGGCCGCAGACCCTTTACAGGAACTTGTGAAACTGTTCACACATGTTTTTATAAAGATAAGATTCTTTCACTGAGAAACCTCTCCTGGTTTTTAGTGTCCTTTACATTGTACCTCAGTGAAGACAACAGTCAAGAAGCACCCTGCTTTGTCACACGTTCCCTTGGAGTAATTCAGGCGACTTGTGGGCCTCTGCAGTGTGACTGAGGCTGCATTTTTAGAGCAGACAGGGTTACGGGCGATCAGAGCGTCACGGGCACCTGGAAGCCCCGCACGAGGCGGTGCAGTGTGGTAACCACGTGCTGGCTTCCGGAGCGCCGGCAGAGGCACGGGAGGCCTGGACCCTCTGTTCCCCCTGATGGAGGGGTCGGTGAGGAATGTGGGTAGCAGCTCTTTTCTTGTAACGGGGCTTTGTGTTGGAAACGCCAGAGACGAAGGTGGCCTTCATCACCCTGGCCTTGTTCTTTGACTCCTCCTCCCTCCTGACAGCACCTGGCTGGCCCTTGAGGCCGAAGGCACACTTCCTTGTGGACCCAGAGCGTGGCTGTACTAGGAGGATGGAGTGTTCAGGGGGAGAGGGTGATAGGGTTGAGGAGGAGCCTCTCTGTGGTTCCTGTCAGTTTAGACTGAGCTGGGGGCTGTTTATTTCCTGTGGAAGGTCAGTCTCTCCACTGTGCGTTTGTTTGAGTCTTTCACTATATCAGGAGTAATTTGAATGCTCAATCTAAGTTGATGGAACAGTGGATTGGGTTTTAAGTGTTTATACTAAAATTTAGCTTCATTTTTAGGGCTTTGCTAAGTCAGTGTTTAAAACAGCTGTATAATACCAGTTTTTTTCACTTGATTTATGGTTTCAGTATTCTGATTAATACGCATTATTCTGATTTGCTTAAAAGCTGAAAGCCATCTTATATCTGAGAACAGTTTAAAAACCAAACTCTGAAGAGTTCTTTGAGTTTAACTAGTGTCTTCCTCATGCACTTTCCTTGCAAGAGAGAGTGAGAATTATTTGTTGTGTGTGTCACACAAGATGATGGCGCGTGACCACGTGTCCCTCCGTGTCCCCGCTGGACTGTGTGCTGCCGAGGCCGCCGTCTCTCCGCTCTGTCTCCCTCCTGTTTCCGTACTTCACAGCCCACGCTCAGTAAACCTTATCTGTTACAGGTGTTGTCTTTGGGTTCATCCCTGCCTTGGACTCTCTACCTCCTAATAACACGTGGTTGGTGTAAGTTACAAAAACAAACAAGAAAAGACCCCCAGTGATAAGAGTAATTAGTGTTACAAGTTTGAGGTTTACCTTGCTGACTTTCCACATCCTCCTAGCTCTTTTTAAAAAGAATATGGAGACTGTGATGGCCTGGACTTGTGGAGAGGACTCGAAATGCACACGCAGGCCCTCCTTCTGCGGTTGGCCCCGGACAAGGCGTGGGAATAGTGGGCTTCTCTGAGGCCTTCGTGAGAGCTTCATTCCTGCTTCCTGAGATGTGGCTGGATGAGGCCACTGTTTGCTCTTGTATTGTTTTAACTTTTAAATGTTCTGTTCAATGATTATGCATTTTCAAGACATCTTCTGCCTTACTTTTTTTTTTTTAACTTAAAAACCTGCGCTCAGTAAACTGTCTACTTCCCCTTCCCATCACAATTCCAGATTGTGTCCAGCTTCAAGACCACCACATCCAGGGCCGCATGCCAGTTGGTGAAGGAGTACATCGGCCACAGGGATGGCATCTGGGATGTCAGTGTGGCGAGGACGCAGCCCGTGGTTCTGGGGACCGCGTCCGCTGGTGAGCCCACAGCCAGCCACGCCGCTGGCAGGAGGGGCTGGGCAGCAGCGGGTGCAGACGGCTGGCCTCCAGGAGCCGGTGGCAGGGCGAGCCCTGGAGCCCGCGTGGCCGGGCAGCCTCTGAGGCCACAGCGCTTCCCTGGACTCCCCGGCGGGCCTTCTGCAGCATGGGTGTGGTGCCGTGTCTAGCGGGCCCTCCGTGTGTGGAGTCACTGTGTGGTGGGGGCAGAAGTCTTGGTCACTTAGGTATTTTTCACTGGCTTTCCTGTTATCCATAGTCACTTGTGCATTTGCTTCAGATGCACTTGTCACATTTTTTCCCCACTCGTGAGATCCAGCCAAGGGACGTGCTGTGTGGTCCGGTCACGCTGGCCCAGGGCTGAGGTGATGGGGGCTGCAGGCGGCCCTGAGTTCACTATCAGAGAGATCCTTTTCTGCTCACTGAGGAGAATGTGTTTTTTGAAAGCTATTTGAGGTGCATAACCTAGTAACTAACCCTTGAGAAGAAAATTGCTAAAATGAAAAATGGTGCTCACTTGTTAAAAATGATTTCACCAGCTTGTGAGAAGTTACTCACTAGATTCTGCGTTTTAAGGTGGAAATAGGAAATACTAACGTAGAGTGATGAAGAGTTCTTTCTTTTTTAAAAAATATGGTCGTATGTGAGCATCCCAGATTATTTTGGAAATTACAGGTAAAAAAGGATACAAAGACCCTTTTCTGTTGTTTCTGAAATCTCACTTGGATAGTTGGCAGCATTTTTCAGGCTTCTCTCAAGTCTCCTTTATCTTTTCATTATTATGCCCAAAGAAGTCAAATCCAAAGGAACATACGTTATCTCCGATAATTTATAGCAGGATTTGGATGCTGCTTGATTTGAATATTGCCTGATGTTCTGAAAAGTCTCAATATTTCAACATAATAATGAGCCCTTGATGTGGGTGACCCTGTGACCTAAGTCGCAAGCCTGGTGCAGGCAGTGCCACAGTGTGTAGGAGTCAGGTCCCCAGATTTCACTGGCCTGTCCCCTGGCCTCGGGCAGGTCACCAGCTTCTCCCATCCTCTTGGAAACGTTTTTTTGATCAGTTGAGTTACAGAGTAGTCAGAACAGAATTGCAAGAGGAATTAGTGGTAATGTAACTTACCAGTGTTAGGGTTTTCTCTTACTTTTTTGTTAAAAAGACCGTAAAATCGGCAACAGCTCACTCGTGTTTGTTTCGATCTTGCAGATCACACAGCTCTGCTTTGGAGCATAGAGACGGGACGGAGCCTCGCCAAGTACACAGGCCACGTGGGGTCAGGTGAGCATCCGAACTGCTGGGCATCCTCTCCGACGGACGGGTCTTGGCCTCTAGCTGTGCGAGCCTCATGAAGGGGCATCTCAGCTTCCTGGGCAGTGCTGTCCAGAGTGCTGGGTGGAGAGAAAGCCACATGTGCTTGGTTTGGAGCTGGGGCGCGTGCGCTGTTGTTAACAAATCCAGTGTGGCGTGTGTGTCGGCCCTGGGCTCCTTGCCGGCCGAGCGCCGTGGCTCCTCCTGCGGCACCAGTGCGTAGGCCTCCCTTGCTCCTCCCGGCGCCCCGGCTCCTTCCAGCTGGAGCGCTGTCTCCAGTCTGTCTGTGACGCTGCCCACCCACCGCTTGCTCACCCCTCGCAGCTACTGCCTCGCCCTTGCCTCTGCAGGGGGCGCAGGGTGCCCCCCACAGACCTGGGCTTGTGGGCCCATCTTGGTCCCTTGGTGGAGGGGAGGAGATGCCTCGTGTCCCGCTGGGGCCATGGACCCAGGCTTCTCCTTCTCCTGGGACGCCACTCCGTCAGGCACCCTGTTGTCCACTCTCCTCTTTCTGGTCCTGCAGCACGTGAACCAGCTCCTCCCTTTCCCACACAGACGTCTCCCCAGGCCCGTGTCTGGGGGGCTGCTGGTGCCTGGAGTGGCTACAACACCAGACTTTGTTGAGTGAGTGGTGTGGACTGTCTCTGCTTCCTCACTTCAAATGTACTCTTCAAAAATACTAAAAAAGTTAATATGTATACGTAGCCTCCAAATTAAGAAAGAATTAGGCAGCCTGTGTCAAAGTGAACAGCAGCCTCCTGCCTCACCCCTCCTCACTCTCCATCTTCACTTCCCAAAGCAGCATCTGTCTTACTCCTAACCTTTTGAGTTTTAGAGGAAGAGGTGGCTCTGAGGGAGCGTGAGGGTTTACTCACTTGCTGCCCCCATTCTCCCGGAGCCTGTCCCGCCCGGCAGTCCCAGCGCGACTCATTTCCGTGGGTGTGTGGGTTTCACCTGACCGTGGCTGCTCTGTGTGGCTCCCGGCCCACCGTGTACCTGCCGTCCTCCAGTCCTCAGTTTTGTTTTCTGAGGGGAGTGGTGGCCTTTTTCTTTGGCCTCGTTCTGTACCTGTCTGCCCGACGTGGGGCGTCCCTGCACGTGAGTGGGCTCAGCGGTGTGGGTCCCTTTGCTGTCACCCTCGGCCCCTCCTTGGAGCCTTCATCCCTCTTCCCTCTGACCTGTTGGCACCCAGGCCTTCCGTATCCCCTGGGCTTTCGTCCGTTTCCTCCTCCCTCTTCTGGGCCCTGTTCCTCCTCCTCCTCTAGGGAAGCCTGTCTTCCGTGGCTTCCTTATTAAAGGTGTCTTAGAGGACGGCTTTTGAGACTTCACGTGCTGGAAAAGTGTATTTTACCCTTACACTCGATTGGTTGTTTGTCTGAATATAGTTTTCTGTATAGGAGGTACTTTTATTTGGAAGTTGAAGGCGGTGTTCTGTTGACCTATTTTTTATAGTTTTCAGGAAAGAGTAAAAATCGAATGCTCTCTTGACTCTTGGTCCTTCTCGGGTGATTGGATGTTTTTCTCTTGCAGACTGTAGGACTTCTGTTTTGTAGGTCTTTTTTAGAATTATGTTAGGCATTCCGTGGGCCTTGGCAGTCTATAGATGTCCCTCCTCATGTCCAGTCGGTCACCTGCGGACCCCAGTGTTTTCTGGGTGTCTCTTCTCATTCTTGTGTATCGTTCACTGTGGCTTTGTGCATATTTCCTTCGGGACTCATGCTGCGTTTGGAGGAGTTCCAGGAGAGCAGAGGAAAGCTGCCTCGGCACCAGGCTGGTGTTGCCGTGCGCCTGCTTTTGCTCTTCCAGTCGGCAGCGCTCTGACCATGACCGAGGCTCCTGTGATGAGGGGAGCCTGAGCCCCTGGGGTCCAATCAGTGCAGTGCACTGAAGATGGTTTGACTGTCCATTGCCTGCCTTGTCCCTCTTGGATCCCCGGACAGGACGCCCACCTGTTGACTGGCCCCTCTGCCCCAGGAGAGGAAGTGCCGAGGTTCGCAGCTCCCCTGGGCCTGACAGGTGCATCTGGCCGGGTGGTCCTGTCTCCTCTGCTGCCTCCTTCTCTCAGATCGCAACTCCCGTGCCTGTTAGTCATGCGATCGAGAGACGGCGTGTCTCTGGGGCTCGTGGCCAAGAACTGCTGTCTCTGGCACCCTCTCCTGCTCCACACATGGCTGCTGGACATCAGGTCAGCCGTGTCTTTAAAGTAGGTGCTGCTGGTGCTGTGGGCGAGCCTGACCTGCTGGGTGTCGGCTCCGCAGCCTCACTGCCCCTGCATGGGCCTCCGGCCCTACCTGCCAGGCGTAGGCAGCCTGTGTCCTGCCCCATGGGTGGAAACAGTTCCCGGGATAAACCGGCCGTGCTGTTGGCGGTCGCTGGGCTCGCCCTGCACCCTTCACCTACACCTTGGGGAGCCCGTGAGCAGGCGCTGCCGAGACTCCCACCGTCGTTACGAGTGTGCGGAGTTCACGTGGACGCCGAGAAGTGAAAGTCGCCCTTGGAGCTGGGAGCAGTCCTGCCGTTTGGCAGCAGTGTGGTCGTAGTTTATTCGGAGCGGTTTTTCTTGGCTGACCGTTCTTCAGGCGTCGCAGGCCCCACCAGCCCAGCTACTTGTAGGTGGTGGTAGTGAAAGAGCACCGCCTTGGCTTTCCAGTTTCTTAGAGAAGTGCAAGTCTAACAGCGTAGCTGGAGGGGTCTTAGCGCAGGGCAGTCGCTGCGGTTTGGTGATGCTCCCCGTCCGCTCTGTGTCGGGGCCGCCTGTGTGCGCTGGGTCGGCCCTGTGTTGGGTGGCGGGAGCTGCTGACGAGGCGGGGCCTCTGCCCATCCTGAGCCCCGTCGTCTGCCCGAGGAGAGCGTGGCAGGCAGGAGGGCACAGGACCGGTCTGTCCCCAGACAGTGTCGTGGCGGGGCTGGGGTTTGGACTCCGAGTCCTTGGGCTGCCCTCTGTTCACCTCACGGGGCAGGGGCCGTGGCTCGGGCACCACCCTCCTGGTTCTTGCTGGTTATGCAGAAAAGCAGAGCCTCCCCAGAAGATTCCTGCATCTGGAGCGGAGCCCGGGAGCGCATCTCAACTGTCCTCACCTGGTCCCTAGCCGTCCCGAGCTGTCCGTCCCGGAGCCGGCGGGGTCTGCCTTCTCTGAGTCCCCAGCTCTGCTGGAGCGGAGCAGACTGGGTGTCTGGACGCTGGGAAGGAGGGAGGCGGGCTTGTGGTGTCCCCCATTGTGACCTGCCTCTGCCTATTAGAGTTATATTCTCTTTTTTCGTCCTGGTCTGCTTTCAACCCTAGACGACTCCCCTATGTGTAAAAAAAATCAGTTATTAACATTCTTTTCTGTGTGTCCCACTCTTGAGCAGTTTGGTAGCTCAGGTTTGGTTTTCTTATATCTCTGTTCTTTCTAACTTGCACATTGATTCATAGTTTGAATGCAAAGATACAATATTGGACTATCAATATTATAGTTCTAAAGTTTTAAAATTTAACTTTGCAGTATATGCTATAGTTGTAAGGAATATTGATTATACGTTTTTAAACTTGTTTCTGTAATTTTATTTTGCAGTAAATTCGATAAAGTTTCACCCGTCGGAGCAGCTGGCTCTTACTGGTATGCTGATTTGTTTCTTTATCGAACAGTCACTTGCTGGTCTTAGACAACAGTCATCGTTCCTTTCTTACCCAGGCCTTTCACAGAAGTTAGTCGTTAGTAGGTATTTTACAAATTACACGAGAAGTAAATAAGGAAAAATACAGCGAGGAGTGCTCTTCTGAACCAGCATGGATTGTAGTTTAGGTGGGCTGGACTTCAGGGTGAGAAGGGACTCGATTGCGTCTTCCTCGACGTCTTCACGAAGCCTGTCACCGCCGCCCGTTCTCCGTGCTCCAGCGGGACGCGTCTCGGCGACGTGCCCAGTCCTGTGACGCCCTGTCAGTTCAGAAGTGAGGAAATCAGCAGCCCTGAGCCCCAGTGCTCTGCAGAGCCGGCATGTTCACTCCTTTCTGAGGAGCTCTCCCAGAGAGAGCTGTGGTAGCTCGTTCTTTCTGAATTTTACGTGGTGGTTTTAGAAACATTTCATTGTCGTGTTGAGGGGTTTCCCTGTGAAGTTGCCTGACGCCTGTGCGCCCCGGATGTTCTGTGGACACGGATGGTAGTCTTGAAGGATGTGTCTGTCTAGGCCAGAGGTGGGCAAGCTTTTCTGTAGAGGAACAGAAGTAGGTATTTTCATCCTGAGGGCCACACGGTCTGGGTCACAGTTGCTCAGCTCTGTTTCTGTGGAAGCCCAGAGACGGCACGGATGACTGGACGTGGTCCGGGCAGTGACCCTTGTTTATGTTTACTGGGCGGGCAGTGGCCTGGGTCCGGCCCGTGGGCCAGGTTTGCTGACCCTGGGATAGAGGACAGAATTGAGGCTGACTGGGCACTCTTACACGCAAGTGAATCAGGCTGGAAGGTCAGTTTGCGAGCCCAGTTTTAACAGGCCTCGGCCATGGTGTCTTGTTGCTACCTGGATGAGCAGTGGGCAGGTGGAGCAGGCGAGGAGTTGGAGCCTTGGTAAGTTGACCGTCTATGGTGAGAAAGTGGAGGGAGACCAGTGACAGCTGGAGGTTGGAGAGGGGATGGAATCAAGAGACATGTCAGGAAGCTGCTGTTGGAAATGACCCAGAAAGTCGTGGTCTGGGGAGGGCAGCGCTGGATGGGGGTTTGGATAGGACGCTGATCTGGAGGGAGATGGGAGAGTCAGGCAGTAGGTTCCTTTGATGCCGCCAGACATGTGCCACCACCCGCCACTTTGCTGAGAAGGTGGAGTTCGGTTCCCCTCTTGTGAGGGGAGTTGGGGCATCCTGTCTGTGCCCCTCCGCCACCCTCTGCCTTTCCCAGGCCCCAGCACTGCCTCTCTGGCTTGGCTGGGGCGTGTGAGGGCCCGGTGCACGGCTGTGAAGTGCGTCCAGTTTGAGTGGGCGGGAAGTGTGTGTGGTGGTGTCCCAGGCTGTCAGTTTTCGTAGGTTATGAAGATGGAGGATAAAATCTACTATGTGTAGATATTCTCTGAGCCTGCACAGCTTTGTACCCTAAAATGAAGGGCAGGTTGTTCTGTGCACTGCTGCTGTTCTCAGTGGCACACGCAGTCTCAGGAGTGGCTGTTTAGGTGACGGTCAGGTCTCACTAGGGAGGGCTGACACCAAGGCACGGAGCTCAGCCGGAGCCCGGCACCTGCACGTCTGCACCTGGTGGTAATTCCCCGGTTTCTCTCTGCAGCTTCTGGAGATCAGACTGCTCATGTCTGGAGATACGCGGTCCAGCTGCCGACGCCTCAGCCCGTGGCCGACACTAGTGTAAGCAGCACACTTCCTTACCCTGAAGACTTGGCCTGGGGTGTGTTGGTGGGTTCTGGATGCTTGTAAGTTTTAGGACAAACTTAAAGTAACTGTTATGGACTGAATGTGTCGTCCCCCCACCCACCCAAATTCATGGCGTGAAGCCTTAAGCCCCAGTGCGGCTGCGTCTGGAGATGGGCTTCTCCGGGAGTCACCAGGGTCTGGTGGGGCCCTGATCCAGGATGGGCGTCCGCATGGGAAGGGGCGTCCGCATGGGAAGGGGCTCCGGCACAGCCCCCCCTGCAGGGAGGAGGGTGCTGCCCCCAGTCCCGCACTGCCTGGCACTTTGTTCTGCGGCCCTCGCAGGCCGGAGCCGTGTCTGAGAAGGCCCAGCCCTGTCTGCCTGACGTGTTTGCCTTCACCCACTTCCCACACATGTACTTGCTCACGTTAGTTCTTCTAAGTTTGATGGTTCGGTTGTGTTGCTTAATTTTCTACGTGTTTGACTTCAGATGGCTTGTCTAACTTTCACACGAGATGAGCCATGTGAGACAGTGGCGTGTGTGACGCCGCCTTTGTGTCGGGACACTTTTGACGTTGGTAACGGGAGGTGTTGCCTGCTGAGGGGGCGTCCATGGCCGAACGTTGGGTACGGGTACGGCATCCCAGTGCCTCCGTGGGTGGCCACGCGGGGTCTCAGTGATCCGTCTGGGCGACCCCGTCCCCGACTCTCTGCCCAGGGTGGCTCTTGCTGGAGTCCGCACAGCCAGCCCTCCCGCACCTCCTTCCAGGTGGACGCGGGCTGCCAGGCGGAGCGCGGACGGCGTTTATGTAGTCAGGCAGGAGTTTCATGAGTATTAGAAGTGGTGGTAATATTCTAGTTTTGGTATTTCTGCCTTTGAGTATTTCTTTGCTTTTTTAAAGACCTGTTAAACATTGTTCTATTTGGAGACAGACTAAGTAGTTAATACATTCCAGTGATGAATAAGAATGAGTTTTTTTAATTAAAAAAATTTTTTTTGCTTGTTTTTTTGTGGGGAGAGGAGTAATTACATTTATTTATTTTTAATGGAAGCACTAGGAATTGAACCCAGGACCTCGTGCATGCTGGGCACACACGCTGCCTCTGAGCTATACCCTCTCCCTGAGATTTCTTTAGTTGAGGTATTAACAGTTCGTTTCTGATTGATTGTATTACACATTCTGTCGTAACAGTTTTTCCCCATGTGAAGTGACCAAACTGTCATGTGCTCTGCTTAATGCACGTGTCCACCACAGACACGTGAGCACTGAGGGAGGAGAGGGCAGAGATGAGGGTGAGGGTTAATGCTTAGAAAGTTTAGAAAACGAGTTAACCTTGTATGTATTTTTTTTCCCAAATAAAATTTTAAAAATACTAATTTTGTCAGAGGGAAAATTACGTACAGTACTTAGATTAAAAAAACGTAATGGCCTACTTAGAATGTAAAGTTGGCTTTATTTTCTTTAGGATTTTGCTTGCACTGAGTGCAGGGACTCTTTTGGCTTGATAGTTGCTGCCTCAGGGTTTGGGAGTCCCTGGGGGTCCCGGCCTGAGTTAGGGACGCATCAGAGCCCTGCAGCTTCTCCTCTGAGGATGGCGCTGCGTTGCTGCCACTTGTCACTTGCCTCCTTCAGAGTGCTCAGCGATGAGCCCGTTAGGGTCAGGCTGTGGTCTGGGGGCAGCGGTGTCACTGTCAGGAAGTTTGAGGTTACCTTCAACTTGTCCCCTTCTCCGGCCTCTGCTTCCACCCTTGCTGATCCTGGTTCCTCAGTGGTGCTGCGATCCACTTTCGTCCCCCTCTGCGGAGCATCCCCCGCTGGGGTTGGGTGCGCAGGAGCTGTGGCCCACCTGGCACTCCTCTTCTGCACTTGCTGGCAGAGCCATCCAGACCTCCCTGCCCGTCCGGGGGCCAGGGACCAGTCCAGTCCGAAGGAAAGCCCCGGGCCGTGGCGTTCCTTTCAGAAGTTTCTGGTGAACTGTTGTCCCTCCCCACCCAGACAGGCCTTCCCGTCAGAGCTCAGCCGAAGGGGAGGGTCCTGTGACCTGGCTGCCATCGCCTCTGGGCCAGGTCCCTGACTCAAGTCTGGCTGTTCGTCCAGTCTCTCCTCTCCACGACCAGAGTGGGCCCTCTGCCGGCCCGCCATCCTTGGTGCGCTCTTCCTGCCCCAGCCCTGCTGGACGCTCCTGCTTCCCTTACCCCGTGCCTCCTCCCCCTGCCCCACCCTTGGCTGGATCTCGCAGAGCGGGTCCTTTGTAGCGACTTGATGTACAGAACTTGACACAGTCATTTCTGCCTAACGTTCCCGTGGGTGATGAGCTCTCCTCTCCCTGGAGGAGATTCGCACCCCTGGTTACGTGCAGCTTTTTCTGTCCCTTCCCCGGATGTGGAGTGGTCTGTGCAGGGCAGCCCACACCCCCAGTGGCTGCCTCATGGCCCTTCCTTTCCACAGACTCCCCTCCCTCCTGCAGCACTCAGACCTGGCAGCCATCCTTAAACCACGCCAGCCTTCCACCCTGTGGCCCCCTAGGCCCCGTGTCAGGGCTCTTCCTGTGTGACTCCAGACCTTCCCTCCCTGGACACACGTCTTGGTCAGCTGTGTGTCCCTGTGCTGCTGGGCCTCGCTGGTCAAGTCCCCCACGTGGCCCCCAGCATGCACTGTCACCTGCTCCTTGGCTTCTCTGTGTGTGTGTGTGTGTGTGTGTGTACACGACACGTTTCCTTACACTACGTGTGTGTACCTGTGGCGTGTGTTTCCACACTGTTGTGTGTGTCTCTGTGCACACGCATGCCCACGGGTGTGGTCTGGCCTCTGTGCTAGCATATGAGCTCTGTCTCTCCCGGCCGCAGTGCCCCCCCCATCACCGGCCTGCACTTTGTTCCACGTGGACGTGTGGGACAGCGGCCGTCTCCCCATCTCTGCAGTGTGACCAGCATTTGGTCTGGTGCTGTGTAAGCACCGCATAAGTATTTATT